>NC_051287.1:13996913-14596913 GCF_015220745.1 Sebastes umbrosus
TTAGAATCAGCCATTTGGAAACCTCTGTACCAGTGACTCATACATTCTGTCTAAACGCTGCTGCACAGCCACCACCAACGATACTCCATTCGAGCCAGCACCCAGCTCCCATCCCACATGGTAGTTACAGATGGACACACAACCTGTAACTAGTCCTGGTGTCTGTCTGCTCACGTCATCCCATCGCTGTCACATTTTCACTTCTCAGATCAGCCCAGCTGATGGCTGCCTCCCTGCAGACGTTTCACCCACGCTACTGTACCCCCTTTTATTGCCTGATAAATTCATTTTACCACCCAGTTTGACATTTCCTATAAATCTTAATGACACAGCTGTGTTTTACTGAAGATTTTATTCATTGTCTCAGTAGCAGACGAAAGCTGGGAACTTTAGTGAGGTTTTCCCTTTGAAAATGTGGGCCACCTCACACGTAACATAGATGTAGTAGGGCTGCACGATTATGGCCAAAATGCTAATGGCGATTACTTTGATCAATGTTGAGATCACGATTATTTATCACGATTATTCATTGATTTAAATAATAATAATAATAATATATATATATATATATATATATATATATATATATATATATATATATTTAATATAATAAAATATTTGTATTGCAATTTCACATTTAAACAAACAGAGCGCTGCTTTCACTTTCATGTTGGAAACATTCGAACTGTCAAAAATTCTAATTGTTATCCTTTTACTTTGTTATTGTCATCTATAGTGGTTATTTGCATAAAGACACACAATTCAAATGATTAAGAAATAAATAGTTGTATTTTTATTTTAACATTGGTTTGATTAAAAAATCTTGCACTAGTAGGTATTATAAGCTGTTTAGAGATAGTTTTTGGAAGTTAAACAGGTCATAAATCCTTCTCTAACATCTATTTTATATTGTTGTGAAAACATCTTCAAACAACTGGATTTATTCAAGTTTCTCGCCAAAATCTACATTTTACGAGATTACATTTGAACTCATCATGATAGCGTTGAAATTTACTATCGTCCAATAATAATTTTTGACTGACTGTCAAAAAATGGGATATACAAGCCTACTGAAAACCAGCCGGCTTTCAATCGACTGCTGTTCATCTCCAGCTGTTAGTTTAGGAAGCACTTGATTTAAGCAGCAGAGTTTTCTATGAGCGGAGCATTTTTTAAACGTCAATATCGCAGTCGATCGTGTTTATTTAATTGTGGGATGCCAAAATCGTGATCGCGATTAATATATACGATTAATTTTGCAGCCCTACGATTTAGTATCATTAAATGTTGAAGCCCACCCACTACATGTTCTGACCACGTACCAGCACCACATATTACACATGAAGGAAATTGACCAAGCTCCGACATGTCACCAAAATCCCATTATCCTGCAACACTTATGACCAACAAAAAGGCAGAGATATATGATCTGAATGAAGCGGAGATATATACGATCTGAATGAAGCTGCGGCTGCAAAACCAGGCTGAGTGTGGTTTGTATATTTTGAGTGAGTGAGTTTGACAGCCATTATCAGAGCCGGCCCTACGCGTAAGCGGTACAGGCGAATGCTACAGACGCCATCCATCGATAGGGGTGCCCCAAATGAGGGCAGAAAAAAAAAAAGGCATTCATAGCTTGTTATACCTGTGAAAAATGACAGAAAGAGTTCTGTAAATCATGAAAAAAGAGCTTGATAGAGATGCTCAAACCCTGATTAATTTTTCACCTTCGCACACCTAGCCAGTCCCAGCGTGGAGTGGGTGTGAACGTCAGATTGTCGATTTCGGAAAGTTACAGAAATTGTTGGACAAAAAAATTCTAAAATTCCCGAAATTCAGACGTTGGTTTCCGAAGCTTTGCGACCATCCGACAAGCACTTCTGATGAAGCATACTGCTGCCTTAAGAACAAAGTCCTACGCAAGCAAAACTATATACCAGTTTGATTCACATACACTACTTGTGGCATGAGACATGCTTTTTAAATTCCACAAGGAATTTCTCCAACATAAACACAAAACAGTTTACAGTCAACCCAGAGGACTCAAATTAAAACTCAAGAGCACATTTATCTCAGTGTTGGGACTGAAAACAACAGCTCCTCTTTGCTGCACCTTTAAATGTGAAGAATATCTACTCACCATCCACTGCTTGCCTTAGCACCTGAAGTTTCCTCTGTCTCTCCTTTATCCTGTCATAGGCACCGGGGAGGCCCGAGCCTACCGACAGGGCTGAGTGGTGATGAGGCTTCCTACTCTTCAGCCCACCAAACTCAGAGAAGCGAGAATCCCTCTCCCTGGATGCTCGCAAGGGCGATTTGCGCCTGCCTATGGAGTGGCTACTTATGGCACTGCTGCCCCTCCGTGCATCCTCCAAGGCCCCAAAACGAAGCGCCTCTGGGTCAATGCAAGCCAAGTCCACAGAGGAAGCCCAGTTCTTCCTTGCGTGACTCGGGCCTAGGTCCCCACTGTGGAAGGGTAAAGACCTCCGGTCCAGTTCCACAGGCCGGCCCTTTTGCTGGGGGTGAAGGGGGTGCAGATAGGGATAGGAGTGCTGGTGATGGAGTGAGGGGGGTTTGGGGTAGAATTCTGTGAGGGATTCAAAGTTGGGGTGATAGTCAGACAGGGAATACTGCAGGGCTGCCCCGTCATCCCCCTTCAACAGGTCCTGGATTGGCAGAGAGCCCATGGAACGACTGAGGCCCCGATTAAGAGACGTCTGCTCCTGACTCCTGGCTTTGTAGCGCTCCAGAACCCTGGGGGCGGCACTCCTCCCTGAGAACAGGAAAGAAACAGCATTTTATTCAACTACAAGCAGAAGCTCACACTGCCAGAACTCAAAGCCTCAAAACACAGAAAAACACAACAAATATTCATCTTGAATACCAGCATATTAAAACTATTAAGCAGGTATTCAAAAGGAAAATAAACTTGACTGCAAATAGATACTATTTCATACCTATTTTTCACATTATAATGCAGACAGTATGAGAGATAATCTGAAATAGACCCAGTGTATCACATCATTATTATCAAAACAGAAAGCGGTATTTATGATGAGACGAGGACCTGGAGAGGGATTAGCAAGGATTATTATTTGAATTAAAACAGTACGCTTCATTATGCCTAAGTGCCTGTCCAACCTGGCATCCGTTTCTAACGGCATCAGCATGACATGACAGCTAAACACGGCACTGCCGGTTATAGACTCCCCCTCCTTTGCTCCGATACCCTGGTTTGGCCTCAACAGACGGACATGCTGCAGGCCTCTCATGGCCCCTCTACTAAAAGATTAGACAACCAGCTACAGTACATGAATAATTGGGTAGGCATACACGATGTCCTCAGATTCCACAATCAGTCATAACTAGAGATTTGGTACTGTATATTATGATTGAGAACCCTGACACAGTGCTGGTTAGATGAATGTGATAGCTGGTTAGAAAATGTGTTGTGAAACCAGATGCCCCCTTCCTTCTTAAATTCACGTTAAATTCAAATTTCAATGTTTCTAGTCAGACCCCGACTGAATTTCCCATGGTTATTTGTTGGATTCAATGGCATTTAATTAGAATAAGCAGCAGCAGTAGGGAGTTTCTGTTACACAGCCCCAGGGTTGGAAGTGTAGCAGCCAATGATGGCAAATAAACCAAATTAATTTGTAAAGTAAACCAACAACAGCACAAGGGAAAGCAAATTAAGAAAAATGGCATGCCGCTCATGACCTTAAGGGGTACCAACTTTTTCTGCACATAGTCTGTTTTGCTCAGTGGCCAAGTTTCCTATTATTTAAATACAAACAATAGAGACTATGGCGCCACAATAACGAACAATTTCTGGCACCGGCGTCCAGCCCATCTATCACTGTCTTTCCTAAAACTGAATGTTGCTTTCTTTGACTGTCCATAAATTTGAAGTTGGCCTTTCCAGACAAGCTGTATTATATGAACTGCTGCCAGTGACAGCTCTTCTTTTAGAGAGAAAGACATAAACAGAAGGAAGACGTGCATGAGCAGGAGCAAAAACAAGAGGAAGAGATGCAGAAATGAGAGCGCAGAGGGAGACTTTAAGTCCTGTAAAAACGCTGCATGTGGTGGTTTAATCTACAAAGCATATGCTCCGTCTTAACAGGGAAACACATCAAAGACAGGCACGCTGTATTCCAGGAACTCAGGGAAGCACACGAGGACTAGATTGAGCAAAAAATGAAAAAATATTTTTTTCCTCAACAGGATGTGTTTTATTTCTCAAAGAAGTCAATTGTTGCCACAAGATTTTCATCTAATACTAGTGTAGCCATCATGCGGACTAGATATGGCAACGTAAAAAATATCCAACATAATAAAGAGACAATGACTGAGTTCCCCTAGCAGCAATTACAACTTGGAACTACTGACATACAGGAGGGAGAGAGCTGCTACTTGAGAAGAAAGGCGCTTAAGAACTGAGTAATACTCTTTGCATGTACTTTCCCTAGGGCTGGCTGGTGCTCAACCAGGGAAACAAAGCACTGATACAAACAGCAGACCAGCAGCTTCACTGGTGACTCCAAAATATGCATCTGTAATCAATGCCATGCCGTGCTTACATAATCGGGACGACAGCCATGTTTGCGCTGCGCTCTCCTTTCCATGGCCTGGAAAAATGCCGGAGTTCTCTCAGAAACCACTGGGAAGATTTGGTCATATTTTCCTGAATTAAATCCGATTCGAGGTTGCAGCGTGTTGTTCCCCGTGTACTTTCGATTCTCTCCCACAAAGTGAGGATGTACATGATGAAGAGCTTAGACAACCAGAGACGGCATTTACATCTAATTCTCTCCAAATAAAAGTGAGATGCATAGAAACAGTTTCTCTTAGCAACACACATCATAACCTCAGTTTATCATTGGAAAGAACATAATATACCCTCTTGACCTAATTATACAAAACTATTCTCATCATTATCTCAACAAGCTAATCTAGTATCTGGTGATTTGTCCTTGATCCAGACTTTGTGCCTCTCAAATGAAGAATACACAAAGCTTTATAAACAATATATTATATATATAAATACATGTTTTTGAAGACTAATAGAAACCAGACCCCTTTATCATGAAGCGTCTGCAGCCAAGAAATCTGAATCACTGCGTAAATAAAGAACTCCTTCTACACCACAGAAAAAGTTCCTTTGACAACACGCCAAGCAAATACAGCTCAGTGTTCAGCGTGTTCATGTGTGTGTGTGTGTGTGTGTGTGTGTGTGTGTGTCAGTGCAGCTCATCTTACCTGAGGGTAAGCCCTTGCCCCTCAGCCTCTCCCGAATCTCTTTACTCCGCTCCGGAAGAGACTCTCTATCAGTCAGCAGACCGTCCAGCTGAGAGAACGACGGCGACGAGAGGAAGCAAAAGAGAAAGAAAAACAAAGAGCGGGCGTGAAAAAAGCAGTACAGAGAAAGGATTGAAAACAACCCACGTTAGAGGGTCATTCCCTCTGAGTCATCCATCCTGAACTCATATTCTCATATCAGCATTAGCTCCATTATCTATTGCGTAACCCAACAAACCTACTGTGCTCTGACAGAGCAGATAATTGTCTTTTATCTTCCCCTTAAAGGTCTTATTGATGTCATTATTATGTGGATGACTATTTTTCTTAAAATAATCCATCCACAGAGCTTTTAGAAAAGTGCTAAATAAAAGTATGGCTTTTCCTAAAAAACATTATTGTGAATTAATCATTTAAAAAATGTTGGTAGGTCCAAAATGAATGTTTTGTTTATCTCTGTGGAAGATATCTCACATTTGGTTCCCACTTCTAACAAGGCTTGTGAGCCATTAGTAAAACAGCGTTGGTATCAAGTGGTATCTCTGGGAAATGGCTGAGACTGATGGTAAGTGCCTGGCAACGACATAGACATAAAAATATGCAGGAATGTTGTTTTTGACCCACATAAAATAACAAACTGCTTACCTGGGAGAGACTGCCCAGCACTAACCGAACCAGTTTTCTGATATAGGAGAAGGGAGGGTCACAACTTGAGTTTCTGATGTGTTTGCTGCAGATGTCCAGCACCGTGCGCAACGACATTCGACTCACTGTGACATCATCACACATGTTGAGAAGCAGGCTGTTTAGGTGTTCCCCCAACTTCATAGGCTGCACATCAAACAGAAGGAAGACAGTTAAGATAAAAAAAAAACAGCGGCAAGAGCAGTGTCTATTGGTATCTCTGAACCTGATACCTATATTATCATGTTGACTTCCATTATGTTCGGATAAGGAGGCAGAGCTAACCCTTGCCAGCATGGCACAAACCCATCAACTACTTTAACGGAACTGTGTAGGATCTGGTGGTATCTAGCAGTGAGGTTGCAGATTACAACTTCTCCCGTGTGCCAAGCGTGTAGGATTGAAACGCGAATGTCTCTCTCTAGAGTGAGTGGTGAAGCAAGAGAGAGAGAGGGAGCGGCAGCGACAGGAGCGAGTAATGTTATCGACTCCGGCCCAAGCAGGAAAAGTTAACAGTGTTTGGTTTGTCCGTTCTGGGCTACTGTAGAAACATGGCGGTGCAACATGGAGGACAACGTAGAGAGGGGACCCGCTCCCTATGTAGATATAAACGGATCATTCTAAGGTAACGAAAACATAACAATTCTTAATTTCAGGTGATTATACACTGAGAATGCAAACTTATTAATATCATATTCCATGTCTGCCAATAGATCCCCCTAATTGTTACACACTGGTCCTTTAAATGTCCATCTACTACATGTTTTAGATTAAAAAGCCGAAACTATTTTTCACTCAAAGTGATGTTAAATACTTCGTCCATTAAAAACATGTTAAAACATGGTCAAATTTGCTATCTCAGAGCACTATAACCAAGATATAATATTTTTTTGTAGTTCTCTGAATAACAGAATAACAGATTTCACTGTGAAATACGAAATACTACCATGCTGCATTGGTTTCATTTGTAGAGTGTATTAAATGAATACATGTAAATGCAAACAATGTTATTAGATTATCTGTATTCTCTTCACATTGATGCCGTTTCTGTGCACGTTATGTAAAGAAAGCAATAGATACAGAGATTGCACTGTGAGTCAAAACAAACACAGTGGGTGTATGGTCATTGTGTGTCTATGCAGCCACTGTGTCCACTTCATTTGCATGCATCAGAAACAATGACATGTTGTATTTGGCCCGCTGTTTGTTACAAACGATTACAGCTGCCATGAGCACTACCATAGCACCTCCTTCACGGATGAGGCCTGAGCCCTTCAGTGAAGCGAAGTGAATGGTAAGCTTGGGTGTGAGGTATGCTGTCTCTAACCTGTGGGCGGTACTTTCTCACAAATGTGAACATTTGGCAGAGATATGAACGCATTGTGAGCCAGACCATCTCCAGAGTTCTTGGCAGATCCAAACACATTCCACAGTGCATTTACAGCGTTGCACCTTTTCTAATCCAGATGAGGTATTCGGATACAGATCTCATTCTCAACGGCAGATTCCACTAACAAACATAATGTCTGTGCTCAGTGTGGCTATGAGGGAAGATTGAAATGTTCATCTCCTTTAAAGTAACAGTTCCAATAAGTATTAAAAGTTTTTGTGACACACAAGTTCCTGCAAGGGCACTGTCCACCTTCTCATTGTGCTAGTGTAACTGGCAATGTTTGAGTAACTTTGAGTAAGGGTGGGCGATATATCGAATAATCTATGTAGTAAATGACTATATTGCGAACATAGAGTATAATTATTTACTGTCATGTAATTCTTTTAAGCCGCCAGCATGAGACTCGCTTTGGCGTTTCGCTTCTCCCGCGGTTCTCTCGCTCACAGACACACTCTTCTGGACGAGTGTGCGTGGCATAGCCTATGAGCATGGATGCGTGCATGAGGCGTGTGTTTTTGTATCTGGAGGGAAGCGGGGAACAGGGAAAGAGCTTGGAGAGAGCAAAATAAGTGAAGTTTATACGTGTCAGAAAAGGTGATGGAAGACACCAGCCTCCACTTCGAAAAAGACGGTCAAACTTCAAATTAAGAGCGACCAAGAACTGACTTCAAAATAAAAGTAATCTTCCGTTGAATGTCATTTAACATAAACTCTATTAGTCTGTCAGTCTGTCAATATTAAATAAAGAGAACAAAATATTAAATAATAAATCAAACGAAAGATAATTTAAGAAAATACTGCCTGCAAACTGTATTTCGGAGAAAATGTTTATTTTAATTGTGTGAATAAGTCAAACAAAATACCAATCTGACTTCAGTATGAGAGTACACCACCTCAGAGTGTTCAGATTAGTTTGCTAGAATGATGATCATACGCATCAAAGGGTTAAATCAAACAAATATCGAGATCTATATTGCGATACAGCCTAAAAATATTGAGATATTTCTTATAAGCTATATCGCCAAGCCCTATCTTTGAGTTTTGTTAAACTTTGACAAAAATGTACTTTGGTTGTGGCTGTCCCAGTGAACAACTGTCTCAAATCTTAATATGCAAGTGTGTTAGTTAAACAACTGATGTCGCACGTGTCTTCAGTCAAATCACATGAGCATCAGTCTCACCAGTTTATTATCACCTAATGCTGACATGAGCCTTTATTACCAAGTGTAAACATGCTCCTATATTATAACCCCTATCCATTTGGAAGGAAGTATCCTTGGTAATGATTTACCTGACTTTGGGGGATCTCATAGTCCGCTCCCCAGAACAGGGTCATCCCCAGAGAGTACATGTGCATCTGTGAAAAAAAAATATCACACAAGTTTCATAAGCAGCATTTATACTTCCTTCAATCTTGGTCTCTTAAGAAAAAAAGGACTATCAAAAGACAAAACAAGAGCATGTAGAAAGATGAGGAATATAAAGGTTTTGTTTCATTCTGATAAACTGGGCACTGAACCTTATTAAAGCAAATCTGCCCTGTGTGAAAAAAAGGGAGATAGATTAAAGCTGGAGTGTAATAAAAGATGAATTCATTCTTATTTGGAAAGGAAAAAGACAGGGGCCTTCAGCCTAAATCCAAAAACATTTTCCATTTTCCTCTCCTTATTACTCTGCACTCATAGCTTGGGAGAGAAATCACTTCCCCTGAATGTTGGGCTTGGTAGAGGAAAGAATAATTCAGGGATTGCCAAAGAATGCAACACAGCGTTCAAGGTCCTTCAGAAACAGAACTCGACTGCAAACTTAAAGGCACACTCGCACTCTCAAAAAAAAGTGGAAATTTAAAAGCCACCCATTAAAAGCAACAATACCGCTCCAAATGTTGAAAAAGTGAAAGGAAAATCGTGGCACTCGCAGCTGACGTATATTTACCCACAGTCTCTGATAATGAGAGAAACAGATTAGGTTTTCTACACTGAAATAACTCCGCTGGGGAGACGGGAGACGGGACCAGGGCTGGAAAACTGACTCAGCACAAAACTGAGTTGAGGTCTGTGGGGCCGCGCCAGAGACGGGAATCCAGTCATGCAGGATTTTTAGCTCCTCTACCAGAGGGGAAGAGTCAAGTAGAGGAGGCGTGGTTCTGTGCATATGTAAAATGTGTTGCAGGAGATAATACGGTTGCTCACAACTTCAGTTCTGAATGCTCCAGAGTTTTATGCCGTTGTTTTACTCAAGCAAAAGTGTGCGCTTATTAAACCTATCACAATAAGAGCTGTTTCTACACCCACCCTTTGACAATGAATCATCAGAAGAACATGGCAAGCAACCAACGTGAACAATAAAAACAAAATCTTTATGAGGAAGGTAATGCATTTAGCCCATATACACAGTGAATCTTCTCTCACCGACGGGCTTCGCCGCCGATTCAACATGCTGAATCGGTCGGCTAAAGACTAGGGCTGACTGTAGGCTTGTCGTGGTAGTCGGTGTTACCGGTGTTACACACTGTGGTTACATCTCTAATGCTTGAAATTAATATAACGTTTAAACTAAAAAGTTATCACCAGGATTTTGCTGAGAAAATAGAGCATTAACACAAGATTTGGGAACAGGTGATAAAACTCACACCAGCGAAGCATTAGAAGTTGTAGACCAAACAATCACCACATGGGTTACGTAAAGGTTTATACCTTCTCTATATCAGAGACGGAAGTCAAGGAGACTCCTTCCAGGACCTCTGGAGATGTGAAGGCTCGTAGATCCTGCTGGGTGACATACTCGTCTGTGAAGGAGATGTTGCCAGAGGGCATGAGCAGGAGGGACCAGGGAGAGATGATGAAGCCCATGGATGAAGGGTCTGGAGAGGGAAACAGACAATCAACCACTGGAGATATGATCAGGAACAAAAACAGGACAAACAAACAACACAATAATTGGTCTTCCATTATGTAAATTTCCAGCCATTGTCTCACACACATACACTGAAGTTTTCAAGCTTGATACTAGCAACACATGTTGTCCAAGCATTTGCAGCCTGAACGCAGCAACTGTAGACATATCCAACCACAGTGGATGTTTCTCGCTAAGGCTTCGGCGTTTATGGAAACTCAAGAAGATTGAAGTAAACAAAAACACATGTTGCTTTCTTAGCCTGCAAGAAAATAACTGTTGAGGCATAGAAGCAGAAAGGAATGGCTACACAGCGTAATTCTCTTTTCCTACAAAGCCACAGCCAGCGCTATGGTTAGAGGACGTTTTAAAAATATACAAAGGAATGTTTGAGCAGCGCTGCAAAATTCTTTTCTTTAACACGGAGAGGAGCAGCGAGACGAACAGAGGAACTGGATTTGAGGCACCGAATATCTCCTTTCGAAAGCTGGAATTTACTAAGTAAATATTAGTTTCCTGTTTAAAACTCGTGTGACCATTTGACTCGACAGTAGACTGAGTTACTAGGTGTATCCCAGACAAAACTTATCCTCTGGATAAGCAATAATAGAGCCGAGAAGAAGAACATGACTCAGCCTGAGCTCATTTGTTTCTTGACGGATAACAAACTAATCAACAGATTCAATAAACTGCAGAAACCATATCTGATGGAAACTGACTGTTCAACCTAACAGAAACCTCCAAAAATCTAAATTTTATCCTTTAACAATGTAGTCCGTCAGTCTGGTAAGCTGCTATCTGCGCTATAAGGGGCAGAGAATAATTCCGATCTATTATACTAAGAGTCTGTCCTCTAAGGGTGCTTTCACATCAGGGACCCGGGCCCGGATCCGAGCACACAGTTTGTTTGATTAGTGTGAACGCTCCGTACCGTACTCGGGCACGGATCATCGATACATACTCGAGTCCACTTGAAAAGGTGGTCTGGAGTACAGTTTGTACGTAGTAGTAGTAATTTGTATGTTTTGGTGAGTTTTATTTTGTTTCCGTCAAGTTTGAATGAAGTGTTTTACGATGCTCCGCCACCAGAACAGCTGATCTCAACATAAACAAATACACGTGGATGATGACGCAAGTGTACTCGTGTCCGGAATAACTTTACTAATGTGAAAGCTGAGCGGCGGGGGAGTAGGGAGGGTGGGCAATCGTACCCGGGCACGGTACGGATCAATCGTACCTAATGTAAAATCGCTCTAAAAGTAGATGCTTACAAATTGTGCAGTGTATCATGCAGTTGGGCTGGCAGATGTATAGAGGTAGATTGCATCTGCAGTGTACCAAACACAGGAGCAGGTAGAGAGACAGCACTCAATTATGGAAATTTCTATTTGATCCGAAATATTCTGCAAGCAAAAGCATGAGGAACAACTCCTCTAACAAAACAGAACTAATCACACATTGCCTGTTCAAACAAATCATTCTTATACTAACAAAGTAACTAACCGCTACTGTTTACATACAGGGAAAAAAAACTGTGGTTTAGTGTTTGACAAGCAAATTCACAATCTCTGAAAAGTCATGTAAAAGTTTGCTAAGTCAATTGTACATTGGCCCGCTTCATACATTAGGAAACAGCCCGGACAGACGGAAACAAAATACATCTAACACATGAAACTTACTGCAAACATTTAATCTACTTCAGCAAACCAGCAAAATAATCTTCATTACTTTTCATAGCTGACCAGGACATCTAACAAATTATCTAACAAATTTAAATGGTTGCCGTTATTAATCCACTCTTGTGGTAAACATACTTCTCTACATAGCTCAGTGACTCCATAATAGCTGGTTCCAACATCTGCTCTTCAAATTTTAGCTTCACTCAGCAGACTAAAACTGTACACATGAGAGGCCACAGTTTACCCAGAATAGCAACACAACTACACTCTTTACAGAAGGAAAGAGAAGGTTGTGTGAACAATCACAATCGCTGCAGCACGATACCATGTAAATAAGATCATCTAAAATACTCAAAGTATCCATGCAGCCTTGCATTTTGTCCTGAATATGTTCAGAACTTTATCTCAGGAGCCTTGAGAACTGAAGAGCATTTGAGCACAATGTGACCTCAGCATGAAAAGGCATATTTACAGGCCACACTGATGAGAGGGAATTCCTACAGCACGCCAAAATTGTCTGCAATGAGAACCCGTCAGCAAAACTGGAAGTTGAGGTCAAGCTGCTTTATGTACACAACAAAATCTTGATTACTGCTTCATGGAAATTCACAGGCCAATGGTCAACGGTGTAGATGACACAATTATGACCATTGACCAACATAATCAAGTGTGTTGGGAGTTTCGTATGAAACTGGGCACCACCCGGAGTTTTTAACAACAAAGAGGGCACTGCAGTGCCTGCTGCTGACTCACATCCTGCCCAACGTCTCCAGAGTTAAACATCCCTTAGTCACCCGCTGCTTAAGTTTACTGTAGTTACAAAGACACTGGAATTGAGCAGCCTTATCTCACTTTGCTTCAAGGACAATCACAGACATGTACAGGCACAAATGACTCACTAAAATGATTACAACATAAGAAACAAAACCGCACAACGAACAAGTGCACTAATGATGCAGAACCAGTACGCAATGTAGTCACTGAGTGCACCGTGATTGTGCAATGTTGTGATTTTACTGAGTAAGGCTGGGCAATATGACGATATATATCATCAAAACAATATGAAAATGTTTATTGTACATATTTTTCTATATCGTTTCTACCACGATATAGGCTAGGCCTATATTCATTTCTTTTTGCCCTACAATTTCACTTAAAACTGCTATGTCCACTTTGCACTCAAGTTCTTAAAATGAAAATTCTTTATTTATTTATCTTTTATTTATCCAGGTGTAAAAACTCATCGAGATGAAAAATCTCCTTTCCAACAGTGTCCTGGCCAAGATAGGCAGCAGCACAGATACACGGTTGCAGACATAAAACAAACATAACAATTTAAAACGAAGGCAAAGAACGAATTACAGAGCCATAAGGTACCGAAAAAAAACAAAACAACAGCATTCAAAACATCTACAGCCAGATGTGCTCGCTTCCAAGTCTTTTAGAAACATTTTAAAGACAATAAGTGAGTCCAGCTCTCGAAGATTCAGGTCATTTCGTAGCTGATTCCAAGAAGAGGGAGCAGCATACTTGAATGCCCTTATTTCCCAGATCAGTACGGATTTTGGGGACAGTTAATAGGATTAAAACAGCAAATTTTAGGGTCTGAGAGTGATTGAATCTATAATTTAAAAAGGGCACAAATTTGCCAGTATAAGAAGCGGTCATCTTGTTTGGTTGGTTTTGAGTCGCTTCTTTTGATTTCTGCATTGATGTGATGGAGTGGTTTTGGCAATCGACTCATTGCCGCAAGAAACAATATTAACAAATCATTTCAGAGAGAGAGAGACAGTGAGAGATCCCATCAATTTGTCAACACAAAATAGCACATGCAATTCATGGGATCTGGACACAAGAAGATTTTCACTCAACCCCTTCATTTAAAAAAGTAGTGTGGACAGATTTAGAGAGCAGGCGGTTCAATAATAGAACAGGAAGGACATAAGAAAGTATGCAAGGCAAATAAATGTGAACTCCGTTTTGTGTGTATGTACAATCATTTCCATGAAACATCTTTGCACACTCGATTCCACATGTTCGTACCTTTGTGAAAGAGTTCTTGGAGGCTCTCAGCACTCTGGCTGAGCACCGCCCAGACCTCCTCTTCCTGGAGCGGACCTCCTCGAACCTCCAAGGCTTCTGCCAGAGACACATGCATCTTCCCTGTGCAAGCAGAGAAAGAGGAGAATTGATTTATACCAGGAAATGAACACATACATACATATAGAAATAAGCTTTAAAGCATAAGTGCTATCATGTGCTTTCTTTATATGATAGGAGCCACTGGCGGGAGGTCAAATCAGGCCGGGAAACACACAGAGCTTCTGATTCTGCATCACATCTCATGGGTTTTGATTACTGTGCCAGAAGTTAAAAATAATAAATAAATAATAAATGTTCTATTAGAGTGAACAACTGAAAATAAACATAGAGTTTACTTTGCATTTTAATTCAGTTGAGAATTATTATTATATCAACACTAGGGTTTCACCGATTTATCGGTCGAATATCAGCGATTTTTGTCTCGTAGACTGCAATCGGCATATCGGCAAATTTGATGACATTCACTGATGGCTAATGTTAATGTGTTGTGTTGCATTAATTTTGTGCCGGCTAATTGTTGTGTTGTTAGCTGCTGATTTAATTACATTTAATTTATGTTTCACAAAATGTTTTTGTTGAGTTAGGTAATAAATTCCTTTCATTGAATAGGTAGTTGTAAACAGGCTAAGGGGCTTTTGAAGCAGCTATTTTTCATGTGAAAGAAGGTTATTTTACAGCTTGTTTCATAAATTTGTACAACTTAATTTGTGCTCATTCAAGATATGAATGAAGGGCTGAATTACTTTAAGAGTAAAGACGGTTCAGTTGTGTTTTTCTAATGAAGATGTCTTTGTTTCCCTGCCACCAAAGGGGGAATAAATAACAACAAAATAGACAACAACAACAAAACATCGGCCAAATATTTATTTTAAACATCTGTATCGGCCCATAATTTTGCAATCGGTGCATCCAGTCTAATCCCGTTAGAATCCACACCCGACTTGTCCTGACTGGCCTGACAGTCTAGGATGAAAGCCAATAAGCCCACATTGCCATAATACTACAATAACCCCGAGCATTGATGCACTTAACATCAACATTTTTCTCTCTATCTCATGTCCTTGGGCAAACTCCCACGTCTTCTAAACGTAAGCCGCCTTATCATCCTGTGCAATTGAGAACGTAGCGCAAGCACATGCACACACAGACACACACAGACACACACACACCCTGATTTACTCGAGTTACATTCAAATAAGTAGCAGTTTATTACTCGGAGCCTCTACCAGCTTCTGAGAGTTAAGATTGCAGCTTCCAACTAATCTAGAACAGCAACACACCACTTTTTTTTTAGTGTTGTCTTAAAGCTGCTTGCTGCTCTACAAATAACTATCTCACACTTCTGTTTCCTGATTACATGTCATAAAACTATAACTGGGTCAAGCTCAAGCTACTTTAGATTATCTTGTGGACGGCAGTGAAACAGCAAATTCAGCACTAAATTGTATAGTAAATGTAAATATATTATCACACAGCAGTATATCTACAGCACTTCACATGGATTTAGATTGCACACATGCCCCAACATGCTATACCTAAGAGCGAAACTTTGAACTCATATAACCCTCAAGTTTGCCGTCTTACATTTGATTTGAAAATGAAAGTTTTAATATGTAGTCACAAAGGTAAGACATCTGTTTTAGGTTTTTGGTATCTATTCTCAGCTGTAACTGTCTACAAACCAAACAAGTGGTCCAAATTTGATGGGGATTTGTGGGCTTAAAGTGCAAAAAAAACTAAATTAGAAGCTTTAAGTCAGCCGTATGGGACCTTGAATGAGAGAAGTTCATCTTTCATCCGTCACTGTTTCTCTCTAAACCCCAGCTGCTGTGCTGCAGTATCAATGAGGTTTAATCTTCCCAATCCAACCATGACGTGACGAAATGCGAGCAAAACAGGAAGCTCCTGTTTTGACAGACTACTTGTAACTGAGCAGAAACTATTAGTGCCTGCAGTGCATATACACACACATACATACATATATACATAACACTTGTAGGTGCTAAATGTGTGTGTGAGGGGGGTGGTTGTAAAATGTATCTGTAAGTGCAGAGAAAAGCATAGGGGTAAGGGAAGAACGTTTTAGTATCGCATGCAAAACTACAGCCAATTTTTGCATGAGACAATTTCTCATGAAAATTAACTTGTGTTGATTTTCAAAGTGTAAAAAAGGCGTGAAACTCATCTCACAGCACTTGGCACTATCAACCAAAACTGGTGCATCATGACAAGCCAATGATAATATTGCAATATGAGGAACAGCTCCAACAAAAATAAGTGAGCTGGATTTTCTCTTTCACAATAGTCTGCAAAGCAAAAGGATATTTTAAGACATATGACAAGGTTAAAAGGTTATGGACACCTGCTGTCCAAATTTAAAAGGATTTATTTGCTACAGGCTCATACAGTGAAATGCAGGTTTGCGTACTCTTGAGGCTATTGTGTGCAATAAAGAATAATACTTAGAATATGGGGTAAATAAGAACTAGAAAAAGAAATTCAAAGATAAATAATTATAAATATATGTTATATAAGCAATGAAATAAATGTGCATTAAAAAGTGTATATTGAACTGGTGCGTAGGTGGGTGATGCAACTTTTCTAGTATATAAAACCGTAAAATAAAGAAGCAAAAAGAAACACAAAAAAATAACAACCAGCCACGACGGCATCTGCACTGTGCTGTCACTTCCCTTGAGAGGAAGGTTAACATGCTTTAACTACTTCACATACGGAGGTTGCATTGTGTTGCATTATGATGCGTTCCAGCATTCAGTAGCAAAACATTATCATGATGTGTACAAATCTTGTAAAATGTAGTTTTTTGCCAGAAACTTGAGGTCAGATCATCAGGGATTAATTATAAATTTGCAACACCCGGTATGCGAATGATAATAAAGGAGTGCATGTTGAAGTATCGGATATATTGTTTTTAATCTGCCCAAAACCAAAAAACAGGTTACTCACGTTCACCTTTTGTTGTGGTTTCACTGCCCAATCAGACAAATCTAAACCTTCTTTGAACTTGCTCGAGTCACTTCTGAAATGATCTTTCCTTCTTCCTCTGGAATTATATATGATGTAATAATGTTGTATATCATAATGCTGGCAACCTACTGTTAGTGATAGCCTTTTATTTTTCCTCCTGCTCAACAGTCTAGACCTGAAAGACTCCAAATTTATTGTGCAGCTTCGAAATTTCCCAATACTCTGCCACAAACTATAACACTGACAGAGGCAGACAGTCTTGGTACAATATAACAAGAAGCTTTTTTTAGCTAACAGCTTGTGAAACTTGAAGATACCTTGACTGAAACCTGATGTTTTGAACTTCTATTTTTGAGCAAAAACCACATTAAACACAGCACAGGGTATATTTGGACTTGCTGGATGACAGCTTTCACACAGGATTTCATAAATCAAAACACAAAAACACAGCAGATGAAAACACAGGAAATGAGGCATAATTCCTAAGCAAGCTCAACCAAACATAACTCATGTCTGGAATTGGTAACAAAGTACAACACCACATTTCAACACATTTTTCACAACTTTTTTTCTAAAGCAAAGCAAAACACAAGGCGGCAGACATGAGGACTGTTCCATAGACATCAGCACTTGTCTAAATTTGGCTAAGAGACACAAAAGATGCCCAAACCTAACGTGGCAGAAATCACATTTGGCTGTGTTCTGTGATTTTGCTCTACTGTGGTTTAGCTAACCTCAAAGCACCTGTGGGCTTGGACCACACCTATGACCTAAACAGACTATGTTTTGATTTAAGTTTTTACATGTATTTACCAAAGTTAAAATTTCACAATTGATGATAGTCACAGGAACAAACAAGAATTAAGGGGCCAGCGTACCCAAACAGCTTGTTGGATGGTCGGACAGCATTTGAAACCCCCTTCCCCACCATGGATGTATAAACAGAACTGGATATAGCGTAGGGGGCCAGCTCCCGTTCATTCCTATAAAAGTTGCTCAGTGGCGCATGGAGTCATAATTTTCCGTATCCATTGGGACCATAGAGCAGACGCAGTAGGGTTTCCTTTAACTCCGCCTCTCAGCCCTCGCTCCAGCCTCGGTCTGGGGCTCATTCACATGAACGGAAGAAGGAGAATAACTCTGGATTCGGCTATTAGTGCATTTTACAACTTTAAGGACCTATGATTTAAATAAAGGCTATTCAAGTGTTCATACTGGGAGGTGGTTTTAACCTAAAAAATATCTGCCGAGTTACAGATGTTTCCCAATGTAAGTCTACGGGAAAAAAGTATTTTTGGGCCCAATGGCATCACGTAACGTTTGGCCACTACGAAACTTGCAACAAAGCCAGGCGTGCAACCTGGGGGTTTGTTTCCCACACCTTTCCAACACTGGAATTGTGACTAAAAATTTCTGTAACTTTCCGTAAATCACAGTCATGCAGTGATTGGACAGGTCAGTGGATCACCAAAGTCATTGGAATATACCATCTAAAAAATCATAACTGACCATACTAAATTATGTGCCAATCCATCCAATGGTTGTTGCGATATTTTAGTCCGGACTAAAGTGATGGCCCGACCAACAGACTGACAGATGAACTTGCCATCTCTAAAGCCACGTTGCTAGCTTGGCTAAAAAGCCCCAAGTTGACTCAATAATTTTAAACGAAGCAACGCACCAGTTTTGTTGCGTTTGGCATTATGAGCTAGATTTGAGCCATACATTCTTGCCATAAACTGGGTCAGCAGCCTCATTAGTGCTGGGCTTTATTTATTGAAAGCAACATGCGAAACAACGTCCTTTCTATGAATCCGAGTTTGGAGAAGAGAGTTAATGAGTAAGCATGTCACAGGCCTAAATCTTTATGCAGGAATGCAGGTTAGCCATTCTAGTCAATGGGAGGCGTGAAGTCTGAGGCGCAGTGGGTTACTACCCATCTTGCTCATTACCCATGAGAATGGGGAGAGCGGGTGCTGTGAAGACTGATTGTTTTGCGGCCCTTGTTATTTCAACAGAGACCTACAGTGGAATGTTTTTTATCCGCGCTGAGGCTGCAGCGCAGGCCAGCTCCTCTCGCATTGGACTATGGTCCTGCTCATTATTGAGGGGGCTTAGGAGGCAGCGGCCCAAAACAGCGAGAGCAGACAGCCTTCACCACTTCAGCGCCTCATTCTCTTTCTCTTTTTCAAACAGTGGGGATGTTTGTTCCCAGGTATTCCCATGTATTCCCACACTATAGCTAGAAAGAAAAACCTAAACAAGGCTTAGTCCTGCCAAGTGTTTGAAAGTCTTGGCCACAGTCACAAGGATTTTAAAGAAAATAATCCTGGAAACGTGATAGTGCTCTTTACTCTGCACTTAGGTGAAGCTTTTTCCTTTCCTCCCACCTTCCTGTCTGTGACACAGCTACAACCCATGAAATGGATTTGAAAACAATCCCCTGAAAAATTGTACTTCAGCTGAGTATCCCAAACCAAAAAAAAGGTAGAAATCATTTCAGTTTCAATCAGTGCTCATCCCACTAGATTTGCCAGGAACAAAAAAGATCAGAAAAACATGTACATCTTTCTCTTTAAAACTTTTCTTTGATCCGGAATCTTTTTAAAAAACTTGAGGAGCTTCACTTTCGAGGCAATCGCCCATAAAAACGCCAGATTCCACTTTCACTTCCAAAAGCATAACTCATAACATAAGATATGAGAAGGAATTTGTTCATATCCTCCAAACATCAGAACTGTGGTCTCAGCTGGCAAACACATTTGGAACAGAAGCCAATGAGAAGAGGTGCTCTTCGCCAACATTGAGGTGAAAATCTTCCTGAAGTCAGTCATGCCAGGAAAATTCAAAAACAAACTCTGAGTGAACCTCTATTCCCAGAATCATACTGTATTATGCAGCCTGCGAGCACACCATTCAAATTCAAAACACACACGGTGTCTAGGAAGACCTGGATCGGAATATCTTTTGAACCAACATGACTGATGATGTAAGGAGGACTGATGTTCTCAAAATGTGTACAGCAAACTAAAACCAGACTGTACGCTATTAAACTGAAGACATATAATGGAAGAAAATATCAATACACATGAGTATCCCGATATTATGTTTTGCAATACTGTATCAATTCTCCAAAAACACTGATTTTGAATTAACTTCTTAAAAATCCAACGGCCCGCCGGCAGACCCGGCCTCTATCCTGTCTTTCGGAGATTGTAGCGGGCTCAGTTTTAAAGATACTGTGAAGAATGAAACTACGAAAACCTAAAGAATTACCTCAAGATATGTGAATGAAAATGGGTTTAATGGGTACCCACAAGTCTCCCCTTTACAGACATGCTCACTTTATGCTAATCCTATGCAGTTTTGGGCAAAAACCATGCAGTTGTTTGCATGCATATGGCCTGGGAGTATAAATGTATTATTTTAACCTATTCAAAAAATGGTGTATTTTAATATTTCTGCATGGGGGAAAAATAGATTTTTAAAAATCGCAATATATCGCAACGTGTTGAATTGTTACCCTCTGTGTCATGATACATAGCGTATCGCCAGATTCTTGCGAAAATACACAGCCCTAAACAGGAGTGGAGAGCTTGTGGTTGCAAGTCCCAGCTGTGCCTTACTAAAGTGTCTTGCGGAAATTAAACAGAAGTGGTGACTCACCTTAATAAAAAAGGGAGAACCCGATGGTTGGTTTGCATTAACCCTCTTACAATTAGTCAAAGTCAATTAGCCGACATGCTTTTCCCAGATTAGCTTAGGCTCAGAATGAGTTTAACACAGGGTTGTCGATGGACACCTCGGCCATTACAGCACTGAGTCTGGTATAGCTTCCAGTTATGTACTGGTTTCCCCTTAACCAATAAGCCACCCTGCATGTTGGTGTTTTGTTTTTTAAGCTCAGCAGCAGGGTTAGGACTAGCCAGACTGACTATTCCATGATCATCAGCCCAGCTCTGGACCGACGGCCCTCACTTCTCATTTTGGTCTCGACCTCATCCGCTCCATTTCTGTTAATCACAGGGTTGCTATGAGTACCGTGACATGCAGAGCATGGTTTTGCAAAACCTCACTCCACACCACCACCACCACCACCACCACCCCCCTCTTCCCAACACTGACTATTTTCCCCCATTTTTTCCTATGATGATGCTCACATCATCTCTAACCACTTTTCATCTTTGCTCAATCACACACCTTCTTTCTCTTTAGGCTTCAATGATGGAAACCCCTCATGTCCTTTGGCTTTAAGCTAACTTTACTACTTTTCTATGGCAATGAAGGGGGGAGGGGGATATACACACTGCCTTCCCACAACCCCCATAAATCAAGATTCAAGAGTTGTATTTGCCATTTGCACCTATAAGTACATTGGAATTCTGAGCAGTTTACACCGAGTCAGCTTTAAGAAAAGAAAAAAGGTAGAAAAGGCACAAGGTAATTACAGTACAAAATAAGTAGCACATTCAACTCAACACAATAAATAAATAAATTATTAAAATATAAAACGCCCTCAGTGTAGTCAATAAATAAACTACCCTCTGCATAGGAACACAAATGTACAGTATATATGTATATATGCTCCATGACCATGTTAAAAAAGAACTTGTAACTCTCAAAAATATATTAAAAAAAGAAATAATTAATATATATTTCAGACAATTACACACTAGTGTAAGGCAGCATATTGCACAGCATTACAGTCCAGGTGTACTGTGTGTCAATAATGGTATGAAGGTGAGGTGTGGGGTATTTGTGTCCCTCTTTAATATCCTTTTAATCCTTCAGCTTGACACATTATGCCTCTATATAAAAGGCTTTGTTGACTAAAATGCACAAAATGTACACAAATAGTGCTGGTGGCTGGTTAGCTATAGCCAGACACCCTGTTATTTGTGTTGTAGTGGTGTCTCCTTCCTCTTAAAAACTTAAAAATACAGTTGTGGTTTAAAGGTGCCCCATGTTTTTTTTACAAAACAAAACATGGCCAGTACTCCCTCAGATATCATGGTGTAAAAATATGGAACACCAAAATGCATGTTATCAAGAGCTCGTTATCCTTAGAACATTTTAAAAAGGAAATTATCATCAAAAATTCATGATGTCTAATTATCTTTTGATGTTTAGATACATTTTCTTTTTTTCTGTACTTTTTCTTTTGTATGTATTTCATTGTTTTTATTGGATTGTTTTCCACTGTTTGGTTAGGGTTTTTCTGCACATTTTGTGTACTTCTTGTTGTTGTTTAACTTTTGTTGTATTTTTAAAATTATGTTAGTTTAGAGCTTTCTTCCTTTTTTGTTATTGTTTTTTTTCTCCTGTGGAGGTCCTTTGTATAAGCCTGTGGCTTCTTGACCTCTCCTGACACATTTCTTGTTTTTTTTCATGACTGGATTTTGTGCAGTTTTATATATGTGCAAATAAATAAATACAAAATAAATAAATATGTTTAGATATATTTTCTTTTGTATGTATTTCATTGTTTTTATTGGATTGTTTTCCACTGTTTGGTTAGGGTTTTTCTGCACATTTTGTGTACTTCTTGTTGTTGTTTAACTTTTGTTGTATTTTTAAAATAATGTTAGTTTAGATCTTTCTTCCTTTTTTGTTATTGTTTTTTTTTCTCCTGGGGTCCTGTGGCTTCTTGACCTCTCCTGACACATTTATTGTTTGTTTTCATGACTGGATTTTGTGCAGTTTTATATATGTGCAAATAAATAAATACAAAATAAATAAATAAATAAATATGTTTAGATATATTTTCTTTTTTTCTGTACTGTTTTTTTTGTATGTATTTCATTGTTTTTATTGGATTGTTTTCCACTGTTTGGTTAGGTTTTTCTGCACATTTTGTGTGCTTCTTGTTGTTGCTTAACTTTTGTTGTATTTTTTAATGATTGTTAGTTTAGATCTTTCTTCCTTTTTTTTCCCTTTGTATAAGCCTGTGGCTTCTTGACCTCTCCTGAAACATTTCTTGTTTTTTTTTCATGACTGGATTTTGTGCAGTATAAATAAATAAAATAAATAAAATAAAAAAAGTCAGGCAGCAGCATTGTTGTGACTTTAACATAAAATAGAGCACTACTTTCAGGTCGAGATCAACAAAACAGACTGTTCACTAGCACAGTTGGGCTAAAAGTTAGTAAACTTTTTGTACATAAAGTGTTTAAACTTACCAGTGGAGAAGAGCTATAAAATCACTTGAGAGGGAAATGGTTCGTCGAGGCTATGACCAGAGGCCACCCCATCCACAAAGCAACATGTTGGAGACGAGTTGACCAACGTTATGCGGCGAGGCAGCAGAGCAACAGGTCTCCACACAACATCCAGCTACACATCCAGTTAAACAGTTCAATAAAAGACAAATAAACAAATCTCTCTTCGTCCAGGAAATAGTTCAGAAGTCGTGTTTGATGGTAACAACACAGCGTAGAGCTCCCTCCAAGCAGCGCAGCCGAGTAGTCACCATTACTGCCGAGGAGGAGCGGAGTATAACCCCTCCTTTAGCCCAGCTAGAGCGTGGGCTGGCTGGGAGTAACAAGACACCTCAGGGTGGCTCTCCATTGGCTCTCTGCGAGGGGGGACTGTCATTTGACCGTTTCTATAGTAACACTCACACACACTACTGGGGGAGTAAAATATATATATAATATAATACAGGTTTGTTAAATGTTATATATATATAGCTGTCCAAACTCCAACATTATTGCTCATTTAAAGTTTTTAATTTTTCTTTATTTCTTTTTTTAAATTGTTTTTATTATTATTATTATTATTATTGTTATTATTATTATTATTATTATTATTATTATTATTATTATTATTATTATTATTCTCTCCATTTTGTTTTATCCATATTTCATTTTATTTTATTTTGTTATGAGGAAAAGAAAAGAAAAAAAAGAATATATATATAAAAACAAGAAAAGAAAAATAATTATTGCGGTGTTTTTTTTGTTGTTTTTTTTTCTCCATTTTGTTTAATTCATATTTCATTTTATTTTGTAATGAGGAAAAGAAAGGAAAAAATGAATAAAATAAATAAATATATATATAAATATATATATATATTTATATATATATAAACACCAAGAAAAGAAAAAAAATGCTTGTGGTGTATTTATTTTTATTTTTATTTTTTTCTCTCCATTTTGTTTTATACATATTTCATTTTATTTTATTTTGTTATGAGGAAAAGAAAGGAAAAGAAAGAAAAAAAAGAAAAAAAGAATATATATATATATTCTTTTTCCAAGAAAAGAAAAAAAAACTTCCTCAATTGGCCTGGCATGGGCCATGCCCCCTCAACACCAACTGGGCTCCTCCTCCATCTCCTCTCTCCTCCCTCCAATGATGCCTATGGATAGAAAAGGGCAAAAGCCCTGAGCTACCAACCAGGCTCACGAATTTACGACTAAAAAAAGATTTTATGCACAAACGTAGCAGTTTTAAGCCCAACCATGTTGTTCTTTCCTAAACCTAACTATAGTGCTTTTAATGCCAAAACCTAAAGTGACACCAAGGGCTGTGACAGTATGTGACGAGTTGGCAAGACAAAACACTGAGTCTATTGTGGGTCTATTGTGCGTGCATAGAATCTGTTCCGATGCATTTTCACAAATACAGTAAAAAAAAGTCAAAGGACCTGAGGTGCAGGGTGTAAATGAGACCAAATTTGTTACTTTGAAGCCATTTTCTTTGCACAAATGCATTTAATATTAATACAAAAGCTGAAAATCACTACTTGTATTGAGCTCTGAAAATTGTGTATCATGTGATGTCTCCTTCACCCCCTGGGGATCGTATAAAGGAGCTTTCCAAACTCAATAAAAAATCAAGCTTAGCTTATATTTCAGTATTTCTCCACAACATCACAGCCATCTAAGCAGTCAGGAAGCAATTCACAGCTGAGTACTTCCTTCCTATGGTGCACACTTCAAAGCTGCCTCATTTATGGTCTGCCTAGTGCCATCTAGTGTCTGCTGGTCATCATTACAGATGGTGACTGTGTTGAGAGGGTTATCTCTGCCTGCCTGTGCCTGTCAGTGCTAAATGGCCTGATTATTATCATCAAACATGGGCTGGAATGATAAGACTGGATTACTTGATTAACACTCCATAGCTAGATGGAGACAGTTGATATTCATTTTCTTGAACATGCAATTTGCACGTAATGTCTGACATTTATTCTTGTATGCATTATCTCCCTCAAAAGTCTTTTAGTTCTGATATTACATTTTGTTTTCATGCATGCGTGGGTACACACTTTTTGTATTCGGGTCAATCTAAGATACTACAGTTACATGTAGTAATAGGAATTGTGCAATAAGACACATGTGAGCACTAAATCTATGTTTTTTTATTGCATAGAGGACATCTTAGTAACTTACTTTATTTTTATTGCGTCAATTCAAGAGATGCAACAGAACCACTCACAAATATAAAGGATATGTACTGTGCTATATTTGGAGGCTGTGGCTTTAATTTGTCTATAAAATTTCAGAAAATTATAAAAAAAAATGTTGATCAGTGTTTCCCAAAGCCCAAGATGACATCCTCAAATGTCTTGTTTTGTCCACAACTCAAAGATATTCAGTTTACTGTTATAGAGGAGTAAAGAAACCAGAAAATATTCACATTTGAGAAGCTGCAATCAGAGAATTTTTACCTTTTCTTTGTTAAAAAATAACTTAAACCGCAAACGTCACATTACTATTTCCTCATTCACACAATAACTCTTACTAAAAGGCAGGAAAAGAGTATTCAATATAAGCTCTATATAGCTACACAACTATGAACTGTGCTTATCTTTGACCTGTTCAAATCTATTATTGCTTGGTATTTTTTCCTCATTCGCCAACCATATAAGTCTTGATGGCAGACAGGAGGTCTCACACCTATTAGGTAAATATTACCTTATGTGCCGATCTAACTTCTGCAGTCAACATCAATCAGTATAAAAGTTATTGTTACTAGATCAGAAATCTGCAGCATGACAAATGGACATCTTATCTCTGAGGCCGAAATCATACTCCTATACTTCACGTTCATGAAGCCTTGCATACAAGATAATGATAATGAGTCAGCTAAAACAAGTCGATCGATTATCAAAAAAGCTGGCGATTAAATTAATAATTGACAACTAATCGATTAATCGTTGCAGCTAGTATATGTCTAATTATCCCTCTAAATCAAATGCTTAATGTACAGTTTTAAGGTACAGATAGGGTGTTTAAACTGTACATTTACATCGCCAGGTACTTAACATGTCAGCCCATCTCATCTGATAAACAAATTGTGACTGTTATTATCATCATTTTAATGCTGCTTTTGACTTTCATCTAATCACAAACTTTCATGTTTGATTGAGGTCCACGCTTTTATATGTCACCGTACTTTTCCTTTTGGCACTATTAAGAGTTTAGACTTCATTATAATTGCTCAATTAACTTGTTGCTTTACATGAGCAAGTGAAATCTAGCCACAAGCCTAACGTGATGTGCCAAAATAATCATTTTTTTGCTTCTTAACATCATAATAATCAATACTGGCGACTAGTCTCCACTACTGTAACTCAGGCATTTGGTTATCCTGTCTGGCGTAGAAGAAATATTCCTACTAGAGACCTCAAATAACTTTTGCAGTTGGCTTTAAGCAAGTCTTATCCAAGGTTGTGAAATGCAGATAGTGATAGTGCGTGACTGGCATTCCACTGCACTATTAGTGCAGGGTGAATGGTAAAAATGTCTCAATAATGGTACTGGAATGGTATGACAAGACTTTTATTTTTAAACCTCCTCCTCCTCTCCAGGTCATGGCTTTTCCAAGGAAAGGAGGAGAAGAATAAGTTGGGTAGTTTTAGGTCCTATCCTTGCTGAACACTTGGGCAACCTGTCCCATTGGCCATAGTGCGTGTGGTAGCTAATAATGTACACTTATGAAAGTGTCTAATGTTTAAGGCACTGGCTTCATTTTTTTCCACTTCTGGCAAGCTTGGAAACGTATTAGTGTCTGATAGAGATCTGTTAGTCTCATTTTACTCACTTAATTTCTGTTCATTACCTGGGGCAAAGAGGCCCCGTCAGGAGACTGATGGGGGTAACACGGTCTGGGTCAGGAATGTCTCATAAAGTGACACCAAAGGGTTCAGAATTTGGGATTTCTTCTTCCTTCTATTTCTGTCAGTACTGTCCTTAATACTTCCTCATCAGTGCTGGTCTGAGCCCCCAGGGCGATTACCTTGAAAGAGTGTTCTGACAGTCTTAGAAATGTGGGGCACCTGGTAGATTGAAGGCATGTGGTTTGCTGACTGGTGAGTTTAGCCTTTGGGTCCAGCTGGAGAGCATTAAAAACTTTCCTGGAGCCTTTGAAGGTAGTTCCTCAGTCTGCGTGGAGTTAAAATACAAACTTGCCACGTCTGGCCGTCAGAGAGACATCAGAAATGATTCGTTATGATGTTTGTAGCTCCGGTGGTCGTGCATGTAAAGGTTTTCTCAGGCTTGTGCCCTATAAGCATGTGAAGCTCATTTGGATGTGTAGCATCTTATTCAAGCAGGCTCCATCCTCCCACTATGGTGATGAGTGTTGCTGTATTTAACTCAGAGAGGCATGTTAGGTGAGCTACTGTTTCATCCGTTTTTCAAGTGGCTTATCTCACTGGAAAATGAGTTTACATTGTATTAGAACAAAGCAACAGCCTCTGGCTCTGATTCACTGTAAGGCTGCCCTCTGGTGCAGCTGAGTATTAACATTTATCAACTCTGGGTGTCTGGGTGTGATAGTTCTGTGGTTTGTTGTTCTACAAGAAACTGTTTTCTTCAGGTTATTTTCCTCTTGATATTGAGCTAAGTATGGCTGAGTTGACAATTGTTCTGGTGCTAGCTTGGATCCTTGAAGAAAAGACAGGTGCATGCAGTCTCATGTTGGATTTTAAATGCATCAGGATCCCAAATTTTAAATCCACATTCTGAGGTGGCTACATCATATCCGTCTCAGTTGTGTTTGGACACAAATCTGGCAAAACATTAGACTTTTTAATCAAAATGATGCATTGCAATCGCCCTCGCTGATATGAGCTATGACACAGTCACCTACGCGGTGAAAGAAATGTTGGATTGCTAGACTCAAACACAGACAGACTGCAGCTACCTGCGGAGGAGCAGTGAGCTTGAATTCCTTTGAAAAAGTATTTCAATTATCTCTCACAACTGTAGAGGTCAACAATGTCATAAGTTTTATTCATCTTCTTATTAAATTGAGGTCAGGACATCTCATCGTCGACAGCCAGGCAGCCCTGACTTTAGAAAAATATAATTCTACCTCCTTCTGAGCTCTCTTCAGGCTAATATATGCCATGTTTTTAATCAGTGTATGATTATTGCATCCGCCTGATACAGACAAACAAAGTAAGCAACATTTAGCGAGGTAAACAACCTGATATTTCCACAGGAGGTCGGTGGAGACCTAAACAAGGCTAAAAACCTTCTTGGAGTGGCCAAAAATCAGTTAATGCAGCTTTAAAAATTGAGATTGCAGCTTTAAAAATCCATTTCAAAAGGATATTTTGCATTCAGTATGGGCTACCAGGTGGACACCCAGGCTTTGTTGACCCATACAGATGTGACCCGAGGCTTTAAGGGCCACCGGCATGTGCATGCTGCTGTTAATCTGGACAAATTTAGGCCTACAGGATGAATGATTTGATTACTTATCTTCTCAATACATTAGGCATTTGTTTACAAAAAAAAAAAATGATGAAGAGGAATCATAGCAATATCAGACTTTATTTGTATAGCAATTTTCATACAAATCAAATGTAACACGAAGTGCTTCATTTCCATAATAACAGCTTTCAATAAAAAAAATAGAAACAGGAACTGAAAAACTAGCGTCTCAATTTACTGTGAGGAAACACCAGAGACAGGATAACAACTCTAACTTATACCAACATATTACAATAAGCAAAACAGGTAGGTCAGATAGTAATGGAAAATATACTACTTTTGTTTTGAATTGCAGACACCATAAAAACAAATAGCACATCTGTAAATAACAACGGAATTACTACAAACGTTACAAACTAAATACAATGAAGTAAGAAATCAAAGAAATGACATTCAAAAGCTATCTACATTATAACACCTGTGCAAATATATGCGTAATTTTAGATAGATAGATAGATAGATAGATAGATAGATAGTTACTTTATTGATCCCGAGGGAAATTCAAATTTCCATCATCACAGTTCCATAGTGCAAAACATGTTAGTAAAAAGGCAGTAAAAAAGTTAGTAGTGCAAAGTACAAAGTACAAAAAAATATACCAGACATAAAAATACAAGGAGATGAAGAAAACTGTTAAAAGTGAATATAGTGCAGGGTAACAGCTGTGATACATGACTATTAAAAAAATGAATATAGTGCGGAAGAGACTGTTAAAAATGAATATAGTGCAGGGTAAGTGCAGTAGCTTAACTCCAGTAGCTTAGTCAATGAAAGTGCACTGTGTGCATTATTTTAGTAGTTTTATGTTCATTTTGTATGCATTGAGTTTACTTTTAATGAAATGTGTTATACAAGAAATGTGCCTTTTTTCACCTTTAAATCCACAAAAAGCCCAATTATTATTATTATTATTATTATTATTATTATTATTATTATTATAATTATTATTATTATTATTATAATTAGTTTTATATCCTCTTCTTGTTTTCAGTATTGTCTTTATTTTTTTGCTAAGAAACATCCACACTGTTGACTAAAAATGAGTTGATGCTGATGAGAGATGTGAGATGTGGGCAGCTTAGTGAGACAAAACCTGACCAATAACAGCTCTGTTCTCATGGTGGGATCATCATCACACAGAGAGAGAGAGAGAGAGAGAGAGAGAGAGAGAGAGAGATGCTGCTACACACCCCCTCCCACCCTGAGACACATCCTCCATGTGATCTCTTCCTCTCTCTCTCTCTCTGCTCGGGCTCTGACGTCAGACGTGCTCCAGCTCGGTTGCTGTGGCAACATATTTCCCTGTACCCCCTCCCTCTCCTCCTCCTCCTCCTCTCTCTCTCTCTCGTTGGTCCACAATGGTACAGCCAGCATCTTGCAGCAGCACAATGGTTGCAAGGTGGTAGAGCTGTGAGGGAGAGTGATTCAGCATCAGAACCTCGGTTCCGTCCACCTCGGCTTCTTCTTTTTTCTTTCCTCATCATCTCTTTTTTTTGTTGTTGTTGTTGTTGTTGTTGAGTTTCCATCTTTTTAAAGAAGAAGTCAGCCTTCCAGCTATATGCTCACCGCAATGTTTCTCGTCGGGATGTTTTGAAAAAGGACTGGGATCGTCATCAGCTGGCACGGAATGGTAAGAACTGGGATGGGTTTGTTTTATAATGTGGATCATGCGATGGATGCTTGCAGCCTGGAGGGTGGAGGAGTGATGAATATTGATCCAAAAGGGAAGGTTAATGAAGTCCACTAGCTGGATGCATCCTCGGTACATGGGAGAAAAAATATCAACCCCATCTTGATGTTGTTTTATAACAAGTAGCAGCTCTGTGAGGGGGATTTCATTATGGCATAATATTGTCCATCCTCTCTCCATCTCCATCTCCATCTCCATCCATACAGGCATCCTGCAGTAGGCTTACATCAGTAGTTTGTCCCTAAATGGACATGCAGAATAACATCACATAACAGGCGGATATCCAGTCTATGTTATTCAGCATGACTTTAAAAATCTGTTTATTTCTGTGAGCCATATATCCAGTATCCACATCCTATAGTCTTAAAGGCGATAAAAAAATCACTGTTGTGAAGCACATTATGCATTTTTGATTAGAAGTGGTGCAAATGGAGAATAACATCACATAACAGGCTGATATCCTGGCTTTGTTATTCAGTATGACTTTATAAAAATCTGTTTATTTCTGTGAGCCATATATCCAGTATATCCACATCCTATAGTCTTAAAGGCGAATAAACACTGTTTGTGATGCACATTATGCATTTTTGATTAGAAGTGGTGCAAATGGATGATGCTCTTCAAAAACACCAGGCTTTTTACATGCCGGGCTACATACTGTATAGGCCTACATGCAGAGTTTGTCCCTCCTCCCCCCTTCAGAAGTCAGCTGCGCACATTGTGCATTATGCAGACCACCACTACTTCACCAGGGACGTGGGACCATCCTTCAATAAGTGCTAGAAAATGCAAATAGTTCTTGAGGCAAACAGTTTCAATTAATGGTGATTTATTGATTATAATATAGGTATTTTTTTTTTTCTCAGAGGTGGTTTTGTGGTGCATTTATTAAGGGAAGTGATTTTCTGGAGGCTTTGTCATTAAAACTGAACTCATAATGCAGAGGGGATGGGATGTTATTTACCCAAATGTGGGTTAGGATGTGCATTGGATTAAAAGAGATGCAGCCACAGAGGAAGGTAATTTCTTCTGCACATGGATTTGACTGTAAAACAGCCTCGCCTATATTGTACTGATTGCCCAGGTACAAGTATACAGAGGTGTTAAAGGAACACATCTATTATTTGTGAGCACAAAACATGTTCATTTGACTTATTATATTTTTAAATTTCCCATTCTTCAACGTACTTGTTTGGTGCATGCCCACAGTCATGGACTAATTACCGGTGTTGTGCCGAGTCGTCAGTGAGTCAGTGAAGGTTTAAAAGGAGTCACAACAAACTCTCCATGTGCAGGAAAGAAAAAAGAGAGAGGTTTTTTAGCGCTGTGACCTTGGGTGCTGAATTATTCAGGAGCAGGCTCCCATGCTTGTGAAAGTGCTGCAGGGAACACGCTTAACAATTAAACAAAGCTTTTTTTATGAGTGTTTCTGCAGTGGCTGGAAGAAGGGAGTGATTTAATAGATAAACGGGTTCACCTCACTTCTCTTCATCCTCCTCTTCATCATCGGCTTATGTGGCAAGTCACGTGTCTTGAATAGTTCTTCGGTATTTCTGTTCTTCTGTACTTCAGTTTATAAAATAATCTGTATTATTTGTAGCCACTGCAGGTCGACACACAATGATATTCATTGATATTGATTTTTAGGTAGGCAGCTTGTTCATCCAGTGGAGAATCATCAATGGAAATAGCCAACAGCAGACTCATGTTATCTTGCAGTACAGATGATGCATTTTAATTCCATTTTGTTTCGCAGACTTTGGAGCGTCAGTATACTAATCCTTTGTTGCGTAACAGTGTATTCAGATGAGGTAATGGTGGGATTGCAGGCACAATTAATCAGCAAAGGAAACAACTAAGCAACAACTAATCATTATATAAACTATTAATTATTTTCCTGATTAATTGATTAGTTGTTTGATCTGTTTTTGACATGAAATAGTGAAACATGTCCAACAGTACATCTTTAAATGTTTTGTTTTGTCCAACCAACAGTCCAAATATATTCCATTTACAATGGTGGTAAACAGAGAAAAGCAAATCCTCATATTAAGAAGCTGACATTACAGGGAATGTTGGGCGCTATTACATAAAAAAAATGACTTTAACAATGAATCAATCAAAAGAATTGTTGCCTATTAATGTTTTCATGATGGACTAATTGTTTCAGCTCTAAAAGGAATGTGGATTTAATGAGAAAATGATAGGAGATAGAGATAAATGGGTTGAAGATGCTATTGATAATATTGATAACATTCAGCCACTAGATGTCGCATTCTCCCTCCCCTGTTCCAGTGCATTTACTTCACAACAAGTCGTTGTCAGGCACATGATACCACATGATACCAACATTGTTATACTATTGGCTCTCAAGTCTTGTTAGAAGTGGGAACCAAATGTCAGATATGTTCCACGGAGATAACAAAACATTTTTCAAAATGATTAATTCACAATAATAATATTTTTTTTTCAGAAAAAGCCATACTTTATTTGGTACCTTTCTAAAAGCTCTGTGGATGTATTAATTAAAAAAGAAAATATTTGTCTACATAGAAATGTTATCAACAAGACCTTTAACTAAAGTGAAGTGGATAAACACAATATGGTCTACAGGATTTGAATAAATTCTGGTGTTGTGGCACAAACTAGAAGACGTAAAAGGCCAGCATCTTCATTTGAAATACGGAGAATTAGAAACATTCATCACAGCATGAACTATATTAAGTGTTATCAGAGGAGAGGAGCATAACCACATAAACAAATGACACATAATTAAATACCAGTCCAGTTCAGGGTTGCTTTATGAAGGTTTATAGAGGCTGAATGTGAGAAGTTCATGACTTTTTCCCAAACAATTCTTGCTGACCATCAATTACTTGAATATCCTCATCAGTCTTTTGGGGGCCGTTCTGCCACAGTTCTCATGATTATATGGAAGGTCAAAGCCGTCATTAAAAGAGGATGGATTACTGAGCAACGCTGGCATAGTCTATCATCACCCAATGACCCCCGGCTGAGTATTGTTCCTGGCTGTGTATTACCGTGGTCTTAATAATCCATCCCTCCATGTAGTAATGTTCATTTCAACAGTTGTCTCCTGGTACATAACCAAACAAGAAGATACACAACTCATTTGGATAAGAATGAGGTTGTATGAGAGAAATAAATGTATGTTAGGATGAAGAGAAAAGTCATCCAGCATCACATTAAAATGTTTAACAGTTTTATCTACCCTGCCTGGTGTCAATTTTAATGCTTTTATGATCATAACTGCTGGCATTTAATTACACATAATTATTATTACTGTACTGTTTTGTCTGACCATATTTAGATCTGAACTGAAAGCTGTGTGTGGGAAACTCTTCCAGTGATACTACTACAGTCTTATTCTTATAAATGAAATGAAATTTGTTGCTGCATGAAAGTTGATTCCCCCCAGGCTGCAGCATTGCTTACCAATACAGACAAACAGGGAAATGTGCCCGCAGAGCGAGATGCACAGTTATATAATTGGATTTGATCTGACAAAAATGTGCAGCTTTTATTTGCTTTTTGCAGATAGCTGCAAGTGCATGACTTTAAACTGTGTTAGATTTAGTCCCAATCTCTTTGCAGCACATCTGTAAAGAGACTAAAGAGTCACTAAAGGGCCGGACATTGTTGCAACTCAGAGGCCATCAAAGGAATTTTAGAGGGTGGCATTAAATCCAGACTAAATATACAAAACTGAAAACCTTCCGCATATCACCAAACTCTCATTAAATATCGGTGTTGACTGCTAAATATATGGGCTAAATATAATGAAGAAATCCAATTTGTTATTAGGATGCACATATGAGGGATTTAGGAATATGACAACATAAAGTACAAGGTGTGGTAAACTCTGTTGAGAGAGTAGACATACCTTTGCAGCAGTGATCTATTTTAGAAAGCATTATCTACTGTAACCATGGCATCAGGATAGCTCCGTGATCATGTCAGGTGAATTCTATCATGTTATGTGTTCTAGATGAATATTCAGGTGGTTGTTTTAACAGAAGACACGGTGGTTTCAGATCTTCTTCCTCTACCGAATGTGTTTCAGATTCTGTAGGAAAAGCTGTAAATCAGATGAATGAATGTGCTCATGCACCTGCCAAAGCTGTGCATGTTGCTACCATGCGGCTCATCAGAAAATCGCAGCGTAAGCAGTTTTTCAGCTAACATGTCTGTTGTTTACTTAAAGAGAATCGGGGTGGGGGGGGGTGTGAGTGAGACGACAGACGAGAGCACAGACGGAGAGGATCTCAGCTGTAAAGAAACCAAATCAATGAGATGTCAGTGAGCATTTCGGATTCCCACAGCCGCTAGATGAGTCGGTGCTGTGTTGTTTTCCTGGCTGTATATCTGCAGTTTGAAGTGCTTCCCTTTCCCCTCCCCTGAGCCCAAATGGGAGGCTGTGCTGCGTTTGGCTCGGGCTGCACAGTAGAGGCAAGGCAAGGCTGCATACTGCAGGAGAGAGGGCTGCTGAACCAAGCACTCACAATGGAGCTGCGAGGGAGGGGGAGGGGAGACGGTTGCAGCGAGGCTGGGAGCCTGGGAGCAGGAATGGTGGGAGCGAGGGAGGGACAAAAGAGGAGGCAGGAAAAGGGGAGAACGCAGGCTCTCGTCAGGGTCGAGGATGGAGGGAAGAATGAAGACATAGACGGAGGACGTTGTTGTGACGTTCACAGAATGTGTATAAGCCCGGAGAGTGGTGAGAGGAGAGGAAACAAAGATGGATACGACAGGAAACAATAACACTGGTGTGTCAGGCACACTGTGTTTTATCAGTAGCCCTCTGGTGCTATAGCAGTCTATCAGCCTATTTAATGCAGACATAAAACATTGTCTATAACTCAACTTATGTGGCTGACATGTCTTCCTGTATGTGATACTGTGGGCTATACGCTGAGTCAGGAGCAGTCAGTAAAATGCATACTGTAAGCACAGTGGATGATAGTGGATGCACCTCACTGGTGTATATTTCATACACCTGCTGCTGTAGCACAACATATTCTTTTTCTTTTTTTCATCAATCCATGTAAAATGTTTATTTTTGAGATGCTTCACTACCGACGTTTCTATGAAATTAAATTCTAGTCAAACACACCTTTCAGTCAAGAGACATTGGACAGTAGCCATTGGTTATTGACATGTCCCCTGGCTGCACTTCTCCATCAAGTAATGAAATGGACTCTCATGACACATGGGAAATATCTCATATCCTGTCCTTCAATAATAATAGTGACTAGGTTTTTAACCTTTCCACTAAGAAAAGCTCTAAATCAGATGTATGGACCCATACTGTACACCTGCTGCGCCAAAGCTGAAAAACATCTCACCTTTGTCGAAAGTAGATTGGATAATAAACATTAGTTTCATCATTAGCAACAGTCCATATAACATATCAGTCTTATTTTTGTCTGATGTCATAGTGTTAGCGCTGATCACACTCACAAAACCACGACTTTGCGCCTAGAATAGTAAAATCTTCATATGGGGTGTTTGTATATTATTGTAGGGTCTGATGCTTCTGATCATGTTGTGGTGGATCTAACTTGGTTCATCAGGTATATGGCTTCATAATGAAACCACTGCTGGTGTGTAATGTCATATTTAGGAGGAAACGTGTGATCATTCAAGGGATGGAGATAGCTGAGTTGTCCTTGAGGCGTGTTCTGTTTCATCACCAACAGCATTTTAATCATCACAGAAATGTCATAGGTGTAACTTTTAACATTGATGTTAGCTCCATTCTATGCATGCACAATAAGACCCACAATAGACTCAGTGTTATGTCTTGCCAACTCGTCACATACTGTCACACCCCTTGGTGTCACTTTAGGTTTTGGCATCTATCTATCTAAGCACTATAGTTAGGTTTAGGAAAGAACAACATGGTTGGGCTTGCTACGTTTGTGCAGTAAAAATGAAAATGAACGTTGCGACCGCGGGACTCATTGTAACGTGAAAGTGAAACGTAAAGCACGGGACACAAACAGCGGTTTCCTGGATGACAGCCTTGTGTTTGTTGGTCCCATCCACCTGCCCTCCCTCCGTCCCTCCCGCCCTGGCTGTGTCTTCTCGCTCTTTAAACTATGCCACCACAGCACTTTCCCTGAGCGTTTAATATTGGCCATGACAAAGCGTCTGTATATGACAGCCTGGGAATGAGAACTGGCAGGTCTTTCTAGAGCTCTTAAATGTCATTAATTAATTGTGCTTAACCTGCTATAATTCAAAATGTCTGCTATGAAAAGGGGCTATGGCAGACCCCTGTTTCTGGCACACCTAAATGGAATGCAGCCATTGTTAAAGTTATTAGTAACACCTGTGTTTGACAAGTCAAAAATGTCCAGTGTCTAAATATAAGCATGCTCACCTTTGCCTGATGATTTTCTTTATCTTTTGGCCTCTTTTTGATAATGCTGCGTTCATCACCATCGCCATCGCCATCGCTCAGACCGTAATTACAAGGGTGAATGGATGAAACCGTTCATGTCAGCCTCAGAGACAGAGATATTGGGAATTTCTGACAGCAGCGATACCTCCCACTCGATGTAAGGAACAACAGTAGTGCCAACTAACTGCTGGCATCACTTCTGCAAGGCCACCATGTGGTTACTAATTAAATAAATACAATTTAGGGCTTTAAACACTTTATAATAATAATAAACTTAAATTTTTACAATCATCTTTTCTACTTTCTTGTTGGCTTATTTATTATTTACCCTTCTGACCTTCTAAATTCTTCGGCTTCCCACTCTCCCACTCGATTAGTCAACTAATTGGTCATTTTGGTCTAAGATCAGTCATTTTTTATGCTTTATCATGCTGAATAACTTATTACCAAAAAATGTATGAGCACATCTCTGGTAAACACAAGATTTAAAGTGGTGTTTTTTTATGATTCTTTGTGGAGAAACTCAGTTTTACAAATCTGTTGATTAAGAATTTCTTTGGTTGAGGACAGCCCCGATAAAATCCTTTATTAACAATAATGAAATCAATACAGCTAATTTAATAGGAGCTATATAAACTATTTGGTAACACAACAAAACCAGCTAATATAAGCTATTTATCGGGTGTGACTGTGTAGAAGCAGTATAAACTGCAAGACATTTGGGAAAACAGTCCATTAACAGTTTAATCACATTGGATCGCACCATCATCACATTTTCTGATAGTAATGGCTCTCAATCCCGGTCCTCCCGCCGTCCAATCAGAGGCTGGTATGCACCTCGGTTGCCAGGCGTGTGCCGTAAACTAGCAGGTGAAACAGAAAACTAAAAGTGTCCTACGGTAGATCGTGCTGGGATTAAGAGCTGCTGCTGTACAACGGGACACAGTATGCAGAGTGATCATTGGTTTGCCTGAGGCAGTGTTGTGCCCATGAGGGCGGATGTAACAGAATGCCCAGGATCCAAATACAGAGGACCAGCCACAACTGCAGAGCACACACACACACACACACACACACACACTAGCACAATTCAGCATCAGCAAGGCCATGCAGCACTGGAGATTAATGGTCTGCTGTATCAGTGATATGCATTAGCCCATTCAAGATAATTAAAACCTCCTCTCTCGTCTCTTTCTGTTTCATTCTTGAGTTTCTGTAGTTTTTTCTTAATACTGGTTGTCTCATCAGTGTAACAGACCCTGCCTTTTGTAATTGTGTAATACAATTTTTGTCTGAATGTGTCCCTGAGACAATGATGAAGCTTCGAGTTGTCTCTTAGACAGTTTTGAATTTGTGATCACAGTCTGGTAAATTCAACAGACACAAACAGTCACTTCCAGAAGAAGGAAATCTCAGCACTAACATCCTGTCTGACTGCTACAAATTGGCAATTTTAAACAATCTATACTGCCGTGACTGAATCCAGAACTCCTTTACATCCTGCAGAAGCACTGTTGCTTTCAAACTCTGATGCAACACTAAGCAACGCTCCTGAGCGAGCCTCAAGAGCAGTATACCGAAGGGAAAACTTTTAATAAATTGTGATTTATGCGCAAAAGTTATTTAATACCAGTATCCCTGATTCTCTTTTCTCTTTTCTTTTCTTCTCTCTTTTTCCCCACTGAAGAGCAAGCCGACGTGTCATCCTTCTTTCTTTTTTAACTTTCAAGGCTCAATACAGAAATTCAATACTATATTTGAATGCCAACTAAGAGTTGAAAATTTGCCTGCTTTTGTTAAATAAAAAGAAAAGATTTTTGCAAAAAACAGAAAAGGGTACCTTAAACTTGCATTCTCTCTAACAGCCAGCAGGGGGAGACTCCTCTGGTTGCAAAAAGAAGTCTGATTGTATAGAAGTCTATGAGAAATGAGCCTACTACTCACTTGATTTATTACCTCAGTAAACATTGTAAACATGAGTTTATGGTCTCAATCGCTAGTTTCAAGTCTTCTTCAATACAGCATGATGTTCATTTAGTAAATTATGGTCCCATTTAGAGTCAAATAGACCATAAAGCAGGGGATGCTTTAGGGCATGGCTACCTTGTGATTGACAGGTCGCTACCACAGCGTTGTCCGGTCTGAGAGTTGTCCTTGTTTTTGTCTTAGAACTTTAAACCTTTCACAGTATGTTTTCAGTTCATGAGTATATATAATCTTTTTGGTAAAAATGTATTATTCAGCGTTCGGTTGTACTTAGCTCCACTCTCTCGTGTCACTTCTGGTTGCAAAAAAACAAGATGGTGACGGCGAAAATGCTGAACTCGAGGCTTCAAAACAGCAATCCAAAAACCAATGGGTGACGTCACGGTGACTACGTCCACTTCTTAACAGTCTCTGGTTTATACTCATTACCATCCTAATGTAAGGTATCCACAAAAGTATTGTAGTATTGGTTCCAACTGAGCTCTTAAAACAATACACAGCTGGTTTCTTAGAGAGATTCCAAACAAACAATGTAGCACTGACAAGACCTGTGGAGTCGTTTTTGTTAAGTTTATTGGAAATGAATTATGTTTCATTATAATCTTTAATCTTTAATCTTTAACTCCCAACTTTCTCGTACCACCCGCTTAGAATAAGCTGGAGTAGAAAAACCTCTCAATCACCTGGCATTCGCTTGTACTGATGAGACATATTGTAGTCACAATGATAAATGGGCATTTTAAGGACTGGTGCTGAGTGTAGTATTTGCTGCAACCAGAGCAGCAGTTCAACCACGATGACCACTATCAGCAGAATCTGGTCAGAGTGTTACACAGACAAGTAGACAATCTGCTGCCGGCTTCGCAAAGGGAATAAAATAAAAAGCTGCAATTGATTTGTCATCTCTGTCACATCTTCGTGATTAAATGTTCTCGATAATTACACAAATCAATTTGTCTCTTTCATGACAGTCAGCCGCTTCCTAACTCATTATTGTTAAGCTGTGTAAATTTTCCAAAAAGTGACAGCTCCCTAGTAAATTGTTTATAGTCATTATCCAGTTAAGATGGTTTTATGATTCTGCTCCATATTTTCTGGTCAAACATATCACATCGTAAAATAATCCACCAGGTATTAGTGAATATGAAAGAGATAAAAAAGACTGAAATTCATATATAAGCACAATATTATCATGATTATGCTTTTTTTCCCTCTTCTGTGTTTTTCTCTTTCGCACTAAAGGGGTGTTGTATTATGCCATTTCTTTTTAATCAGTGTTATATTTTATTATACTGTATATGAGTACAACCAAGCAGGGTTCATATAGCGCTAATTTGTTGATTTTGATATCAAAATCTATATTTTCTATCAGAAAACATTCATTTATTGAACAGTTCAGTTACAAGTTAGCAAAAATATTTCTTCATTTCGTTGTTTCACAGTGATACAATTTGATTATATTGTGAAATAAAGAGAAAACCACAATCTAAACCAGATATGTCTGTCCTGTGTTAGTGTAGGAATGTAGCGCTAATTTACAGGCTACGTACGTTCGCCCACACAGCCTAATATCATCTTCAGAGATGATCCAAGTGATGTTTGAATTATTACAGTGTATGCTGCTGGAAGACAAACATTTTGGCCATGTGAGAGGTTTAATATGTTATGTACACAGATGGTTAAAGATTAAAGCGGCACAGATGTAGCTCGCTAGGTAGCGGGGCTTATTTCAGATGTTGACCAGTTAGATTAATAGCAAATACTGTGCTGGTTAATGTGGTGGCAGCGATGTTTGTCATGTCAAACACACAGCCGTGATGTGAAATTACAACAGTGGTTTGAGGGATTGCAACTGATGTGTGGACGCACAAAAATCACATCAAAAAAACGTCTCTCCTCATAACTGTATTGTATACCCTTCCCTGTGCATTATTTCTCCCGCTCATCTTTTTATTCTGTTCTGCTTCCCATTTAGTCTCATATCAGTCGCTGTATGATTAGTTCTTCTAGTAATACAGGCAGTATAGTGAACCAGTCAGTCTTCAAATTGCTTGGCATATGGCTCATACAAACGCAGCACACCCAATGGTGAAACGCAGACAGTACTGTCAGCCATCACTTTGTACTTTGACACTGCAAAAGTATAAAGTAAAAGGTCGGCCTAAATAGGCCAAACTGGAAATCTCACGCCTTTGTGTCCCACATCTCTTTTTGAACGCCGCCCTGCTCCCTTTGGATTTAGCAGAAACACTAAAGCCTTGACAGTATTAGAGGACTGGCAGAGCTAAGTGATACATTTGTGTCTTAAACGTCCTAAATTTACCTTCTGAGTGCAAAATTGCAAAGCCACATCCTTTCAACTGCTATTCTAGATCTTGTGAGAGACGCCAAACCATTTTGGGAACATTTGTCGCTGTTTTATGACCACACAACCATTCTCGCTATAGGCCAGCAAAAAAAAAACGCTTTTCTATTATTTTCAATGCCAACATTAACATCACATTTCAATTTATTCAGAATATATGATCATCAGCACACTGGGGGCTTCATTACCTGGAAAAAGCCTTGGAGCCGGAGTCATTGTGGGCGATAGCTGCAGCCTGTCTAGCTCCCATGCTTAATGTGGGAGCCACTGTCCCTCAGAGCTTCCTCTCCTCTTTATTCCTCCAATCTTTTCAACTGGTCTGCCAACAAAAAAGCTCCAGAAAATTGTGTGAATCTACATTTAAACCAATGTAGCCTCCCAGCTTTTCCAAAACTTACTTACTTTTATGCAAATTCCACGCCTGATGGTACAAGCTTTTTAAAAGTTTGCTTTGTGTATGATAGCAGTATTAAATATAACCCTGTGAAACTGCATGCATTATCTCCTCAGTGCCTAAATAAACCAGCCCGTTCTCATTCCCAGGGTGTCAAATACTGAGGCTTTGTCACGGCTGTCTGCGTTCTGTACCGCCGCACAAGGCACCCTTTAGCGCCAGCATGAAATGCACTAGGCAGTCCGTAATGTAAACCCATCCGCGGCAACAGTAAACGCTCCGAGAAAGTACGTCGGGAGTGTGGTTGGAAGGGGAGGTGGATGGTTCCGACAAACAAGTCTTTCATCCATGAGACCGCTGTTTGTGTCCCATGTTAAAGTGTCATTTTCACTATACTAACATAGTAGTTTTAAGCCCAACCATGTAGTTCTTTCATAACTCTAACTATAGTGGTTTTGATGCCAAAAATAAAGTGACGCCAAGTGGCGAGACAAAGCGGCGGTATGTGACGAGTTGGGATGAGAACACGTTGCATAAACTCATAACTCATAGACCCCCCTAAAGGTTGAAGAGGTTAATGAGTTTAGTGTTAAAAGTGATGATATGTGAGTGTGGATAAATTCACACAATGTTAAAGAGGACGACGGAAGAAATGTTTATTATTTTGGCTGTTGACTGAACTATTTTTATATATATATATATATATATATATATGAATAATCAATAGACACTGAGGACATGTATGTACACTTTCAAAGGGATGCATCGTTCAGTTTTTTCCGACACATAACCGTGTGTAAAACCACAACATGTCGTTTTTACGTGTCGTTTTTGTATGAATTAAACAAACACAATATATAGTGTTAATTGGATAGCTTTACAGGCACTATAGTAGGCGGATTTTGTTACCTTTGGACAGAGCCAGGCTAGCGGTTTCCCCATTTCCAGACAGACAAACGTGAGAGTGGTGTCAATCTTCTCACCTAACTTTTGTAAGAATGCAAAAAGGGTGCTAATACAATCAGGCCTAAAAATGATGTTATGATATCAGCCTTACTGCAGATAAAGTACGGGGAGTACGAGGAGGAGAAATATTCGGCTTCAGCTTGCCAGGAAGTCATCAACAAACATCAGCATATTGTCTTTCACTCCTCGATAGCAGCAGCAGCAGCAGCAGCAGCTATATTCAGTTTTTTTTTCAACCCAAGTCACACCAGCATCTTGAAACACAAAGACATTCGGTCAATGTAACCATGCTGTATTGTTCTCTGATGAAGAATCGATTATATTGGTCTATTCTTGTGTAGCTATAGAGGAGCAGGTAGTGGTGACTTGTTGTTTTTCTCACTTTTATTGAGAATGATGGGGCAGTGAATTCAATCCCACACCAGGGAAAGATGGTGGTACAAGGGCCTAAACAGCTACTCCATCACTGTGCACATGTTAATAAAACTGCTCTATTATACGTAGCGCTGCAAGTGACTCAGGATAAATCCAGAAGGTCTCAGTTATAAATAAATATGTTTTAATCTATATACATGTTTTGTATTCAACATTAAAGTCAGGTTGTGCACAATGTTAAAATGCTATAGTTACAAAAGATAAAGCAACCAATCGAAACAATTTGAACATTTCATTCAAACAAGAACCAGAAAACATGAATATTTAATAGAATATCTACCCATTTATAAAAACCAAACAACACTTAAGCAATTCTTCAGTAAGTGTCTGATTACTTTTGCCATTGACCATTCAAAATAATAATAATTAACAAACAATATAAACATTGTTTTTAATCTTTCAAAATAGTTTTTAATCGCTCAAAATATCCCAACAAAATATACAGTAACAGTTACATTAATGAACACGTGTGCCAACGTGTGATGGAATTATGTTAGCCAGCTACCATCACTTATCACTTTCAAATCTTGCATCAAAATGAAGCTGATTCGTATGTCTATTAACTATAAGTAACACATTTCACGTCTTTATCCAACACGGTTTTATGATACGTTTAGTCCACAGACCACTTATTACTTTCAATACTATAAAACTGAAATGTTACCTTCACCAAAAAAGCTAGTGACTTTCAAATATGTTAACATAGCAGATGAATGCAGGTCAAGAAAACGAACATTTTGATTTTCCGATTTTGTTTCTGTGACTCTCAAAGGACCAGAAAATACTGTAGCTGTGTATCAACCAACCTGTTCCTGTTACTCACTCCCTCCTTGTCTCTGTCTGTCCTCTGTTTGTGTCTTTCAGGTATTTATGAGCAGACATTTCTTATATAACTGCAGCCAACCAATCCTGGATGTGAAGATAGCTTTTTGTCAGGTGTGTGTTCCTTACAGGTAAAAAAGGTACAGTACTCATTCACTTCCACTTCCCCTTCATTGCTCTATATGTTGTGGTATTGTTGTGTCTTTCTCTGTGTAGAAAGTGAGATAACTCAGTTTGAGTTAAAACAAACATTAGCAACATTTACTTAAGAAGATAAAAAATGAGTATAATTCTGTTAGTGTGAAGCTCAAAATGGTTTCCACTTGTGATGAGGAGCTCTAAATGTGCTGAAGAAAATGAAGGTGAAGAGCCTTGTTTTGATAATTCATTTCATGCAACAAAATTCAGGTAATTTTCTATTAAGTTCAACACCTCAAGTGTTTATCTAACACTGAGATCTCAACTAAAGACTAAGCGGTGAAGAGGTTCCTTGCTGAAGCTTAATCGCTCGTCTCCTCTTGACTCCTGTGGGGATGTCATTTCATAAACTGTGCGGACTGCGTGGTTTGCTACAGGCTATAATCCACTGTAGCTCATATTATTAAGACGCTTTGCAAGGGATGTCTGCGTTACACATGCATGTGTTACTATAGCTGGCTGTACAGTCAAGTAAAGGCTGCAGTCCGATGTATTGAAATAATAAGATCATATGGATGAGTATAAATGTATTACATCACACATATGAATTTTTCATGGCGTTTGTGGGAAGTGTTTGAAACGCGTGCCCCTCAGTAATACACAGTGGCACAGCTTTGTTTGGTTTGTGAGCTGTGTTGTAATTACCCAGTCTGTAATTAACTGATATTTTTTGTTGTGGCACCGTTTGTTCGACTGCTCTGCCCGAGTAGTAATTATAGCCTGATTATTATTGTTGTGTGTGCACATTCATAAAAGACTAAAGTCTTTAGTCTAGTGAATACAGTAAAGACATTAGTGACACTAATGTCATTACATGGCTATTATAGAGTTTACATTTCTGCATGGAAACAGTGTGAACTCAGCTGTACTGTATGTCTTGTCCTGTTTACCTTTCCAGTTTTAACCGTTATCCCCTAACACAGTGGTTCCCAACCTGGGGTGTTGTCTATGAGTAGATTTGCTCATGTATAACTAAAATCCTAATAACACACTTACTGGATAATTTATACAGAAGTCAGTTATAAAACTATTTAAAAAGATATGTATTTTTTTATTCTTAGTAGCGAATCGAACTGAATATTAAATCCATATTTGTTGGCGTTTAGCCTTTCAAAAACAACATTTTAACTGTGGTCAAAGATTTGCTCTCCCACTTGACGCACACAAAGGGAGGCCCACACTTTTGAAAAAATTACATTTATTTAACCACACTAACCAAAACGCTATTTGGGCTCTAACGCTATTATAGTAAATTAATTAAGTCGTTACCAAAAAGATTATCATATTATGTATCTACATTCGCTTGGCGAATCCATCAAGACGTCATTACTTTATTTATGTTGACGAAACTGACGAGTTATATTCTTTAAAGAAAGTTGATTTAATAAAAAAATACTATTTAATTTAATATCACTTTATTCAAACAGAGGATTTTTTTTTTTTTAAAGTGATGACGTCGGAGAGGGGGGGGGCTCAGCTTTTCTTAGATACAAGTTGGGGGGCTTCAAGGAAAATAGGTTGGGAACCACTGCCCTGACACACACTATTTTGTTGTTTGGAAAAGTACCAATATATATATATATATAGATATATAGCAGCAGCTACTGATTTAAATGATTTATTGATGGTTTAACAATAATAACATAAAATGTACTGAATATGGATTTTGCTTCTTATTGATTCCCTTCCAGGTGTTTATACTCACCAGGTAAGTAAACACGTCAATCTTCTTCATCATCACTAACATAATTTTTCTGTTGCTTCATGCAGGGTTTTGGAAAACAAGTGGATGTGTCATATATCGCCCAACATTACAACATGAGCAAAAGCAAAGTGGACAACCAGTTCTACAGTGTGGAAGTGGGAGACTCCACCTTCACAGTTTTAAAACGTTACCAGAATTTAAAGCCCATCGGCTCCGGAGCTCAGGGAATCGTCTGGTAAGTGCTCAACAGCGCGTCTCTTTTATATCCCGTATTACATCATATCACGCCATTTGATGTGTTTTTTATGTGTTTTTTATGTAGTATTTAATGTGTGATTATCTCACTTAGCTGTTAGTTGATTTTTCTAATTGTCTTGTAGTTTATTGCTGTGGGAGATTATTAAGGGAGGAGAATCTCTGCTTATTGTTTGCGCTGTTTGTGTGAGTGAGGGGTTGCAAAATGTAACTTTAAAAAATTGTATGAAGTTTCCATGATTAATTTGGCAATCGGAAAGTCCTCCTTAAAACCCTGGTGTGTTGTTATTATGCCGGACCGATCATAACATCCTAAAGCACAGCAGGCAGCCATGTGACTCGTCTTTGCAGAAATGTTGTGATGAGCAAAATGACAGAACGGATCAGCTCAACATAAAGCTTGTGAATGTAGAAATGTCTTATTCCTTTAAAGGATCTTTTTTTTTTTTAACAAATGTTGGGTTTTAATCCTGTAATGGCAAACGGGTAGAGGTCCCTTAAAAAGGCCAAATAAATCTGAATAATATATAATATATTCAAGATTATGATCAGTTGTCAACATCTTCAATCATTACTGTGAATATACTTGTAATTAACATGGTTAAAAAGTACTGTTGAGGCTTTAGCTAAACTACAAAGTAATGAAGTATGTATGCGTTTGTTTCCTCAAAACAACTGCAACTGACTGACTGACCTTTTCGAAGCGGCGCAATCAACTGTGAAGCACACCTGTTTCTTCTTATGAATTAATTAAATAGTGATAATTCATTCTATATTACAATTTAGAAGCTTAGAAGGGTAAATAATAAATAAGACAACAAGAAAATGTAGTATTATTATTGCTAAGAAAGTGTCAAAATATCAGTAAGTGTGAGTATTTCTTAGTAGAAACTGAGAAATATTAAAAACATGTTAATATATGCAAAAAAAAAACTAATAATCACAACCACTATCTTCAGTAGAGGAATTAGGATTTTGGCATAATTTAATCACAAATGTGGGGCCACTTATGGTATTTGATATTACTCATATCCTCTCCAGTGCTCTGAGCTGATGACTTACTGTATCTGTTGTTTAGAATATGGATGTGTGGGCCATGAGGGCCTGACAGGATGGGCACTTACGTGAATCCCTAATCCGGATTGCAGAGAGAGCTCCTATTCATTGTAATTCATCTCACGCCTGCCCTGTCAGAATGCAGTGGTGCCGCTGCCAACGCTCCACTTAAAGGAATGCATCTCACAGTCTTTGTGAAATGACCAAACAGATCTATAAGTTATATTTATGTTAATGCAGTGTCGCCGTGGTGATATACCTGCCTGGGATGAGCCAAGTTGACATGTTTTATATCTGCGTATCTTCTATAGTGTTTAACTGGCTCTCAATGCTCTAAACACCCTCGCCCTCCACTCGCCCTCTTTCATTGTCCTTTCCTTTGCTTCCCATGCCCTCGGCCCTTCTCTCCTTCCGCTCCAAAGCAATTTTGTGCATTTGCAAAGGAGCTTGGGCAGGACTGCAACTGCTAATGCTGGGATTGTGCCCATTTGAAGGATATTGTAGAGATGGATGGCAGGGAGACAGTGCAAATCTAATTTAACCTGCTCCGCTGTGTGCTGCTTGGCTCTGCCCACAGCTGTCATCTGGTGTCATCTGGTGACGGTATTACCCCGACCACGCTGCGTAAGACTGATATCATATTCTAGAGATCAAATGGGACACACTATGGAAACAGTCTCATTTAGAGGTTAACAGGCACATCAACAACACACCAGACCGTGACATCTGTATTTATGTTGGAAGCATGATTTTTGTCGTAATGTGATGATAAAATAATTAAATTGATTTGCTGAATGTGCATTATTATCAGCATAATCCCCAATTGGATGACATGATTTCATCTAACATCTGTCTGACTTTGCACAGAATTCCTTTCGTACATGCGCTCACAACAGCTTGTATGTAAATTACAGTATACATACGAGCAGTTGTCCAAAAGATTATCAACAGTGAGTACAATCACTCTGCTTTTCTTATGCAATCAGGAGATCCTTGCCCCTGTAAAGCCTGAGAACGTGGTAATGAGGGAACACTCACTCTGCCAATGCTGTCGCCCACAAACATCCCAATCTGTGCACATCTCTGCCCTTCTGACTTGTGTGCTCGGTCAGGATGAGCTTTCAGAAGCATCTTAGGAGGGATGAAGGCTTTAAGTAGTTTAGCTGGTCATGACATCATCATTCACTCCGCCAGAAAAGTGATGACAGGCTCAAATCCCTATTGGATCAATGCTTTTATGAAGGCTGCACTGTTTCCATGGTCACACACCATCCCTGGCCCGCAGTCTCCAGAGACATGACGAACCACAGTTGAATCCCACCCAGCCGTCCACAAACCCACACACAGTGTCGTCTTGATTGGGGCTGCAGTCAGCCTGCATGCAGCATTGCAACTCAATTTGTAGCGTCTTTCAGGGAGAATTTATCAGAAAGGGCGCAGTCTAAGATGTAGCTGAGAATGTGATGTGCATGGCATCTTTATCGCGGCTTTTTCTCATCTACTGCTTTTCATTGGAAACAAACATAAATCTACACAAAGAGGCAAAATCCCAAAGGTTCTCAGGGGTTGGGATTGTGTTCAGTCAGCAAAGACCTCACTTTGCTGTAATGACCTCCAAAATGGGTTGAGCCACTTGAGCCATCTACTTACAACTAACATGTTTCCCTCTATTTCACTGCATTGTGCCATTTATTCTTGTTAAATGTGCTCTATACGATTTCCAGAGCATAGCAGCACACAACTATTTGCTATTTAAAGATATAGAGGAGTAGATATAGCGGAGTAATGTCTACCTGAGCAGAGAATAAAGTCGTGCTCCCTCTGTGTGTGTGTTGTAATCCGAGCTTCTCCGTGCTTTGTTGACATAGCTGGCTGCGTGCGCGTTTTAATGCATGTGAGTGTGCCCCAGTGGCTAGCTCACGGCTGCTGCTCTGCACTGCTCTCATACGGCGGTTACAGCTGATAACGCCATCCCATCTGACGGTGCCGTTGCGGAGGCGTAGCACCTACCCTCCGGTTCCCCCCAGGTCAACACTGTTAGCTCTGTTTCCGTTGTTTTCACTGTTAACACTATTAGCACCGTTAGCTATGAGCAGTCAGCTCAGCTGTCGCCATGTTGAGAGCCATATGGAGGCAATATCTTGCATTTAGCACCTTTAATACAGCTACATAAATAATGTTTATCATATTATAATCAAGTATAATCATATTAATGGTTCTTTCTTATTAATAATTACAAATAGGAGAAGTCAGTGTTTATGTGGGGCGGAATTAAAGGAATAGTTTGACATTTTGGGAAATTTGCTTTTTTACTGAGAGTTAGATGAGAAGGTCAATGCCACTTTCATGTCTTATGATACCAATGATCAATGCTACTCTCTTATCTGTCCATTAAATATGAAGCTGGAGACACTTTGCTTCCATTGTTCTCCATGTGTTTTTCTTCTGCAGTGCGGGCTATGACGCGGTCCTGGACAGAAATGTGGCCATCAAGAAGCTGAGCAGACCTTTCCAGAACCAGACCCATGCCAAGAGGGCATACCGGGAGTTGGTGCTCATGAAATGTGTCAATCACAAAAATGTAAGTGATTCATCCGAGGGATAACAGGGAGAGGAAAGGAATGCAGGAAGAATGAAAATGTACCCATTGTCAGAATGAATACCCCAGTCGGTGTCTATTTTTGGTTCTCGATAAATCCCTTTGCTACAAAACTGAGACGAGCGACTGCAACGTTGTGACCGTGCTAAATTCGATGCCTCCAGAAATGTACCGAACTGGCAGCAGAGTGAAACAGAGAGCACTTCAAGGCATGAGTGTAATTTCCAGTGCCGCAGTTTGAGCTCTTTTCTTCGTCTTTTTCCTCTTCCTCACCACATTTATCCCCTACTCTTTTGTTCCAACTCACTTCTGTCTCCTACTCGGCAGTGTCCTTCACCAGGGCCATTACCAACTTGTATCCCCGTCCCTTGTTCCAACTCAGATTTGTGCATATATATTTACTGTTACCTGCTATAATGTTGATCTTCTCTGTGCTCTTCTCTCTTTCAGATTATCAGTTTATTAAATGTCTTCACACCACAGAAATCATTAGAGGAATTCCAGGATGTGTGAGTATAGTAAAGCCGTCTTTGCATAATTACATTTACATGAAAGATATTAATTTAGCTCATGTAACAAGGCAAGGAAAGGCTGCATGTTTTCATTTAATCTGGTATCTTAAATGACAAGAGTAAAGAAGGGGACTGATTTTATTATGCATTATGCGCTTATTACTCCTTCACACCTGCAGTTGTGAGAACACAGCCGCTGGAACGTAGTCAGTGAAAGTACTGTAGGTGTAACCCAAGGCTACTGGAGGTATCCGGTTCTCATACTGAATGATAAATGAGAGGGTGTTCACGTTTAGAGCAATCTCTGCAGAATGATTCACGTGTCTATGTGGCACTTTTTTTCAGCCAGACATGGTAGGGGAATGCTCCAATCATGACTTTCACAGAGCGCTATTATTTCAAATGATTTATTATGTCTAATTATTTGAGCTAACCCATCAAATAACTCTAAGTCTAAGTCACGAAGTCTGTCAACCACTCTAAAATCTATAAAACCTTTTTCAGGTACCTAGTGATGGAGCTGATGGATGCCAACTTGTGCCAGGTGATCCAGATGGAGCTGGACCATGAGAGAATGTCCTACCTGCTCTACCAGATGCTGTGTGGTATCAAACATCTGCACTCAGCCGGTATTATTCACAGGGTAAGAAAACAAGATACCTCAATTTTCTTGTTTAACTACTAAATATGGGTGTGTTTTTTTATAAGTTTAGGGAGAACAATTTGTAGTCAAACATCAGTAGCCATACAATTTGACATCACCTTGGTTACCCATTTGGCAATAAAGGGCACAAAGGAAACATGGGGTTTAATCCCTCTTATACCATGGTCTGCTGAGCAGACTAAAAATATCTCCCATTGCCAAGACGTAGCTAAGGTCTGTCCTATTTACTGGAGCAGTGAACAACGTTGCTATTGCATAAGAACCTTACGGGATGGTAATGATTTTTCCAGATATTAGCAAACCCTCAGTGTTACCAGGGAAACAGAGTGAATGCATTATGAAAAACGGTAGATCTTGGTTGCAAAATTAATGAAAATATAAATGAATGGTCTTTATTTTTTGTCTCTGGCAAGTGACCATGGTATAAGAGGGATAATGCCCTCTGAGGACTCCATAATCAGGAATTAATGGACTTTGCGGAGGTGCGTCGGACGGTTCTAGCCTCCACGTTGTCCATTAATTCCTGATAATGGACACCTCGTCGGGCATTATTTCTTACTTGCGTCCGTCTTCACTGGCCGTCCCAGCCAACACACCTGTTAGTGTTCACGGGGTGGGAAGCCTGTGAGGGATCATGTCCTTGTCAATGCACCAGCAGATTTGCCACAGTACCCTACACAAAGGGAAATAGGATCTATAGGTGATATAGCATGTGTTATGTCTACCCAGCGAAGCTCCTTGATGGCAGATCAATTGGAGGAACAGTAGTTGGCAGACACAATACCACAGTGCATGGGAGTAAAAGTCATCATTACTTTAAAAAAATAAAGCTGAGCACTACCAAATTATTGCTTCTAGTTTCACTCTTTACAGTTTCAGGTAGTTCTCATTCAAATTTAACACAGCAGGTGTTGAAGTTTAAATGTTCAACTGTCACTGCTTCAGAAACAGATTTGAACCCAAATGCAGACAAAGGAGCTGGCAGCAGGCAGAGTTCAATGATTTAATAACAAAAATCCATAAGTATGGTCACAAGAAATAAACTTGAAACTCAATCACTGGGAGAAAAACTCTCTCAAGGGTGAAACACAACACACGAGGAGCGGCGACAAACTGTGAAACAGGGGAAAGTGACAGACTAAATACACATTAGACACAGGTGGAACAAATCAGGGCGGGGCAGACAATCAGTAAGGCGGGAAAACACAAAGGCAGGAAGTAAAACCAGACATGACACACACACACATGGTGAGTATGTCAAAATAAAACAGGAAACACTAAACATTTAAAACAAGGAATATAACAGAAAACCCCAAAACCTCATTCAGAACTAATAATCCACTAAAAATATAAACACAAGATAGTCTAAAATCACAATGTTCATTTACATAATAAACAAGTCAAATACCAGAAATCATTGAAACCTGTCAACAGAAAAGAAGGCTTGTAAATGACCTAAGTACACACAGTTCCTGACGCCAGTCTTTCCCCGTCTCCAGGACCTCAAACCAAGCAATATAGTGGTGAAGTCAGACTGCACCCTGAAGATCCTGGACTTTGGTCTGGCCAGGACCGCAGGCACCAGCTTCATGATGACCCCTTATGTGGTGACTAGATACTACAGAGCCCCAGAGGTCATCCTAGGCATGGGATACAAAGAGAATGGTGAGGATTTGTCATAACTGTGAGCTTGCATTGATCACATTCAGACATATTTAACGGATAACACTGTTTTTTGCTGTCTTTATTAACGCACACAAAACATCCACTTTGCAACAGTCAATTAAAACAACTCACAGAAATTGATTAGTGTGTGTATAGCAGTATTTGCTAATATAGTACATCACTAAATTAGTTTATTGGAGCTATTTTCAATATTCCCAAAATTGCACTCGGTGTGGCAGCGTAGAATCTACCTGTAGTCAAGTAAGACAACTTTTGAAGCAATTGTGTTCTGTCATTTTAAGGTGAATTACATTATAGCAGCAGTATGTCTATGTGAGCTGTATGTAATGTATTTTTAAAGCAGTGGGACTTGACCAAGGACTTAAAAAATATACTTGTTTGTCTTTTCATGAGCATTAATGATCAGTAAAAAAGATAAAATTACACAAGTGTTATCCGTTAATGATCCTAATTATCTGTGAAACTTTACAAACAAATCTGGTGGAGTCGCTCTTCGCCAATGAGCTAAAGTGTATTAAAGTGTTGGCGGTATGAGTCACTGATTAAAAGCGCACAGCAGAACATCAGACATGTGATTGAATGGCAGCCTCAGCTATGACTCAATAGCCAGATTCCTCTCATGGCCCGCAGACTCCAAGGCTTTGAATTTCCTGTCGCTAGTTAGTCCTCTTTTTTTCTGCCTCCTCTCTGTCTGTATCTATTTCATTCAAGTTTATCTCTGTGCAACATGCTCCTCACTAATTATTTCTAATCACTGTTGCTTTTCCCAGAAAGCTCGATGTGTCTAACACTAACCTTCCTCTCTTTTCTTTTGCTCCCTCTTCGTCTTACTGTCACCTCTATGCGTGCAGTGGATATATGGTCGGTGGGGTGCATTATGGGAGAAATGGTGCGCCACAAAATCCTCTTCCCTGGGCGAGACTGTATCCTTGTTATCTGATGGTAACACAATTTTTGTTCATGGGTTTATGTCTGCTGTTATATAATGAAGAATGACTTTAAAAATCAATCATTCTTTGATTTAAATGCGACCATCCTTGTTGGGTTTCAAGCGTCTGACTCAAGATGGATTCAACTGCCTTTTAAAACACTCATATAGTCAAGTACTTGGAGAGTTTGGGAATAATGAGGTAGTATCTACAGGCATGCCATCCATTATACTTTTAAAAAAAATTATACTGTAATAACCACAACATATTTTTCACATGGTTAATTTTCACTTCATCATTTTACATTTCTTAGTTACATTTACTTTGGAGATTATTCTGTACCTGGCCTGATGTTCTCTGTATGTTACTGAGGTGAACTAAACCACACTCACATCTGGCTGTCTTTATAACACATGTCCGTATCAATTCCAGCTGTTTAACCCTTTTAATTTAACCTGCAATAACATCATAAAATGAGCAACGTAAATTCTTGTGCTCAAGTCAGTATGTCTGAATCTTAACGAGGACCTATTGTGCTTATTTGCAGGTGCATACTTGTATTTAGGGTTTCTACGAGAGCATGTTTGCATGCTTTAATGTTCAAATAATGTGTCTAAAAGGCTCTGTTTGAGTGCTGTGATCCAAGCTAGCCGCTAGGCAGGTATTATGCAAATGTGTTACTTGGTGACATCACCATGTTACGGAAGAAATGACGGAATAGATTTCAAGCAAGGCATTTCAGGCGGTTCAGAAGCAGTGTTTCTGTGGGGTAGAGTAACTCCTTTTGGTGTGGACTTTTACATGCACAAAAAACCCCCGATATAAAACACTGAAGGAAAGGGAAAAAGCACAAGGGCATAATAGGTCCTCTTTAAGGTTTATTCAGTCTCATATTTTGGCAAGAGGAAGATTTCTCTCTGAATGTTGTGCTATGTAGAGTGTTATTGTGAGGGATGGGGGGGATACCTGGTGTGTTCTTCTGCACTGAGCTTGGGCTGTAATTGCATCCCCAAGATGCCATCTGGGTTTGGATAAACAGTCCCCCATGCTGAGTTTGTGCATGTGTGCACACGTGAATCTTGCCATCTGAGGGTGCCCACATATGTGAGTCACACGCAGTTATTATGAATTTATAATGAAGGATTTATGTATTCATTTTGAGCATCTGTTAGTAGCAGGTTAGTTGAAGTCACTTGGGGGGTGTGAGGAAAGTTCAAAGGTTAAAGGTTAAGGTGATGTTAGCTAAAATAAGACAGCCGCCATGATGGGGATGATTTGTTAAAGGACTTGTTGACAGTAACACAAATATAAAATCTCACCAGCCTCCTTCTGTAAAATGATGATTGTACTGTCTGTTGTTTAGAGGTAGAAAAGCCTGGTGTGTCTGCAGGTTTTTGTGTCTGATACTGTGGTCTCTCCATCCATGAACATGCAATCCCTGACAGATTAACTAGAAACAAGCTCTGCACTATCTCTCTCCTTCTGTCTCTGCTCACCTAACACTCCATCCTTCCTTACTGTAGATCAGTGAGCTGTAGTGCATACTTTTGTTAATCTTCTGCTTATAGATCAGTTTCTGAACTGGTACCCTGTCCTTGCTAATCTTAATTTACTTCGTAGACTGTTCGACCTGAAGTATTGATCTGGTTGACGTTATCTGCACCTCCTTGAGTGTCTGTCAAATGATGATATAGAGGAGCAGTCTGTCTGCACGGGTCACAGCACAGCGAGCCTCAGGGTGACTGGGTGCTTGATGGCCATTTAGTACAGCAGTGTGTTAAATAAGTGGCTATGGAGTGATGGCAAGGGAACTGAGGTTGTATTGTGTGTTTGGCGTACATGTTGCATAAGTAATTACCGGTAAAATGCACAGCTATGTGATGGCATGTAATGCGTATCGTCATGTTGCAGAAGTAGCGCAGCATTACTTAATTTTAGGAATGCATCACACATATTTGTTATTAGTTTATAAAGTGCCAAGTCACAGTGAAGCGGAAGTTAGAGCGTCTTTAGCTCCAGTAATGAGGTGTATTTCCGAGTGAATATTTTGAGATAGAATATGGGTTTAGTTATGAGAGGGATTTAAATTAAATCCCACACATTTGATTGGATGACTCACGTGGCTTACAGAACACAGCACGATGGAGCTACAGAGGACTTTTGGCCTCCACACTAACCTCCCTCACCCGCATTGTTAGATGGAGGTTGAGGGTGAAATTAACAAATTAGACCTGTAATATAAACAGAAATGTAAATAAAAAAATCCAAACATACACACACCTCCTACTAAGATAATGCCCTGCTTGCTACCGTGCTAGCTAAGTCATCTTCTTCTTCTTAAAAAAAAAAAGAAATTAAAGAGGACCTATTATGCTCATTTTCAGCTGCATACTTCTACATTTACATGAACTAATGTTCTAATGTTTGAGCTCCTGCCCTGATTGGTCAGCTGGCCTACTCTGTTGTGATTGGTCAACTGAACCAAACTCTTCGGACTCCGCTCCAGCTCTAACAAGCGTTGTTTGACGGCGCGTCAAACTCGCCGTTATGCTAATGTGTTACTTGGTGACATCACTACGTTATGGAACAAAAGGCAGGACTTCAATCAAGGTGTTTCAGGCAATTCAGGAGTAGTGTTTCTGTGGGGGAGAGTAACTCCCTTTAGCAAAGACTTTGGGCTTTGTGACTTTACAGACCTTTTACATGCACAAAAAACTATATAACACACTAAAGGAAAGGGAAAAAGCATAATAGGTCCTCTTTAATAATAATATAAAAAAAAACTTTAACCTTCCGTTTAGGGACCGTAAAGGAAGTGACTCATCTCACGTATTGGGATCGTACTCTCCCTCCCTTGACTCATAAATGAACAATCAATGCAGGGATACAGGGTTAGAACTTGGAAAATGTTTTATATGTACTTATGTGTAAGTCATTTAGGAGGTAGAAGTGAATTTTGATAGATGTTGGTAATGCGAGTGTGCCTGTGTGTTTGACTCCAGTGGACATGTGGTCAGTCGGCTGCATCTTTGGAGAGGTGATAAGAGGGACAGTGCTGTTCCCTGGGACTGACCGTATCCTTCTGACCTCCCTCACTCTGTTTCATATGTAAACCTGAATATCGCAGAAACCCCACAGCATTTTTCTTGAGGGCAGTTGCAGGTGTTCAGGTGCACGATGCCCTGATTCAAGAACTCCAAACACAGTGGTGCGTCATGCTTCTTGGCACTGACACACTGTGGAAAAAACACCTCGAGCTGTCTGAGTGAATCCAGCAACTTGCTAAAGAGCCATGGATAAGAACCTTAGTGGGTGAAAAAAAATATGCCTCTCTGAGCGCTGGGTGGATCACGGCCAATGTGCAACGGAGACAAAAAGGAGGTGGAAGTGTGTGACGTTCCAGCAAGATGAAGTAATGGGGATCTCTGTTGGCCCTGGCAGCTGACTGCCTGAACTGGCACCCTCTGTGAGAACACTTGGAGGGGAGGGGGGTCAGTCAGAGTGTGTGGAGGGGTAAGACAGGAAGCATTAGTCGCCAACAAGGAGGAGAAACACAAGCTGACACACCCCACAGTGTCTGCACACACAAAAACGCAACCACATGCCACATGTCTCCTGTCAGCCGATCAGACTGTTGTCAGGCCATTAAATAGGCGTTATCGGTTGCTGTAAGCACCATAGATGTGGGCCAATAGGGGCCTATTACACCCACTAGTAGGTTTTATCATCTTTTCACATGTGAGATCACCGAAAGAAGGAATAAAAGACAGCGACCTCTAGCGACCGTAGTAATTATGACAGGAGCAGAAGCCGAAGTCAGGCGCTGCAGTATAGATAGTGTGAAACAGTGTAAAATAACAGGTGTAGGTCGGGGATGATAGATGGGACACAACACACAGGGTTTTCACCCAGGAGACGGGAGTTCGCATCCCGTGTGAATCCATCAACTTGTTGTTGTCTTTGTCGAAACACAATCTTTTTCGCTAAACTTAACTAAGAGGTTTTGTTGTCTAAACCTAAAGGAGCTGTTGCTTGCGTCCAAAATGTAACATTTCAGGCAGTTTTACAACGTGTTAGAACGTTTTGCTTTCAAGTTTCGCTTTTTACACCGCCGCTACCGACCCACATCTATGATGCTTATAGCAACTGATAATGCCCATTTAATGGCCTGATAACAGTTGAATCAGGTGCTCTTGTTAATTGAAAACTTGTTTATATTCTCGTCAGGAGGTTCATTAGCAGATCTTTTCTTTTGTGACACAATACCTGCTTTTTAGGTAAGCTTAACATAGTAAGGGGTGTATACAGAAGGTGTTTCATGTATTTTAAGCAGCTATCAAGGCATAAAATTAATGTGTTATATGGAACAAGGGATCACTGGAGATCTATTCAAGTCCCAAAAAGCCAAGAAAATAATTATCCCAACAAAACTGGATGTGTTTTTTTGAGGAAAATGAAAGTAATTGAAGGGAAGGAATTGGGAAATATTAGAGGCCCATTATTCACTCAAAGAGACAAACTTCAACCTTTTGTCATTTCTCATGGATGCTTGTTTTGGGGTTCGATGGGACTCACCTGTTTTGAGATCAGAAATAGTTTAATTAACTAGGTGCGATTTGGTGATCATGCTTTTTAGCAGTTTGTTTGTATCTTTGCCAATGATACTCGTATTTATAATTATTATTATTACATTATTTTGGTCTCAGAACCTCTGTTATCATTAGTCCAACCTTTTTTTTTGAGTAAATCAAAAGATAACCCATTTTTACTTGTCCTTAATACATAAAGAATAGTATTGGGTTGGATTAATACCTGAGTGAACACTGAGGCATACAGGATGCTGCATATTCCATGTGTGTTTCCCTTAATCCTGACCCACCACACCAGACATCGACCAGTGGAACAAGGTGATCGAGCAGCTGGGCACACCCTTACCAGAATTCATGAAGAAGCTTCAACCCACAGTGAGGAACTACGTGGAGAACCGGCCAAAGTACGCAGGCCTCACCTTCCCCAAGCTCTTCCCCGACTGCCTTTTCCCTGCTGACTCCGAGCACAACAAACTCAAAGGTGAGAACTTGTCGTAATCGTAAATCAGCTGTATTTTATTACATTTTATGAGACTGCAGTGACGTGTTTGTCCGGTATTGTCATGCATGCAGTATTGACAGGAGGATCTCACAAAAAAAAGTAAATGTAGGTGTAATAAATTACAGTTCCCCATATAAGACATAATAACACTTACACGCAAGATAATCATGTGAGAGGTACAGTTATGTTGTGGCAGTTTTTACAACTTAGGGAGTGCAGGTAAAATCACAATACCTGCTATGAATCATAACAGAAATATGTCATCTGTCTATTAAATGTTTCAATAAATTATATAGCCTTGGAGTGGTCTTGACTACCTCTGCTTCATAGCACTTCGTAGCACCTGTACACACACACCAACAGATTCATTTACGAGATGGTGTTGAGTTAAATGTTTCAACAAATACTAGATGGATTGCCATGAAATGTGTAACAGGCATTCCCAGAACGCAGTCCCCCTCAGGATGAATTATAATAACTATGGTGATACCTTCATTTTATCAGGTCATCAGGTTAAAATTTTGATTTTTTGTGGGGGTTTATGACTACAAAATGAATTCCCATCAGCCTCAGCTGGACTTTGTGTGTAGTGCTAATTTTATCTGTTCAAAATGTACCTTAAAGGGAGATTTGTCAAGTATTTAATACTCTTATCAACATGGGAGTGGGCAAATATGCTTGCTTTATGCAAATGCATGTATTTATTTATTAGTGGAAATCAATTAACAACAGAAAACAATGACAAATATTGTCAAGAAACCCTCACAGGTACTGCATTTAGCATAAAACAATATGCTCAAATCATGACATGGCAAACTGCAGCCCAACAGCTGTCAGTGTGTCAGTGTGCTGACTTGACTATGACTTGCCCCAAACTGCATGTGATTATCATAAAGTGGGTATGTCTGTAAAGGGGAGACTCGTGGGTACCCATAGAACCCATTTTCATTCACATATCTTGAGGTCAGAGGTCAAGAGACCCCTTTGATAATAGCCATGACAGTTTTTCCTTGCCAAAATTTAGCGTAAGTTTGGAGCGTTATTTAACCTCCTCATTGACAAGCTAGTATGACATGGATGGTACCAATGGATTCATATACAACTTTTATTTTGGTCAACTTTTACTTGTAGCCTATTCTATATTTTGCCTTTGGGCCTCCACATTAAATGTATTTTTTTGAACCCCGTTCTGTGGGCCTCTGTGAATTCAAATGTATTTTTATGCAGAGGCTTAACCAAGACATCATTTCTTTCTTCTGTCTCAGTTGAGAAGTGCAACCTCTGTTCCCAGTATTTTAAAAACGTGGAAATTCCCTCCATCGAGAACTAGCGAAATATGCTTTTTCTGTTGCCCCGCTCATCCATCAAAGCTCCTGTCTGGTAAAAGTATCATGAATCACTTTAGTATTCCGGCTGCTCCCTGCTGGAGTGACAGAGTTAAAGGAAATGCACCAGAGACAGAGAGCGAGAGAGGGAGCGAGTGGGAGGGTGTGAGCAGGCCGGGTTGAAGTGCTGCTGTTTTGTATGTTTTGTAGTGTCACAGGTAGGAACTGAGGCAGATGTCCTTTGGGCTTTGGTTATTTTGAACTGTAGGAGGAAGAGACACAGACAGATAGTATTGTAGCATAGAGAGAGGAAAGATGAGGAATAAGAAAAGGTGGAAGGAGATCCGTAGAGGAGTCGTTTTACAGATTTACCATCCGTTTGTTATTGACGTGTTGATGCTGAGGCAACATGCAGCGGGTTGCGCCCGGCTCATCTGTCTTCCCCTGTTCAGTTTCTTCAGTCCTCTGCTGCCGTAGAGCTATTTATAATGGGGTCAGTGTGTGTAGGAGAGAGATGGTGTGTGCTTTAAGGGCTCTCCATTTCACATCAGTCCAAGAGAGATTGACCAACTGAGCAGACTGCTGATGCTGATGGCATTTATGTATGTTGAGGACGAAGTAAAGGACAAAATAAAATTAAATTAATTTCATTCTCAACCTCATTTAGTTCACAATATTGACACAGTCTTTCGTGTTCAATTGCACCTTTGTATCTTCTTGTTTCAATATGTAGTGGTAATATACTATACTAATGACTTTTAGGCAAATTATATAGCATTTTTTTCCACATATATAATCTTTCATAAATAACAATAAGTTCTCAATTTTGGCTTTTGCCAAATTTCTTCTGCCCATGATTAATGCATTTAGCCCTGCATTGGCATTGGTATGTTGAGAAGCACTCTACATACAGATAGCCTTATGAAACTACATTTAGTGAGACACCAGTAGAAGAAGGTAATTCCTCGAATTTCATACATTATTATTTCAGACCAAGCTGACTGAATCATCCTGTAACAAATAGCACTAAGACAGACAGTAGATACGTATATGGGACAAACCAGAATCTGAATTTCAATTAGATGAGAAAAGGCAGAGATATCTGCATGGTTATAAAGTGTACTACATGCATATTATCAATTCTACCCAAGTAGTTCATGGGGCATTCCTGTTATGCAGCAACATTTCTGCCTCGTGACTTTTTGAAAAAAAAAAGATGGATCTTTCATCTTTTTTTGCATTATATAAGAATAGTGACACGTTTAACTGGTCTAACATCTAACAGGTACTATCTAACTATGATGAAAATGGTAAAAAGAAATAACTATAGTTCTTCCTAATATGTATATATATGTAATCAGAAAGATCTTAATATGGCCTATAAATTAATTAAGGAATATTTTGCATATTTTGTAATTTTATGGTTTATACATGGGACATGTACCAAAAAAAGCTCAGTAAAGTAATGAAAATAATTTATTAATGTGCATTATTCTTTGTTTTTGTTATAAAGAAGACCTCAATCTATCAGAAAATACGGGGAAGTAATTCATGGGGACAGAAATGTTGCTGCATGACAGGAATAACTCTCATAATAAATAGTCAAAATACTCTTTTCCAAAGCTCCCACTCTGTGTTTATTGCTAATCCACATGTGATTGAAGCTTTGACAAGCTGCTGCTGTTGTTTATTATTCTCTTTAATCCCTGACATTTCTCTCTCTCTCTCTTCCTCCCTCTTTATTGTGTTCCAGTTTCCTTTTGGCATATTATTAACACACATAGAGGAATATTTTCTTGCCTCATGATCTCAACCAGATGTTTTCTGTTCTTCTTCCAACCACAGCGAGCCAGGCCAGAGACCTGCTGTCTAAGATGCTGATCATCGACCCGTCTAAGCGGATATCGGTGGACGAAGCCTTGCAGCACCCCTACATCAACGTGTGGTATGATCCGGCCGAGGTGGAGGCGGTGAGTAGGCCTTTGGCAGAGCTGTGTGTTTGATCACCATCCTAAAGCTCAATCCTCTCCACTCTGTCTTTGAATGATCAGCACTGTTTACAAAAATAATGATGATGACTCCTCTCATTTTATTATTATTATTTTAAAACAAAACAGATTTATAACACTATTATCAACTTTCAAACTACCGTATGATGTTATGCATCATTTATGTTAAAACATTTTGGTTCACATCTCATTTTCATTTTTCTCTCACTTGTGGTTTTATTCTTTATCTCTGAACTTTAATAGCTTTTATATTAGATAAAGTAAGTTCATTTTGCTGCTATTTCTAAAAGAGCGACTTGCATTGTGGAAGTGCATTGTTCTGTTTTGTAGCGTAAGAGTGGTGGTCTTTCTGGTTGATTTGGTGAAGTCTAATTCCTTCATCAGTGCCTCATTAGTATGAGGTGACTGTGAGATTGGGAAAAAATGCCATCTGCAGCCCGATACGGTTGCACAGATACCACTTCTACTTGCAGCAATCCACTAATGAGTGCATGACCAGCGTTAAACATCCTGCTGGTTAGCAGTAGCTTTTGTAACGACGACACCACATGACACACCTCCATTGTAGTTCATTTTTAGAGGATTTCATGACTTGTTTAGTTGTTGATGGTTTTTAATGCTGACACTGTTGTTATAGCGTTGATGTGGTGCTGTATGTATGATGTGGCATTTCAACACGTGTTCTGCTGTTTTCCCTTTCTCTAATGTCATCTCATGCTGATGAAGGCCAGAGATCTGATCCAAATATCCATGGTAAATAACAACCGCCCTACATCAAAGAAAAGAAGTGAAGACTAAAGGAGACATATTTGGTTCAGCACTGTCAATCATTACTCATAATAAGAAAATAGTTCCATGTTATTGAGATACAAACTGCATATTTTTGATAAATCTTTGTGAGGAAAACCTCTCACTTCTGTCTTGCTGTGGCTGCTGAGTGTAACTGTCCCTCCAAGGTCATATCAGAGAGGTTTCTGGGTGGTCCTGTCACCTGCACTGAGATTATTGTGTCACAGTTGAAGGGTTGACTGGGTGCCAGACTGTTTGATTAAATGACAACTCTGTGGGAGACGGACTTTTAGCTGGACAACCCACCAGATTTCTGCCTTCCAATCCTGATTTCTCTGTAATATTCTAATATATGTGACAATGTATTGATATTTCAATTATGTAAAAGCACGGACTGTTTATCTTCCTTCATTTACGTTATCTATTTTCTTCATAATCCACATGTGCATACTTTTTAGCCCAGCATGTCTTTGTGTACAAACAGTGCATGTTAAAGTGTCAAATTAATAGCCGGATGTCTTTCTCATTTTTTTGTTTATTTGTCAACAATTTCATATTGCTAAATTCGACACATCTTTTCATAAACTTGTATAGGAGACATTTAAACGTATTCTCATCCCAACTCGTCATATAACGATGCTTTGTACGACCCCTCAGCGTCACTCTTCGTGAAAACGCGCGTTTGACGAGCCCTCTGCATCACTTTTCGGTCGCAGTAAACACGTGAAGTAAACAAAAACACTTGCTTAGGTTCAGGTAATAAAACCACTATAGTTAGGTTTAGGAAAAAACAACACAGTTGGCCTTAAAACTACTACGTCTGTAAAGTGAAAATGACACTGAACGTTGTGAAGACGGGACACGAACGAACAGCTGATTGTAAACATGATGCACGGGACACAAACAGCGGTCTCCTGGATGAAAGAATGATGTTTGTGGACCCATCCACCTCTCGCCCGCCCACCTGGTGTGTGTCTTTTTCGCTCTTAAAGCTACGTTACTACACTCCTGGCACACTTTCCCTGAGCGTTTAATATTGGGTTTACCTTGTAGTTAATGGAAAGCCCGGTGCGTCTCATACCGACGCTAAAGGGTGCCTTAAGCGTCAGTTTCTAACGCCGACGGCCGTGACAAAGCCCCGGTGTTTGACGCCCCGGGAATGAGAACGGGTTGGACTTTTTTGTCTGGATATTCCAGTGATATCAGCCATAGAAATGTCATGTTAATTGAAACTGGGAAGTCAGCTAAACTGTCACTAAAATGTTTGTGCTTTCTCCCGTTTAGCCTCCACCTGCAATCTACGACAAGCAGCTGGATGAAAGAGAACACTCCATTGATGAATGGAAAGGTGAGAATTACTCATTTAAAACCATAAGCAGATACTGTGTGTTGACAGGAAATCACCAAAAGTGAGGGATCTGTCAATATTAGATGTGTGTTTTAATGACTGCCTCTCTTGACTTTGCTTCTTGTCAGAACTAATTTACAAAGAGGTGATGAACTTTGAGGAGAGAACGAAGAATGGCGTTGTGAAGGGACAGCCTTCACCTTCAGGTACTCTCAGTGCATAACCCTAATCGCTCTGTAAGTGAATTTACTATAACCTTACTGGAGTTAATTGTAAATAGAGAAACCCATCGTGTTGTTGACCATGTGTCTCTGTCTTTTGCATCTCTTTTTTTTTTTAAAGTTAAATGTTGTTTAGTGTTCGTGCCAAGTGTATTTGTTGGACAGCTTATCAGTAATTGCTAAGATTGCCTCTCATCTATTGAATAGCAGATGCTGTGTGCAGTTTAATGAGCGTTTATGTGTATAACATGTCACGACTTAAGGTTTTGGGTCCTTTGGGTTCCATCACAGGACATTTCAGTCCTCAGCTGCAGCTGATGTCTTATTCTGGTCTGTTGTCTGCACAAGCACGGTGATTGCTGTTATCATAGTTTGCCACAGAGAGGCAGTATGGAGTCATGTTAGTTAGCACATTGACCAAACCACCCATCACTGGGAAAAGAAATTATTGTGAGATTACAACAAAAACAGGCATTTGTCATTACATTTTTTCTTATTAGCTTTGGCTCAATTCTTGAATGAGAATATTTTTTTTCAAAACAATATCATCATCATTTTGCATGTGATGGCTCAGACGATGAAAGAATGCATAGAAGTTGTGAAGAGTTTGACAACTTCACTGAGAAGCAACTCATCAGTTTTGATCAGCAAGACATGTTCAAGTGGTTATTGTTCCTACTCTTTTGCACATGTGCTAAAACACTATTTGCTTGAATGAATGAGAAATTCAAATCTGTTGTGAACGATAAACTAATTGTTTGGAAGATTTGAGCTTAGCGTTTTGAAAAAGATAATTCAAAAGATAAAAAAAAGAAATGAAAAAGATAAAGAACTGAGCCAAAGCGAATGAGAAAAAAAAAAAAAAAAAACTGATCCATTTTCAAGATTAGAAAAGCAAACTGAAGCTAACTCCTGCAGAGACAACTAACTTCCACATGTGACAACGTGAAGGGAAATCTAAAATACAATGAAGTCTGAACTCTCACAACACCAAACCAGTGTATAGAAACCCTTTGTCACGGTTCAAAGGCACAAAAGAACCCAAGAGCACTACTCAGGAGGCAGATGCAAAATTAAAGAGTCTTTACTTAGAAAAGAGTTCAAGGAAAATATCCTGGCAGTTAAACAAAGTACCAAGAGGTCAGGCTGAGGCAGGATCCGTAATATAAAGCAGGGATGAAAAACTAGATCAAAGAACAGACTAACTATGAAATGATGGAAAGCTAAAGCATGAAGTACGAGAGATCTAGCAGCGAGCTGGTGGAAGTGGACCAGTAAATGTACTGGGGAGCTAATGAGGGAATGGGGAACAGGTGAGGAGGAAATTAAGCAGGTGAAGTGAGGAGGGCACTCAAACAGTGTCGTCTTGCTTGTTGCATCTTTTCAAGCTGAACTATTACAAAGGAAAGACTTTAGACATCATATTCAGTGATTTAACACATAACGCAACAGTTCTTCCTCACTCTGTTTCTCACAAACTCGTGGGCCCAATTTCAATGTCCCACTAGTCCAAGTGTTCCACTAGTAATCAAGCAGAAGGGCTGGTCTAGTGTCTGACGTTGAGTGCAGCAGTGCAGCAGTGCAGGAGCTGCAGTGTTTTACTGCAGCAGGAAAACACACATGATGCCTCAGTCCAAACCAGTCAGGTCCTGGTGCTCTTTTCTTTTGGTACTGCTTGTGTGTGTGTGTCTTGGAGATTTTATTATTCATAGAAATATTACCAGGCCAGCACTATTTGTTTGTGCCGTACTGTATACTTATATGCCTGTATACCTGTATATTATCTACAACATGAATCAGAATTAGAGTCAGAATCAGAAATACTTGATTGATCCCTGAGGAGAAATTGGGGATTAACTATCATTCCTGGACTACAAATATGAAATACTTGTTTTATTTTGGGTCAGCTGAAGTGCCCACCGGTCTCCATTAAGCAATTACCTCCCACAGAGAGGGAACAGACACACAAACAGCAGATTTACAGTTTGCCAGCACTGTACTGTACGTGTCCTCTGTGGTGGTTTTAATGATTTACTCATATTGGCTTTATATTCTCATGCTTTTTAATCAGGCTTTATTGCCCTGGAAAAAAAGCAGCCTGCCCATTTTATATTGATTTGCTCATTAACTTATCAAAGAGAGCAGAACCTACTCACTGAGCATTTGATAAAAGTGCTGCCCAAACCCACAGAGGTTGAACACTGTGGTTCCTTCTGATCCTTCTTTTTTGAAAATAGAGATAAACACCCTTGAGGTTCGTCCACCAGATCCACACCAACTATTTGCTATGTAAAGATATAGAGGAGTAATGTCTACCTGAGCAGAGAATGAAGTAACTCTCCCTCTGTGTGTGTTGTAATCCAAGCTTCTCCGTGATTTGTTGCCTTCAGCGTATGTTTGTGCGTGTGAGCGTGCCCCACTGGCTAGCTCACGGCCGCCGCTCTGCACTGCGTTCATACGGCGGTTACAGCTGATAACGCCGTCCCGACCTTATCTCTGTCAGCACTTTCATCGTTGTTTGCACTGTTAGCGCTATTAGCACTGTTGGTTGGCTGGCTCGACATGTTGAGAGTCGTTGAGAGTGAACAGAAATGCTCCCAATTTGGCACCTTTAAATTTACCTTTTTAATTATGGGCATCAAATAGAGGATTTTATCTTTACCATGGTGCAGAAAAGAGTCGGTTTAGGCAAAAAAAAACAAGATCAATATGAGAAAATTGGATTACGATTAAAAAAAGGTTGAATGCCAAAACTGTATCATTGAAGATTACTTTTCACCATAGACACCTTTAGTAGAAACATAAATGCTATCATGTTTATGACAACAAAACAAAATAAAATGACTTATGCCGGTATAACATCAAATCTGAAACTATCAATCTGTTGTGTATTACAAGTCCACTCTTGTGGATTGCTGAAACACTGCAGCCTTTGACGATTTTTCCTGTGAAATCCATTGGACCCAAACCTTACTGTACCTACACCTGTTTCATTATAGACACACTGTGATTGTGGCGTCCCACAGGGGTTGTTCATGTTGTTGATGTCTCAGATTCAGCAGCAGCATTTCTCTATGTGTGTGCACTCACAAACTATCTCTTCTAGTTGTGTTTTTGCCGGGACTCTTTTACGTTGTAACCCCTTTCTGCTGTTGATTCCCTTAGCACAGGTGCAGCCGTGAACAGCAGCGAGAGCCTCCCTCCCTCCTCCTCCATAAACGACATCTCCTCCATGTCCACCGACCAGACCCTGGCCTCAGACACTGACAGCAGCTTGGAGACCTCCGCAGGACCCCTGGGGTGTTGCAGGTGACTAGCCGCCTGCCTGCGCAACCCCATGTTCTTCCGAAGGTGAAGAACACCAAAACCGAAACGACCGACTGAAAATACACACAAAAAAGAGTAAAGATCAAATATATTAAGAACAAAAACATGGAAACACTGAATCCGACATGATGAAATCTAAAGCCTGTGCATTGTCATTCAAAAACAGCAGTGGTATTTAAACTGAAGTAAATGAGATATATGTTAATGATCCTCTAGTTGCTTTGCTTATATTACCCCACATATCTTGTATATGGCATCCAAACGAAAATGACCAAAATGCTTCGACTTGCATCTCCTGTAAAGTGCATACTGGCTGGCTGCTGGTCTCCTTACAAAAAGCATTTATGCTCCAATCATTGTGGCAAGGTGGGCGACCGTTTTGCTCTGTACAATACATTCTCCTTCTCCCCTCTCCCTTATCCAACCCTTATGTAACGACACTGCTGTATTTTAACCTCTAGGCTCTGTCTTCCCCACCCAACACACTCCCCAATGTAAGGTTGCCTGATTCGTGTGTTTCTATGTGGTTATTCTGCAGGGATTATGTAGTCGCTCCCACCCAGAGCGGCGCTCCCTGCGCTACTTGTAAATAATGTAATTCTGTACAGCTGAAGGGCACACAGAGTGGGACTGACGGCCAGTACACTGGGAGTTTTTTTTTCTGACTAGCGCACCTTGCCACATCACCGCTTTCCACCTCAGTTGCCCCCCTGCCTATTGCTGTAGTCCTGCATGATTAGATTAAAACAATGCTAATCTCACTGTATGCTAAAATGAGTCTGTATAGAGACTTTTGTTTATATACGATGTAAACTAACTCCAGACATGGGGGGTCTGGTCACAGGATAGGACGAGTGAGTGTGCGAGTGTGTGTGTGTGTGTGTGTGTGTGTGTGTTTGTGTGTGTTAACCACAGGCAAGCCATTAAGACATTGGTAAATGTCAGGGCTGAGTTTGGGACTTAAAGGGTCAGTACACTCTGAAATAAAATGATTTTGATTGTGCTCAGACTTCATCAAAAATCCCCTTTAAGGGGTTTAAAGAGTCTGATTTGTGTGTAATGTCCCTTTTATTTCTCCTGGCGGTGTGTGATCGGTCCCTCCACCACCCCACGGGCTGGCCTGCACAGCCCTGCATGTCATTGTGTACCATTAACCCCTCATAGGCACAGGAGGTTGGTCCATTTCACTGTGGTGTTGCCACAAGGAGACTGTTCTTATTTATTTAATTGTCTGAAACCTTTTTAGAAAGAGATACGAATGATACAGTGGGGAGTTTAAAGGCGGCCAATGAGTGTTAACCTCGTAGCAATGTATCATTTTGTTCTAAAGTCAACATTTCACTACACAAAAACTAAAATGTTTTTGTCAATAAACTGGATAGAGGCTACCCAACAGTTATGTTGACTACATTATTTCTTAGCTGGAAGATTTATTTATTGGTTTATTTATTTTGATAGATTGAACTTCAATATGGCAAGTGCCTTTTTTCGAAAGAAGCATTGCAAGTGCAGAAATTATATTATTTTGGGTATTTTTTTCCCTCTGCTTCTTCTTTTTCTGCCTTAAAACTATCCAAATCCCCATCTAAACATTTTAAATGATTTAGTCAGATGTTGGCACTTAAACTGCAGGTTTGTAGTGACAGTGACATGTCTTGTTTTTACACAACATGAAAGGTTTTCTGTCATTTTGCGTATTGATTTAATTTAATTTCTCCTTCAAACTGAATCTCCATAAATAAGTGTGACTAAATGTTCTTAAACTGGAACACCAGCACACACACAACCACTTAAACATTTACAGTTAAAGCCACTACTGTGGGTCATGTCTAACCTTTGATATTACACCCAGAGCCGATAGGCCATCTGGTGTCCATCCCATTCAAAACATGGTATATTTTCAATGCACACAATTCACAACAACATTTTTAGCTACAGTTATGCATATGCAATGGTTGATTACAATACACTCCAACTAGAAGTATAAGTTTGTTGTGTGTGTGTTATTTATCCTCACTTAAATAATCATCTTGGTCTCCGCTGCCATATTCCATGTTCTCATGTACGTTTGTGTGGGTTTATGGGCAAAGAACCATTAACAGACGCTGGGTTAAGAAATCAAATTTCACAAGCAAAGGAACAATTTCTGTTCTAATAATTCTGCTGTCAGATGGAAAGACATTGTAGAAACTGTGAGCTGTGTTTGTGTGAATAAAACAAACACCCTGTTTCATGCATAGTTTGCATAATAAATTGGATTTGCCGTCATCACTTGACAATCACGTAACTCACGACATATAGAGATGATGTTTCTAGACACTCAAGGATGCTTAAGGGGACATCTGTGTTTGTTTCTAGCACGTCAAAACACCATTTACAACTATTTCTGTTTCCTATTTATGGATGCATGGCTCACATGTGTCCACTAGTTTATAATTAAGGTTCAATCCCAGCCATGACATTGTTAAAGGGGGCTGGATGTAAGAATCAGAAATTGATTGTTAACAGTGACACCTGTGGCCGTTAAGTGAACGACAGTCGGCGTCACATCCGCTGGATTTTCGCGAAAAAAAAAACGGCCCGCATTTTTTTCACATTAAAAGCAGTCTACAGGCTGATAGAGGAAACCCAGAAAGTCACAGAAGGTTACAACCTGTTCACACATTGGCAATAAAAAAACGATTCTCAAAGCTAAACTAACTCTGCTCCGCTGCTCGCTCGTTTTTTCCCCCACTCGCTCTCTCTTGCTTCACCACTCACTTCCCACGTGCACACACACTCCCATAACACTAGTCTGAGTTGTGGTGGGTTTATAGGTGTAAAAACTTACATACAGTCCCTTTAAAACATCCTTGAGGTGTGATAACAGCACTGTTTAGGTGGACGTATTTCTTTCTTAACATGTTGTTTGCCAGTCTAACTGTATCTCTGGTTCAGCCGCTACAGCACAGCGGCTTACTTTGTGCATGGAGTTTACCTAAATACAACGTCTCAAAATGATATATACATAACTTCTACTTTGTTAACACTCGTTCTGCCTGTGGCTTGTGTACAGTGAAGCACACACAGACTTACTAAGAGGGTGACTGAGGGCGGCGTCTCCAGAATAAGCTACGGCTAGCTTGGCTTTCTGTTCAGCGTCTGGCCAGGGCAATCTTACTTAAAAAATAAATAAAAACAGGGTGCAACTTTGACATTTCTTTGTGTTTTGAAAAATGTTCAGATGAATCTGTCACAAAAAAGGAGTCCCAAGTGTTTTGAGTGGACTCCTTCAGTACACCACAGACACTCACGGTACTGTTGCAGTTATTACTACAGGGCATTTTGAACGATCACAACTACATCCTTCTTTCTTTTCTCTGAATGTGATCTTTTTATAAGACGTCCCTCCAGACAATTCTGTTGTGATACAAAGGTGCTTTTGGTCCCGTTTAATGCGCCTGAAGTAGAGGTGATTCTAACAGCTGGGTTGTCAGCGCTGAATGTAGAAATGAATTCACTCACGTCACCGCTGCTCTGCTTTGTCATCAGCGCGTGTGTGTGTGTGTGTGTGATTTCAAATGTACCAGCATTCAACACAAACTGTCTGTAAGGTTGAATTTGGAAGATGTGATCTGGCATCATATTGTTTCAGAACAGTTCATGTTTTTCTTTCAATATGAGAATTTTCGTGGGATTGCTTTTTACGAATGTCGGAGGGTCGGTGCAGTCGTGTGTTTGGAAGTAGTTCATGTGTGTAATTCACGTTCAGTCACATAAACTTTAGAATTTAGAAATGTGTCGACTTCCAATCCTGCTCCTAATTTTTTGTCACGAGGGATTATAATCTCTTGTAGATTCAGGATTAGCCAAATTCATGTCTGTTAGCCATTTATTCGTAATCTGATTCAGCCATAATATTATTGCCAACATGAAGTCACAAGTTCGGACACATCTTGTACTCGGCTGTGCCAACATAAAATCTTTGGACTCAGTACTTGTGACCCTCATCTTATTGATTTTCAACCTCTTTCTTTTAGGTCATATTGTAAATAACAACAATCCCAACAATGCAATAAACAAGTTATTGCACTCAGACAGGGAGGCAAGCTACTGCAAGGGTCAGGTGATGCTGAAATGTTTAGAGAGCTCTACCACGATGAAACCCTGTATAGCTCATCTGAATCAGGTGACGTTCTTCTTTTACGACTCCTTCTCTCTCTCTCTCGTTTCTTTTACTCCGTGCTGTTTTAATGAATCATTCTTTTGACATTGTCAGGTTGAGAAAAAAAAAAGAAAAAAAGAAATTGTATCTGTTTCACGCTGATCTCAAAGCTTCAGGCTATAGCGTTTCAAATAAAGTCAAAACAAATGCAAAAGAAAAAGAAAAAAAACTACTGAAAGCTGTTACTGTAAACACAACATTTTAAAGGAACTGTGTATGTAAAAATAGTATATGTATGTGATTGAAAATAAACAAAATCTTTGATCTTGGACAACGGTGTACCCTTTTCCTTCTTTTCCTGGAGTGATTTGCAATGATTGCAATGTGTTGGACTTCTATCTGCCTCTAGTGTTTGTTTCTGGTCCATCTGTCCCAGCGACTCTGAGTACACAGACCTACTTTTTGCATGTAGTATGCATACTTGGGACATACTACATCGTCATAACATTGCACCTTGAACTTTGACCCTCCTGCTTATACTGTATATCCGCTGCACAGAGGATTGTGGGTCAGAATAGCCAGAAAAGCATGCTGGTTTGCATACTGCAAAATGTGACCGGATGTACAGTAGTAGGACATCCTGGTATTTTTGGTATGCTGCATTTGATATACTATGTATTGGCAGCGCTCGAAGTGTGCCGGTACTCACCGGTATGCAGTACCGGCACTTCTTTATTTTACTCCTTGGCGTACCGTGACTTCTTTCTTGCGTACTGGAACTTCTCTCAAGCTGCCGGTACTCTTCTCTGCCCTCTCCATACCAGGTTCTCAGGGAGACTCATAATGGCGCCTCATAAGCCTTATGAACACAAAACTATGCGGGGAACATCTGAATGAGCTGATGCACAGCACGAGGGAGAAATGAATCCACAACAAGTTGATGCTTCCAGCTGCTCAAATGTGAGGATTTGCTGCTTCATTGTAAAATTGACGTTAAAATCGAAACCTTTTTTTTTTTATGATTAACTTTTAAAATATTCGCTAATGACGATGAAGTCACTGGTGCCGGTCCTAATATCCACTCACTCATATATTAAATGTGGAACTAACCAAATTCTTCATCTTCTCCAAGCCTTTGTTGAAAGACACACAAAAAAGTAAATAACAAAGGGAGACTCACATGAAAATGTATTTTTATTCATATTAAGTCTTTTGTGTATCAAGTATCATGTCATGAAAATATTCCACTGTCCCCGTCCTCCTCTCCCTCCTGCCCTGTGTCCGTAATCTGCTCTTTTGTGTGGAATTCACAGAACGAGGTGCCGCTGTCAGCTCGGCTTAAGCCTATTGCTCCCCCTCCCTTCTTCAGTTGTTCAGGCACTTTTTTTCTCCCGTCCATGTGCACATTCCAGATGTCCTGCACTGACCAGCAGCAGGTTAATATGGGACCTGGTCTTCAGAGGAAGAGTAGCCAGCAGTCCAGCTCAGGTCAGATGTTTTGTACCCATCAGCAAATCCGCACCGTGTGTATACATTTGGCTTAAAGCTATATAAATACACTCATAAAGACTTCATCGTTATGCAGTCACTTTACAGACATTCACTTATTATACACCGACCCTGCATGGACTCATCATGCACCATCATGCACACACCGCTTGCTACTGAATCTAGCCACCACTAGGCTGTTGACGTCTTCAACATTGACACACTTGATAATCCAATTTCTTCACAGTTTTGACCCACAAAACGCACCTCTGTGTTGCTGCAGCTTGTTATTCTGGATGAAAACCAGTTGTGTCAGGTGGATAAATCGTCAGAAGACGACAGGAGAGTATTTCTAAAACTGGCGTCTCGCGTGCTTCAGAGGTAGACGGTGAACTGTAATTCCCGAGAGCATTCGGAGAACGACAGCAGCTACACATCTGTTAACGGGGAGAGAGACGCTTTGTCGACTGAAATTCAGAATTTACGACAGACATTTTTTATTTTATCTGGGATTTATCGCCCATCGTGCAAGTCTTAATCTTTACAAGCTACAAAACATTCTTCAATCAGTATCAACTCAACACGTGCCATATCCACCCGAATACGCGTCAAAACCACAGTGCGGACTAACAAATAGTGTCTACGATTACCTAGAAAATATTTACAGTACAGGCTCTTTTTTTGGTCATGGGGTGAATGAAACAGCACAGAAGCACCAGCACATTTACAGTATATATAGTCCGATTTAAATGGTACGCACATGGACCGACAGAACATTCAGTACCGCCTTGCTGAGACTAAACAAACATGTAAGTGCAAGGAGAAATCTTAATATAAAATGTCACACATTGATAACTTTGCTTAAATACCACATAAACATTTACTTCCATTTCTTTTTACATACATATGACACTGTGTTTTTTTTCTGCATTGTTTCCCTCTATGTACACGAGCAGATACAGAATTACATGGAACAATACGATGTTTTTGGTTAGATTTTTTTAAGTAAATGAAGATAGGGAGGCGTCTTTGTGTTTTCAGGCATTCACAACCTTTTTAAAAATGCTGCCTTCCCTCCTATGTGGCTCTACGAGCTGAAGTAAAAATGCTAATAGTACTGTGTATCATCAGACTGCGTCTTTGCTCCACTTCCCAGCACGATGAGTGATTACCACCACAGTTTCTGAGTTGGAGAGTGTCTGTGAGTTGTTTAAATAACGCTGTATGTACAGATAATGTCAGTCTGGCATCACTCCAGGTGATGTCTACATTTATACAGGTGGCTTGCGTTAGCCCTACACCTCCTATTTCTTAAATTAAAACGTGCCATTAACCTTTTGCGATGTAACTTCCCGACTCCCCCTCAACAAACCAGCAGCCAAATCCTGTTTGGAGCCCTCGTAATGTTCGCATCATATAATAAACCGTTTCCAGTCTTCGCTGGCACATTTCCCCGCCTCCCTTCACTTCACTGTATCCAGATGGTGTTGTTACGATCCGGTCGGCGGGGGTCGGCGGCTGGGGCGTTGCCAGTCGCGGTGAGGTCGCTGAACGTGGAGAAAAACTGCTCCATCTCTTTCTGCAGCATCTGGTTTCGCCGCTCGGCGTCGTCCTTGGCGCGCTCGGCGTTGCGCAGCTTGATCTCCGCCATGGTGTACTTCTTCCTCTCCTGGTCCAGCTCCTCGTGGAGGCCCACCATCTCCGTTTCCAGGTCCAGGTTGCGCTGCTCCAAGCTGCAAAGGAGGTCAACGCAGGGTTAGGAACAGAGACCAAACAGGCAAAGGCTCGTCTAAAACAATCCGCTGCAGTTCATTTACATTTTCAATAAGCTAAACACATTGTTAGTGTTACCCTTTAAATGGAGCTGTCTGTTCAATTAATACTTAATACAAGACGTTCTGCTTAAGGAAGTTCATCACACCACACCAAGTCCTGTTTCATTGTTACATACAGCAATATTTTAGCAAATGCTCCATTGCAGTCATGTAAAGCTTTCTTGAACATTCCCTTTGCACTGTCTGTGAAATCCTTTTGTTTTTGTACAGGTACATAATATGCCAGTGTTGAACCCCCTGAGACGAGCGGGATTGCCCGACTTTACAGTCTTTAAGAGGCTGTAGCAGGAGTGAAGGTACTGATATCATATGAAACTAGACCTGAACCTGAGGAATGCATTGGTACCAACCAATTTATTTTGATTCATTAATTCATTCGTTCATGTTTATTACAGAACAAGTTGACACACAGTGTCTCAAATTAAACTTCAGGTTCCCAGCTTTCAGATGATGTACCCCACTTCTATGTGACATCAACTGTTGACCAGCTATCTCCCCTTAAAGATCCCTGTACCCCCCTAAAAAAAGACAAAAACTGGTCTATTGTGGGTCTCAGAGGGATAAAAAGATGTCTAAACTAAACTAACTGTCCAAAGTCAGTAAGATAAAGTGTAATACAGTACTTTACGAACTAAAGATTCACATTTGCCTGACATTTTTAAAGGAATAGTTCAATGTTTTGGGAAATACATTGTTTTTTGTTTTTTTAGCCGATAGTTAGACGAGAAGATTGATGCTCATGTCTGTGCACTAAATATGAAGCTAGAGCCAGCAGCCATGTTCATTTATCTCTAGCAACTTTCTTCTAATGTCATCAAAAAACTAAACATCTCACTGACGGGACTCTACCTCTTTATCCTGGCCTCGTACTCGCTCTTCTGCTTGTTCATCTCCTGTTTCAGACTGGCCACTAAACTGTGCAGAGCGCTGTGACTGCTGGGTCCGTTACCAACGGTGTAAACGTCACTGTTATCACTACTGCTGGTTCCTCGGCTGCTCCGCCCTGCTCCTCCTCCACTTCCTTCTCCGTTGCTGTTCCTGCCCTCCACCGCTCCTCCTCCTTCTCCTCCTCCTCCTCCAGACTGGGGAGGCCCATTGTCCGGTGCTGGTCCCTCCAGGTCTTCATAGTGACCCCCGTAGAAGTCCTGCTCAGGGCAGGTAGTGGTGGAGGAGCGACAGGAAGTGGAGTTGTCAGGCAGAGAGATTTCACAGGAGGAGGTGGACCAGGTGGCGCTGTCGACGCTCTGCTTGTCCTCGCTGCTACTGTTCAGACACGTGTTGGTGATGTGGTTCTGCTGCTGCAGGTTCTGATGGTTCAACTGGACGTTGTCATACGTGGACAAACGGTTCTGATTGGATGTTTGATCCCCGTGGGAGCAGTCACGCGTTTTGTGGTTCTCGCGTAAAGTGACGCAGCCGTTTGGTACCCAGAGACCATTGCGGCCATTCAGGCTCCCCGTGACCACGTCGGTGCCGGAGACGCCCATGCGCACAACTCCAGTCCCGTTCCCTCCGCTTCCACTCGTCACGCCGCTGGTGCCCATTTTTGTACCGGAGCCTTTGAGCGCCCCACCGCGCCGCGCCGGTAAACTCCCACCGCCAGTCAAAGTCTGGCTCTTTTCCTGACTGGGGTCTGAAGACGGCGAGGAGCTGAAGGAGCCGTTAGTAACGATCCCACTGCCTTTACTGAACGCCGGGTTCTTTTTAACAGTCATCGGTGGACTGCGGGTGATGTCAAAGCGTCCTATGACACCATTGCGAGGGCTCGCCGGTCGCGGGGAGCCACTGTTGTCCACGTGTTGGCGGTGCGAAGGAGACTCGGGCGCTTCCCAAACACACTGCCGCACCACCTGCGTGTTGTTGTTCTCGGCGTTCTGAGACACCGCAGTGACGGCGGAGGTAGTTGTGGTGATGGCTTGTCGCCGTTGTAGCTCGATGTTGTTGTTGTTGACGAGCTCGAGGGCCGTGGGGCTGTCCTCTTCCAGAGGGAACAGCACGTCGTGGCGGCCAATAAAAACAGCCATGAGCTGCTGGACCAGAACAGTACCTGACGACATGAGATCACACATCATTATCTTTACTTTTAACATGTTTATTCGATTAAACGTTGAAATGAAATGTCAGAAAGCGAGACACACGAGAAGACTGACCTTCCATAATAGTGACTGGATCCTCGACCTTCGGCCTCAAGATATTTGGCCCAAAGACTGTGGCCAAGTTCTGGACGCTCATTTTATTCACTCCTGAATACGACTGGACTTCATCTAGAAATCTGGCAAACAAGAAAATATCAACTTTTCTCTGTTCAATAATAATAATAATAATAATAATAATAATCACAATCTGAAATATCATCCACTTTAACAATGTATCAATACCTGCAGATGTACTTGAGAAGGTTGTAGTTCACTGGAGGTAGATTTTCCACAAGCTTTCTCAACTCCTTCATACCCTGCAGACGATGCAGATACTTTTTTAATATCAATTCATACCACAAGTTCTGATCAATCGTGGGCCGATTACAGCGTATCAAATACAACAATCACACAAAAAAGAGAACAAAAAAAAATCAGTGCAGTGTTTAGAGTGAAAGCAGTTACGATATTTATGTGAATGTCAATGGGTTCTATGGGTACCAACGAGTCTCCCCTTTACAGACATGCCCACTATATGATAATCACATGCAGTTTGGGGCAAGACATAGTCAAGTCAGCACACTGACACACTGACAGCTGTTGTTGCCTGTTGGGCTGCAGTTTGCCATGTTATGATTTGAGCATATTTTTTATACTAATGTAGTACCTGTGAGGGTTTCTGAACAATATGTGTCATTGTTTTGTGTTGTTAATTGATTTCCAATAATAAATATATACAGACATTTGCATAAAGCAAACATATTTGTCTACTCCCATGTTGATAAGAGTATTAAATAGTTGACAAATCTCCCTTTAAGGTACATTTTGAAACAGATAAAAAATGTGCGATTAATGGTGATTAGCTATGGACATTCATACAATTACTGAAAAAATGAATCTGAAGTCATCTCACAGGGATAAACCTGCTGCAATCCACGGGGTAAACTGGTAACCTTTTTTTTCCAGGAATACTGTGAATTCTGCTCCGTCTTTAGTTCAAAGTCCTACGAGGTTTAAAAGGCAGGGCAGCACTAAAGCTACGCTTGAGGTGTTGAAACTTAAATACAAAAAGAACACACCCAGTTCACATGGATGCACAAACTAGCGCTCTTAAGTTGAAAATGAGAGAAAGCTGTTTTGGACACTGTGAGGAAGCCAAAGACTCGTCCCCTGCTGTGAAGCATTATCTTTAGGGTATGAAAGAAATCCTATTTAGATGTTAGAGGACAAGACGGGCACGACAAGGTCATTGTGTGAGAAACAGCAGAGCAGAGCAGAGCATGGAAGAGACCAGCTTTAATGCCACAGAACAGGATTTTGGATGATTTTATTCATGTGAGAGCTTTTCAGTGCTCAGTTCTGTCACTAAAAATATATACAGTATATATATAAGGTATATAGGTGAGGAGAGATTCATCAAATACTCTTTCTTACGATTTCATCATCTTTTCCGAGGAGCTTGGTGCAGGCCAGAAAGTCGTCATACTTGTGGAAGGGGACGACGGGCTCCGGCAGCTCTCTGAGATACAGCTTCAGTAGAGAGGCTACTGTGTGCACATCTGTGTTACTGCAGAGGAACAAAAGACAGAGGGTGAGGAGGTTAATATTCATTATGGGTACAAACACAAATCATCCCCATGGTGACTCCTGCAGCGAGAGGACTGTTGGTTGGGTGAAAAATAATGTAAATACCATAAGTGACAAAAAACACCCCAAATTAAGTGTAGAATTCAAAGGAATAGTTTGATATTTTGGGAAATACGCATGTTTATATTCGCATTTTGCTGGAGCAGCTTAGATGATCTACAAAGAGGATTTCACTGTCGGCTCAGAAACACTAATGAGCCAACGAGAGGCCAGCTGGTGAGGCAGGCAGGAGGCTACGAGGGAATCAGCAAGGTGAGGGTCAATATGGAGCAAATATCAAGACAGAGGAGGAGGTAGTTGTTGCCACTGAATGACACGAGATGTAGTTAAAGCAGACGTAGGAAGGCAGAGATGTGTCACTGTGCAGCTGACATGATGGTGTGATTTTGTAGCATGTTTCTAGGAAGTGCTAAGATGATGATGTATAGCCTGACGGTCCTATCCAGGTTTTATTTATGGTCATCAGAGTAGATGGTGGGAGTGAAAGAGGGAGGAAGAGCAGAGAAGAAGAGATGTGGACTGTAGGTGGCATGTTCCATCGTTCATGTATTTCTCTGTCATCGTGAAATATGGATGAAGGATTCTGAGTCTCAGTACAGCCACCTACACACCTCATAGAAGAAAGTAACAACAATTTAGTCTGTACTGACCAAAAAACACAGGTGTTTTCACTTGTTCTATCTGATTAGACCTCTGCTCAGGTTTAAGTTGTGCGGAGACATGAAAATAACATGAAGGCTAGAGGTGTAATATAAGTTGTCCTGTACTGCAGTCGAATAAAAACAAAAAATTACGTCCTAATTTCCTAACCACTTTTCCTAGACCTCATGACATTTTCCATCGAGGTCAAGGAAAGATGTGAAGGAGAATTCAGAAGGACTTAGGAAAAGACAACCGCGGTGTTAAGAGAATCCGACTGCACTTACACTAGGCTCCGGAAATATGATGCGACGGCAGCGGGTGTTATTCTGGCGTAATAAAACTACAATGTTCCGAAGATGGACTACAAAAAGCGCTGCTTCCCTGCCTGTGCGTTCTTAAATAGGTCTTTCAGTGACAGGCTGCTTCACCCGCGGTGTGTGAAAGAGAGATACCACTGGTCCTTTGCTGCTGTAACACTTTCCATCAACATATAATAAAGGATTATCCGACCTAACGTGGACAGCCGGTGAAAAATATCACTTCATTACCAAGGTTGGAACTGAAACAAAAAAAGGAATAACCTCGCTGACTAGATGCAAATGAACCTTATGCCCACATTTTTGTAAACGTCTGGAGGAATCCAGATGAACAGGAGCACCCATGTGGTTCCAGAGGTGCAGTACTTGACCAGTCAACGGTGTGGACATATCAACTTGACATTAAAATGCACTGAGGGAATCCAAGCAGCCCGTGCGCTTACTGTTTCCTTACCAATCAAAAGAGGGTTTTTCTCCACAGTCGAAGGCGTCCTGCAGCTCTTTGACCAGGTTGGCCTGTCCGGGCAGCCTGAATAGACCCTCCTCCCGCAGGCCCCACTGCCGGATGAAATCCACACACTGCTCCACCAGCATAGGGGCCAGCTTGTTCCCAAACCGGCGTTCATACCGCACCGTTTCCTCCAACTTCTGACCAAAGATCCCTGAAACACAAGACACAATGTTAGCGATGTTTATTTTATTCATAATAAGAGGATAAGCTGTTAACCACAGGGTGCGGTCGTCAGGGTTTTATGATGTTTTTGACACAGATATATACAATATGTTTCTCTCTTTACAGCTAAATTATTTAGGGCAGGATTCCAAAATGACAAATGATTATCTTTTGAAATATTAATACTGTTTCATATCCTTCACTATTTAACTTTTCTCTTTAACTTAGCCTAGCATCTGCAGCTTAAGGCATCAAAGAAAGCAGTTAAATCTGAATTGTGATAAGGCTGGCTAGACAGTCCGAGCACAAAATATGTACACCCACACAGCCTTAGTCTGATGATCAAATCTCTAACTTCCTGTTGAGCACCTCTCGCCCTTTGTCTGAGGCAGTCGCTGTAAAAAAAAAAAAAAAAAAGAGACCGATTTCCATTTGCAGCCGTCTCATGTGGATGCAACACAAGAGGGGATTAAGGCAGCCTTCCTGGGAGATTTGGATCTACATACTTTTCCGGTCTCCAGAGACAGACAGAGGGTACTCACACACACATGCATACACGTGGTACGAAAAGGTACTGAATTAGAGCGAGCTTACCACGATCCTCGTGCCTTTGACAGCATTTGACACAGCGAGGAAGCAGCTTCAAACCGACTGGTGTTAATGTAGGAATTGCAGTTTAAATCTGTGTTTTCATAACAGGTGTATTGGTGCATCACATGAATTCAGAATGTAGCTTTTTTAGTAAACTGATGCTTCAATACATTTTTCATTAGACGAAAGTAGTTTTTTTTACCCTAATAATATCATGGCATGTTGTCATACTCACCCCTCTTGAAAAAGACACAGCTGGTAAGCTTCCGGAAGAAACGCCTATTAATAAATTTGCGATAAGATAACACACCAGAGGTGCAGAATTTAAAGTGTCTGCATTCTAGCATCTTCCAAAAAAACAGCCTCAGTTTTGACATAAAGCAAAACAAAAACCCTGCAGATATAAAAGAGATGCATCAGTTTGATAGCAGGTCAGTCAAACTGTCTTCATTTCTGAAAAAAAAATGTTTTTTTCTTTAATCATCTGCTCAGAAATTAACAGAGGAGTCTTGTGTTGGTTTCTTTCTCCTCAGGGACTTTTCCACTTCAATCTTTACAGCGACCCAAACAACACAAAACAGTAAACAGTCACTAATTCCCAAGAAATATTCAAAGCTGTGTATCCGTTTTCCCAAATCTTGGATCAGAATGAAATATAGATCAGTCAAGCTCCACAGGAGTAAAGAAAGATGAATATCCTCATGTATCAAAAAAGAGCATCAGAGAATAAATGAGGAAAAAGTGAGTTTGAAAGTGGATGAAAAGGAGGTCATCCCTCCAGACGTTCTGGTCATGAGTCTGGGAAGGTTTTCCCCCCCTGGGTCACATGTAACTGTGTGTGTGTGGACCAGCTTATGAGGAGTGTGTGCATGTGTTTATATGTATGTTTGCTGGCTCGCACCACAACTGCAAAGACTTCGGCTGCACATACAGTAAAAGCGACACTTCCGCTCTGCAAACACTCAGCAGGCTCCTTCAACACAACGCTTCCTATCTCCTCTTCCTTGTCTTTGATTCTTCTACTGTGGTGTGGTGGATGAATGTTCCTCAAATAATTATTTAAACTTCATCATATATTTACAGGTACATACTATGGCTGTCAATTGATTAAAATAGTTAATCGTGATTAATCGCACATTTTCTTATCTGTTCAAAACCACTGGTACCTTGAAGGGAGATTTGTCAAGTATTTAATACTCTTATCAACATGGGAGTGGACGAATATGCTGCTTTATGCAAATGTATGTATATATTTATTATTTGAAATAAATTAACAACACAAAACAATGACAAATATAGTCCAGAAACCCTCACAGGTACTGCATTTAGCATAAAAAATAAGCTCAAATCATAACATGGCAAACTGCAGCCCAACAGGCAACAACAGTTGTCAGTGTGTCAGTGTGCTGACTTGACTATGACTTGCCCCAAACTGCATGTGATTGTCATAAAGTGGGCATGTCTGTAAAGGGGAGACTCGTGGGTACCCATAAAACCCATTTACATTCAGATATCTAGAGGTCAGAGGTCAAGGGACCCCTTTGAAAATGGCCATGTCAGTTTTTCCTTGCCAAACTTTAGCGCACGTTTGGAGCGTTATTTAGCCTCCTTATTGATAAGCTAGTATGACATGGTTGGTAGCTCAGGTTTTCTAGTTTCATATGATACTAGTATCTTCCCTCCAGCTTTAAAACTGAGCCCGCTACAACCTAAAAATCGCAAGTTGCGTTAATGCGTTAAAGAAATTAGTGGCGTTAAAATGAATTTGCGTTAACATCACGTTAACTTTGACAGCCCTAGTACATACATGAAATTTGACCTCTGCATTTTAACCCATCCTAAGCATTTAGGAACAGTGGGCTGCTCTAAAGTGCTCGGAGAGAAACTTGGGGTTCGGTGTCTCCCTCAAGGACATTTGGACATGCAGACAGTAGGAGCTGCTCTACCCATCGAGCTACAGCCAACTCCTAATATTAACAGCTTCCTTATTTTACTAAATGTTACATATTCATGGAGATATACAGTGAAACAAAACAGCCTCAACTGTGAATAGATTATACACAGACCCACACAAATCTATGCAGGTCACATACTGCATGATCCACAACCAGAAGGAAGGTCAACATCATATTTTACTGTGAAGTACCTTTACACGTGGTGTTACACTAAACTAACATTAAGTTGAAAATAGGGCTGCAACTAACAATTATTTTTCATTTTCGATCAATCTGTTGATTGTTTTCTCGATTAATCGATAAATTGTTTAGTCTATAAAATGTCAGAAAATGGTGAAAAATGTGGATCAGAGTTTCCCAAAGCCCAAGATGACATCCACAACTCAAAGATATTCAGTTTACTGTCATAGAGGAGTAAAGAAACCAGAAAATATTCACATTTAAGAAGCTGGATTAAGAGAATTTTGACCTTTTTTTCTTAAAAAATTACTCAAACCGATTAATCAAATAATAAAATAGTTGGTGATTAATTTAATAGTTGAAAACATTTCGATTAATTGTTGCAGCTCTAGTTGAAAATGTTGGCAAATGGGACTATTTTAGTCCAAATCAACAAATAAAACAGTCTATATAATATATACAGTATGTGTTTTAGCATGAAGCACCATTTAAAATAGTATTTTTAATCGTCTAAATAGCATTAATCCAACAGCAACACCAGTTCAAATTAAAATGCAAACTCTTTACAAATAAACAACTGGTAATTACCATGAAATAAATCTCCAAAGATCCAGATGGAGAGGCCACAGCTGCACATGACTTCAAGCTCTCTCTTGTCCCACTGTCTGTTCACGCTGGCCAGTAATTAATTCAACATCATAGCACGTGTTCGGCGCGACATGACGGCGAACGTCTAGGGGCTCTGAGCTCTTCTGTGGGTCAAACAAGGGCTTCGTTCTGGGATCTCCCCTCCCTGTCTGTCACTGTCTGAGCACAAAGTTTCAATCACACTTCGGTGGGAACGGACCAGCCAATCAGGGCTCAGTTAGTCTCTGCTGCTACTGCAAAATGTGAATATGTGTGTGTGTGTGTGTGTGCTGTGTATACATGTGTGTGGGTGAAAGCCCGGCTCCGCTCCAACTTGGAGCCACGTTTCTCGTGGCATCTTTGACAAATGGCTCGTCCTTTTGAAGAGCAGTCAACTGCAATAGACATCAAACTCCCTGCACTGCAAACAGAGGGGCCAGCTCAGCCTCATCCATTCACTGTGTCACAGAGAGCTGCCTCAAATGCCCCGTCCGGTCTCACATAAATGCCGCACTTGTGTGCCCCCGCTCATACACAATGACGGCCAATGTCTGCCAGTAAAGTCAATGACGAGCCGTAGCGGCGCAGCGGGACACTCAGTAATCATCGCGCTGATCCCAGGAACAACTTCATGAGGACAATCATCACTTCGGCTAGGAATCACAGCGTACTAGAGGATTACTACATCCACCCTTGTTTGTTAGTTTGTAATTGATTTTAACACATTAATTCCCTTTTGTTTTGTTGGCATGAACAGGCTGGACAGGAAGAGAAAAACATTCATGCAGGATGATGACGTGAGAGTGGAGATTCAAGCGGCACAGATCTAGTGCTGCAAAGGCTGTTTATACATCTCATCATGGTGAAGTAAAGTGTTGTAGTGATGCAACCGACATGTGACAGGACACCCACCATATGGAGTGAAACATGGAGGAGGAAAAGAGGAGGCAACCTGTTGCTTTGCCTGCCAATAGACTCTGTAAACATGCCTATTTTAGATACAACTTTGAAGATACAGTACTATAAAAGTTAGGATAAACAAATATTGTGGGGGAAAATGCACTAAACTGTTCCTTACTTCCTTATTTAAAAAAAAGCAAACCCTGTAATATGTGATCACATCTAGTTGGCATTGTGAAAATAAATGCAGTACTGTACCTGGAAATGACTGCTATTTAGTGTACCTGCTCATTGTGCACAAGGCAACTAAAGATTGTATTTTCAGTCCTTAGTTAAACACGGTCTCTGTTATATAAAGGATGTATTTGTCAATGGGATCAGACCGCACAGTCAGCAGTTTTATGGCCTTGCTCAAAAGCACTTAGCGGAGACGGTGGTGATTGAATACACTCATCCATCCTCCAGCACCGCTACTGGAAACTTTAAAAGTCATCCAAAATGAACCACAAACTACCTCTACAAATATCATTAACACCAACAAGCTATTCAGCTAATTAAAACAATGGTTGTGTGTGCATCAGTGGGCTATCTACGGGTCTGAAAAGTGAAGCCAATGCTGAAGTGCTTTAAACTTGCATTCTTTCTAACAGCCAGCAGGGGGCGACTCCTCTGGTTGCAAAAAGAAGTCTGATTGTATAGAAGTCTATGAGAAAATGAGCCTGCTTCTCACTCGATTTATTACCTCAGTAAACATTGTAAACATGAGTTTATGGTCTCAATCGCTAGTTTCAAGTCTTCTTCAATACAGCATGATGTTCATTTAGTAAATTATGGCCCCATTTAGAGTCAAATAGACCATAAAGCAGGGGATGCTTTAGGGCGGGGCTACCTTGTGATTTGCAGATCGCTACCATGGCGTTGTCCGGTCTGGGAGTTATCCGTGTTTTCTTCTTACAGCCTTAACCCTTTCACAGTGTGTTTTCAGTTCACGACAGTTAATTGTAACATTTTGGTCACCAAAAAATGTCCTATTATTATATATCATATTCCACCCTCTCGTGTCACTTTTGGTTGCAAAAAAACAAGTTGGCGACGGCCAAAATGCCAAACTTGAGGCTTCAAAACGGCAGTCCACAAACCAAAGGGTGACCTCACGGTGACTACGTCCACTTCTTATACACAGTCTGTGGTGTGCATACTGACCTCCACCAAAAGGTGCCCAGATGACCCTGCGGATCGTCTTCACCCAATCCTCCATGTCATTCTGGGTGCTGGCCATAAGAAGGTAGGTCTCATGGTTGGCTGTCATCCGCTCTTTGTCTCCCCCTGTTCAAATCAAAGAGACAGAAACATAGATGATTATAATACCCTGTAAATAATAGCCAAAGTCTCTCCAGTGGCAAAACTCTCATTGTAAATTTCGTGGAGAATCAAACTGTCCAACACAAAGACAAATCATCAGCATGTCTGCTAATCTGATCTATTGATCCAGTGCAATCGAGATTTATGGGACTTATAAAAACGTTTTAGAGGGTAAAGATGCCATCCAGACGCTAAATGTGAAAACATCTTTCTAGTATTAAACTCTGAACACACAATATTCTGCAAAGTGTTTTTGTGTCTAAGTGACTAATGGGGGCAACACTTTTTGAAATTGGTCCAGTATTGAGGGAGAACGCTGCAGCTGCCAGCTGCTAAACGAGCTGTAATTTACTCATTTGGGGCAACCTGGCAGCGTCAGTCCACTAAAAGTGCTTGTCTTTGCCACTGACAGGCTTAGATTGTTATTATAAGTGTCTGACAACATTATGGAAAGGACCCTACGGAGAAATTAAACATCTTTTTTACCTTTCGCTTTCTGTTTGTCATTGTGTCATGTGACTTGTTGCCGGACGACGACTGTGGAAACGTGAGTGAAAGTGGAGAGCATAGTGCCCCGGGACACCTGTGTTGTCAGAGTTTGTTGTGTTGGAGTACAGAAAGCGTAGCTTAGTGTTATCTAAATGATTTTTAATGTCACGGCTGAATATTTAGCTGATTTCGACAATGTGGATGCGACGCGAGATTACAGAGCGAGACACACAATAACAAACACACCGGATCAAGTGAAAGGTAAGAAAATTTTTTCATTTCTCTGTAGGGTCCTTTCCATAATGTTGTCAGACACTGATAATAACAATCAGAGCCTGTCAGTGGCAAAAACAAGCACTTTTAGTGGACGTAAACTGACGGTACCAGGTTGCCCCTAAGGATTACATTACAGCTCGTTTAGCAGCTGGCGGCTGCAGCGTTCTCCCTCAATACTGGAGCAATTTCAAAAAGTGTTGCCCCATTAGTCACTTGGACACAAAAACATGGGAAAATAGGATTCAGGTTGCAAAATACTGAAGTTAGCCTTTAAGGGTGAAGCTCCACGCAGTGTGTGACCTCCTGGTAACCAACACAGCACTGACTTCAAATGTCCTTGGATGACACGGTAATTTACTTGAACCTAACCAGTGGGTCTCTAAAAAATACATCACTTTTGGACACACACACACACACACACACACACACGCGCACACACACACACACACAGTACCCTTTTAACTCTCCTGCAGTAATAAATCAAAAGAAATGTTTATATCTCTGGGCAGACGTGTATGTTCCATTAGAGGCAGGCTCAGCTATCCTGATTCGACTCGAGGATAATGGCCGCGAGCACTCTACCGTCATGTGATACCGGACAGACTGGACCTGTTTCACATAACGAATCTGGTTGCAGCGATTACTATGACAACAGAACCATTTGTACCGCTCTGTTTCATCTTTATCGAGATGAAACCAACAAACAAACAAACAAACAAACAAACAAGGACTCATGGCATTTCACAGGGATGCACCTGCTCTATTATAGTAAGAGATGAGCTATTAAGAGACAAATGGTGTGTCACACACACACAAGTGTTGAATTATTCATGACTTTGACCACCAGGGATCCTGCTCCATTGATTGGACTCCAGGATGAGATCTGCGTGTTGCATATAAAACATATTTATAGACTGCTACAACCCAACAGGACACTTTGCCGATATGAAGTCCTAATGACTTGAAATGAAGCAAAAAATTGGCACTCAAACTGTTTTCTAATGCAAACCATAAGAGTCATTAGTTCAATGCTAGTTTTTAAAGTGAAGTTCAAATCATCAGAATGGGATTAAAACACATATCTTTAGACACTTTGGTGCACAGGCACGCACAAATATCTCATTGAATTAATTTTCCGATGAATTCAACAAAACATTTTAATCTCCTATCTGTCAACAAATCAATAAAATGCAATCATGAAGCCCGAAGTGTCAATAAATGATGAGGCACCTTCAGTAAAAGCCATGCTAAAAAGATTTGTCTTAAGGTTTCTTTTAAAAATGTCAGCAGAGGAAGAGTCCCTCAGATCCTGTTCCACACTTCTGCAGGTTTGGGCTGAAGGACTTGTTGCTCTGACAACTGTTCCAGATGTAAACCAGCTTTTGAAGAAAAGTGCAGACTCGTGTGAAACTGTCCACATTTTAATCTGGATAACTCGTACAGCTATATTTGGACTTTGACAGTGATGCCGATGCTCCCTGTCAGCCTTAATGAGATCTCATTAGCAGGCAGCAGATGCCAGTGTTTGCCCTGTGTGGCACTCTACATGTTCACAATGTTTATCCACTTTACAAACACAGACAATGTGACAATGAAATGAGGAGTAGATAATACTTTGGGCTGCAATCCCAAACTTCTTTCCAGCATTGTGTACCTCACCTCGCAGTCATAACAGCATGTATCAGCAGGTGGTGACTTAGTGTGTATTGTGTGAAGAAGAACTGGTACGATTAAAGGAAACAAGTTTGTTTGGCTGATTGGCTGAGGATGACGACAAATGTCAATATTCAGTATTATTTGGAATCGCTAATATTAACCTAAATATTCACATTCTCAGCATTTCCCAACTGCTCCAATAAATCAATGGTACTACTAAGCTGAAATGATGAGTCAATTCATTGATTAGCTGATTAACAAAAAATGTTCTCTATAGTTCCAGCTTTTTTTAAATGTGAGGATGTACTGCCTGTATCTATTCTATATCATTGTAAATGGAATATATGGTATTTTGCTTTGACATTTTGTACACTTTGTAGACAATGAATCAGCAGATTCATGGATAATGAAAAAAATCAGTAGTTGCAGCTAAATAAAACAGTAATAATAGAATTTGTTGTATCTATTTTTAAAACTAGTCAACACACAAAAAATGATCAATTAAAGAATTTTTATTTTGTTAACAGAGCAACTATGGTATTTTCTGTCCATGTTAAGACCAGGTTTGAAAAGTCACAATTTACCTGATATATTGTAAAAAAAAACAACCAAAAAGTCTTTATAGATATTTAAATCAATATCCTCCTCACAAACACTAACCATACACTTCCACGCAACACACACAAACACTTATCTTTTTTGATATATTTACTGTATTGTTATTGTTATTATATATATATATCTTGTCCTAATTGTTTGTTATCACTATTATGTAATCTATTATTTCTTTATATTAATCTTATCTCTAGGTGGAGGTTTCAGTGGGTTTTTTTTGCCTCTTCCTGCACTGTATATTATTAATTTATTGTTTTGTTATGTTGTATAGTCTTAAATTGTGCAAAAACAAATAAACAAATAAACAAATCCATATTATGCCTGGAGTAACAGTGAAATTAAAGCTTGCACAGTTTGAAGTTTGGACCCAAACTGTCCATATCTGTGTCCTTTCAACACTATAGTAGTCTGGTGTCCTCTGTTCCTAATCCAGTTATTAGTCACTACCCACTCTTGACTTGAGCCTCAGAGCTCCCATTATTATTATTATTATTATTATGGAGCAGACACAATTGATTAAACTCTGTCAATCCCAGCCCTATATGTAGTCCTGCAAAGCAACATTTGTATTAAAGCTATTTGAACGTTTTGCTATTTGTCCATTCATGACTAAAACATAAACCAACAGGCAGCTTCAGCTCACCTTTTACGCGCAGGAATCACATCCACGATGTCATGTTGTCTTCTGTCGCTTCCTCAAAACTGTGACGCGCAACAGATTTCCAGTGAAGTCATATTTTTGTCAACAAAAAGCGAAACGATGCAGCTGATCAGCCGGTGAAACGTGCAGCAGCTCACTTACTAACATCCGCACATGGGAGTTTCTTCAGCCGGCTGTAAAAACAGCTCCAACACCTCCTCCCCCTAAATACCTCAAACAGCGCGTCACCTTTACATTCACAAGTCCTCCTGTGGCACAAACTCCTCACTCACATCGGCTGACTAAATCATGGATTCAATTCAGAGGCCGAGAGAGGAAGAGATTATCGATGTGTTGGTGTGTCCACACTGAGAGAGAGAGAGAGAGAGAGAGAGACCGTGTGAGTGACTGCCAGGGCCGCGCAAAGCTTTTCTAAGGGTCCGCAGCAAATCAGCCCCCAAGCACAATGTTCCTACTGAGGATGGAAATCTTTAACGATGACTCACATTTTTAAATAAACAAGGCAAAAGTGAGCAGGGCTGAAGGTTTTGCCCTTTTTGAAAAATTTCAGAAATTTTGGGCACCCTGGACTTCTAACGCCCAAAAGCAGAACAAAAAATCGGCCCTGGCATTTTGGCCCACACCGGCTCCATCACCGGCCATTTGTGCTGTGTGTACCACGCTTTGTTGAAGGCTCTGATTGAAGAAATACCTTCAAATGTGGTTGTTTTGCATACTCGCCAACCTTGAGACTTCAAAAAAAAAGGGAGGATTTGAAAACCAAAGTTTCAGAGACTTTGTTTCCTGAATTCTGGTGACTTAAAACAATAAACCCCATGCGGCGCAAATACGCTGGCGCTGCGCCGTTATGTATCACCATCATGAATCTCCCAGAGAACCTGATATGGAGAGGGCAGAGGAGAGTACCGGCAGCTTGCGAGAAGCTCCGGTATGCATGAAAAAGTCACGGTACGCCAAGGAGTAAGATGAGTAAAATACTGCGTACCACTACGTACCGGCCCACTTCGAGCACTGCTCATCTCTCATGACATGTTGAGCCAGGCAGCCCATAACTGCTTACCGCAAACTCTACACTCACTCTTTCATCTCTCTCTCTCTCTCTCCTCCTCACAGTGGCCGCCGAGCACAGAGCGATTGGGCCAGCCCAGTGTCAATTAAGGAAAAGAAATGGGACGATTTAAACAACCCAAAAGGACGTCTGCCCACCGGGAAAATGCCCGGTATGCCAGATGGCCAGTCCAGCCCTGCCCAAAAGGCACAACTAGACCACACTGTCAACCAACATACCAAATTTAAAGTTCCTAAGTTAAGTAGTTTCCAAGTTCTTTCTCCGGAAACGAAAGTGTGACACGTGAACGGACGGAAGGACGGACACGCGGAGCGCTGTATACCCTCCACTACGTTGTCGCGGGGGTATAAAAAGGCAAAGTAATTTCTAAAAAAAGTGGGGCACTGTAGTTTTTAGTAAACGTTACTCAAACAGGAGTAAATTGTGCATTTATTGGGGACTTTTTTCAGCTGTGGATTAAGACACATTTGCAGCTCCAGTGAGTATTTACAGCACCAGGATGATAACGTTTATGTGGGAAATAAACGGCAGTGGCCGTGTTCATGGTAATAATGTAACATGTCACACAGTACAACATTATTAATGTGTTTTCAATAGCTTTTGTGGAGCTCTATGGCATAGAGGAATAAGCTATATCAGACTTTGGCCAAATAGGGAATACTTGCAGAGCCGGCTTTAGGCATATATAGGCGGTCGCATAGGGCGCCTCCTTCTGGGTTCAGGGAGATTAAACCTCTTAAAGGTACGGTTCCTTTACTGTAGAAAGTGGACACCTGTAGTGAAACAATACAAATGCAACATAGGAAATATTTAGATTGACATTTACTGACAAAATGTAATTTACAAAAAGTGTATGCATACTTTATAGCTAAATGATGAAATCTAAAAATAATGATGGCAATGACATATTGCTGGTATTTTGTCACCCTTGAGAGAAAGAGATCAAGGTTCATATCGATTGAGGAAGCCTTCTGTCTATTTAGCTGCAACTGACATCTCAGGTTACCATTTCTCAGCAGGTGCAGGCTATTTTTGCGGTCGTTTATTAGGCTGTGCGTGGGAAAATGCACTTTGTTGTCAAACATGGGCTTTCAATAACGACCAGTGATTGTCAAAACCTGCTCGGAAAATATTGTAATATAATCATGTTTTTCATAAGTGCAAGAAGAAATACATTATCTTGTAATAGCAAATTGATGCACAAGTATCAAGAAAATGACATTTCCAAAAAGTGCTTGAGATAATGTTCCTGCTTTCTATGAACAACCAATTTTGTGTACACTTTTGGTCAAAATGTCATAGTCCTCAACCCCATCAATCTGATGGTCATGTGTTGAAGTGGATTCCACGGTGACATCAATTTGGCACACAACAGTTTCTCAGTCACATTTGCATTGATTGTCATGCAAAGTAATTGTGATTCCCTGGTGAGAGCTTTTGTCCACATTTAAAATCAATCAGCCCCTTTCTGTTTCCATTGCTTGCATGGAAAGACAGCATTTCCTTTTTGGAAACAACGCCTGTGAAGCTATTAAACAAGCGTGCAACAGGATTATACAGCATACCATGGCTATTACAACATACTCCTGTTCCCCCTGCCATTTCCTGTTGATGCTCAGCTTTCTTCCACGGTGGCTGAATCGGCCAGATTGTTTATAAAGACGGGAGTTATGTCAAACTCACTTAGCGCACAGACAAAACTTCCTGGACAAAACCTTCTAAACCGGTGAACGAGAGCTGTTCCTGAGATCTTTATGTCTGAGGAACTTGTCATTTGCTACCTATGATGTACCCATCCGTAGCATCTGTATACGTTTATGATTTTTGAAGCGTGAATGCAATCGCAAAACATCTAACTAAAAACACCATTCAAAAAACCTATTGACTTCCAGACGAGGGAACCAGAAGTACTAACTCATTTCTGGGTTTTAGGACTCATTATTGGAAAAACAAACAATGATTGAGTCATCAGTTTGTGAACGACATAGGTGCTATAAACTGCTCCAGGCATTAATGAATGATGTTCCAGTTGCATACTTGGCAAAGATGATTCAAGGTTTTATTTTTTCTATGGGACCCTTTTTTTTTTGCCAAATGCAATAAAAGTATTTTACTGCACAAGTGTTAATTGTTTGGCGACTCATGTTTAGCCTTTAATCACAAACACAAAGCGTTCCCAGATAACTCTTGCAGCATTGTCTCCTGACGTCAGACACATAAAGGTCAGTCAATGATTCGTCTGCAGGATAAAACCACCATCAGAAGTCACATTCCTGTGAAGAACAAATATTAGCTTTTCAATTTCTGGTCATCAACTTTCACAGCTGTCAAGATCCAGAAAGATAAAAGCATTTAGCTCAAATATCCTGTCGCCTGTAGGTAGATTCTCCACATCTGTCCACTAAATAAAACTCCTGAAGGCTCCCATTTGACAGATTCGTTACTGGCTGTGTGAAGCTGCCTACAGGTATTATTCTCCAGCACACAATTGTCTGTGACTGGCGCTGTATCTCAGAAAACAGCCGACATCACTGCTTCTTAAATGAGACCGTTCCCCCAGCAGGAGTTCCCCGCCAGAGACAGCCGAGGATCTTCACTTATAGCACGGCTGTACCTGAAGAGACAACCGTGACAGCTGTCACAATTCCCCCGATTCGCTGCGCTTCAGCACACCGCTCCAAACTTTTATAAACTCAGCGGTGAACGATTGTCAGCTTTACGGAGGCGTGCAGACGGGTGCTTCAGAGCACAGCTTGAATTAAAGAAGGATTTCTTATTCACCTTGAGACTGGCACCTCATGAAAAAAAGTTCAGGAAAAGAGAACAACCTTTCATGTTTCAACTGTAATTAATAAAATCAACCTCCAAACTGAATACAGCTTTAAACAAAGGAACGACATTGTTAAAATGAAACGCTACGTCTTATTTTATTCCATTACCTCTGACTAATTTCATGTCCTCACACGTCACTGACAACAATGCATCATATTAAATTATCTCTATCTTTTCCATTACTTATAGCTGCCCTCTCTGTGTGTCATAATTACTATCCAAGTTGGGTTCAAACAGCTAACAACTGTTCATTCCAGCTCTGACCACCGGCCTTAATAAGTGGCCGAACCCAGCTGCAGACTAGTCTTTAACTAATGGCTCAAAAACAGGTGGGAGACAACAAAGGATCCCACTGTGCTGTAATTGCTCACAAATACCTGGAGCCCCGATACACTTCAGTCTGACCCGTACCTCTGTAAAGAAGTCCTGTAAAAACAACATCCATTCTACAACATGTAGAGAGCTGCATTATAGTAGGAATCACAGAATAAATGGTGTCCTTTTGTGACAGTAATAATCTTTTACCATCTACTGTCACCGCCACAGGATGCTAGCACTATGCAGAACGCTCACAGACTACTACAGTATAGTACTATCAAATCTTACATGAATATGAACATGCAAACTGTGTGCATTGCTTAGACTCTTGTCTTTTTGCTTAAAGGAATAGTAGGGAAATACTCTTTCTTGACCTTGAGTTAGACGAGAAGATTGACACTATTCTGGTTAAATAATGAAACTACAGCCAAGAGACGGTTAGCTTAGCTTAGTTTGGCACAAAGAAATTGTGTGGCACATAAAACTTTGTAAAAGATAAGATAAGACAGAACTTTATTAATCCCGAAAGAAATTGACTGCTCAAAATTACAACAACAAAATAATAACAAAACACAACAGAGTTATAAATATGAAGTGTACAAGAAGTAATATTAACACAAGTGCAAAAAAAATAGCAATACGAGTAAGATAAATTTAGTAAAATAAGTAAACTAAGATAGAAAAGTAAATTAAAACAATATAGGAAATTTCAAAACTTTAAAACTACTAGGGCTGTCAATCGATTAAAATATTGAATCCCAATTAATCGCCCATTTTTTATCTGTTCAAAATGTACTTTAAAGGGAGATTTGTCAAGTATTTAATACTCTTATCAACATGGGAGTGGACAAATATGCTGCTTTATGCAAATGTATGTATATATTTATTATTGGAAATTAATTAACCACACAAAACAATTACAAATACTGTCTTGCAGGTACTGCATTTAGCATAAAAAATATGCTCAAATCATAACACGGCAAACTGCAGCCCAACCTCTGAAAGATCGATTGCGTTAATGCGTTAAAGAAATTAGTGCCGTTAAAACGAATTTGTGTTACACATTATTATCACGTTAACTTTGACAGCCCTAAAACTTACACAATGTTGACTTTACATCTCTGTTTTTGTACGGATTGACAATATATCAGAGTCAGGCTATCTGTTTCCCCCTGCCCACAGTCTTTATGCTAAGCTAAGCTAAGATAACTGTCTTTTGTTCTGTAGCTTATTTAACGACCAGATATGAAAATGATGTTGATTTTCTCATCTTACTTTTAGCCAGAAAGTGAATAAGCAAGTTTTCCAAAAAAAAACAACTATTCCTTTAATGTGGCCATTTTCAAAAAGAATGTCATGTTGTTAAAATGATCTAGATACAGTACAATACATTGCAGAGTATACAACTGAACCCTTAAGAAATAGGGTGTCTCTTATGTTAAAAGCAGTCTAGCAGTCCAACAATGTGATAAACCTTATGTTCACCTCATTGCAACGGTCTAACAATAAAAAAAATTGTCAATTTGTTTTAATTTTGGCAAGAAATCACCCTAAAAATATTCAGCGTCCTCAAAGGAGGAATACATTTTGTGGGAGACTTGTGAAAATGTTAAGTTCTTCCAGACTTTGATTGTGCTGCTTGCCAAGTGAAGGAAACAGCTGCTGCTGCTGGCCCAGAAAACAATGCCGACACTGTAACTACCTTGTTTAGCTTTAAATGACAAAAATATGTGTCATGATTCTCCCAGTGTGAGTGTGTGTGTACGGATGGAGATTACATGACTTCATCACTGTCTGTTCTCTCTTGTCTGCAAGAGGCTTCTTGTTTGCATGCAAGCGGAGGCAAGTTTAGATTCAATATTGGGTCTAATGATAGACTTCTCAGAAGTCCACACATCATAAATACCTCCAGGAGAAACGGGAAGTCACATGCAAAAATTTCGGTTCATTCATGCGGAATGACTACAAGGATTAAAAGTGGAAACACAAACTACGGCTGTTTCCTAAATCTGTTTCATTCATGAGTGATATCACCCCTCATGATCTAATCCCTCCGCTAAATGCAGCTGTTGCAACAAAGAAGTCTGTAGTTGTGACGTCAGTGCAGTAGTGGAGAGATAGAAAGTAATCAAAAGGCTCGATATAGTCAAATAACACGTATTATTGTTACCTTGATGTGAGGATAGTAAATCACATAATCCATACTGTGGTAAACTATGAATTCCCTGATGAACCATCTCCATGTCTCCTCCACAATCCAGAAAAGGAGCTCCCTGAGTGGGCTGCAAAGTCCCGGCCGCCTGGGTTAACTTGAGGACGGGAGTTCCTGACGGAGGAGCTGCTCTGCCAGTTTTTTTGGCCTGGCTCAGAATGAGTGAGTGAGCACAGCTGAGAGGGTGTGAAAGAGAAAGGGAGGGAGGTTTGAAGGTTTGAAGAGGGGGTTGGGGAGTATACACACACACACACACACACACACACGCTTGCATACTTCTCTTAAGCACTGTAATGAGAACAATAGGTTTAAGAAGGCCACTGGTTTGACCCAGGGCATGACCCCCATGAGCAAACATTGGATGTCCCATTCACACTGCAATGCTTTGTTAGCATCTTCAACCACAAACTGTTTAGAGCATAATAATGTCATAATATTGACTTTTGCATGTGGGAGTGAGAGCCTATATACAGCATTATTACTACTATTATTAATATTATCACATGGAAACTATGTTACTTTAACTTTTTAGTATTATCTTGAAATATAGTAAAACCAACGTATACAAACTTAAAGTAATGACACAGCCCATTTGTATGAAAATGACAAGCAAAAAGCTGAAAAGGCATTTTTCTAGGGCTGCATCTGAAGATTATTTTCATTGTCGATTAATCTGTTGATTATTTTCTCGATTAATCGATTAGTTCTTTGGTCTATAAAATGTCAGAAAATGGTGAAAAGTGTCGATAAGTGTTTCCCAAAGCCCAAGATGACGCCCTCAAATGTCTTGTTTTGGCCACAACTCAAAGATATTCAGTTTACTGTCATAGAGGAGTAAAAAAAACACAAAATATTCACATTTAAGAAGCTGGAATTGGAGAATTTTTCTTAAAAAATGACTCAAATCGATTATCAAAAATAGTTGGAGACTAATTGAATAGTTGACAATTAATCGATTAATTGTTGCAGCTCTACATTTTTTTAATATTTCTGACATTTAATGGTCTAAACGATTATTCAAGTAGTCAAATAATAATAAACAGCTTAGTCAATGATTATTTGATTGATCAACTGGTTGATAGACAGGAAATTAGTTTAGGCAACTATTTTGATTATCAAATGATCAATTCAGCAAAAACACTAAACATTATCTGCTTCACTCTACAGCCAGGTAATTAGTTGCAATGACAATATACACCATCATATAATGATGGTTGATAATGATATAAAAATGCTGGCAGACTGTTGGTGTACAGCTTCTCTCTCCGCAGCTATTATCTTCCCATGTATCTGTAATGGGTGTCCTGTTCCACCTGACCCCCAGTAAGGTATCGATGGCTAATTCTCTTCCTGGTGTCACGGTGGTCCTCGCCTGTCAATCGACATAATCTGAAGGCAGACACCACAACATTAGCCTCCCCAAAGACATTGTCTGGTGGAGAACACAGACTCCATAGAGTTACTACGGCTATCCATTACCATCTGATGCCGAATGAGTAACAAAGTGAATAGGAGTGGGGAGGTCAAAGGGGACAAGGGTTGTTTGGCTCTACTGTCCCTCTACGGGCGCCCGTAGGGAAGAAGGTAATCATGGCACCAACAAAATGGGGAATAATGGCCGCATCAACTCTAAATTCTCTGTATTCTTTGGTGCTGAAAGGCCAACATGATACCTGGCTGTTGAGTGAACAGAGATTTAATGAGTTGTCTTGAGGACAGTCGGGGGGTCAGTCCGTTCAGGTTGGCTGTCAAAACGCAGAGTGTCTCCATTCTGATTTCATGCCAACTAAATAAAGAGCTGTGTCTGTGTGTCCTGCCAAGGCTGCTGTAAATATACCATTATGTAAGGGGAATCAATTTCAACTTTAGGAAACACGGCTCAGACTAGACTTAAAGTCCAGAGCTTGTATTGGAACATAAGTTGGCGTAATAATTATAAAGACTGGAGACTAATACAGATGGAAAAGTGAGTTAAGTGTCTGCTGGTGCATTTTGAGGGATTGTACCTGCCTTAGTCTGTTTCACTACATTTACTACAAATACAGCATTTTCTAACAATATCTTCTTCTTTTTTCAATGTAACTGAAAAAAATGTCAATCAGTGTTTCCCAAAGCCCAAGATGACATCCTCAAATGTCTTGTTTTGTTCACAACTCAAAGATATTCAGTTTACTGTCATAGAGGAGTAAAGAAACCACAAAATATTCACATTTAAGACGCTGGAATCAGAGAATTTTTACTCTTTTTTCTTTTACTCAAACTGATTAATCAAAGAAAAGAATATCTTAGGAAAGTTCTGAGTCTCCTAAAGTTGGTGTTTGCACTTCACTGAAATGGAAACCAATGGCAGCCTTCAGGGCTGAATCAAACAACCTAAAATAAATTATGTTTGCTTTGGAAAATGGCTATAAGGAGTGTCAAGTATTTGTGATTTGTAATAAATGTAATGTTAAGAAGAAGAATAACAAACCTTGGAATGGTTAATTGATTAATATTTGACTTGGTTTTCAAGGTACAGTGTGTAGGATTTGGCGGCATCTAATGGTGTGGTTGCAGATTGCAACCAAGTGAGTACCCCTCCGCTCACTCCTCCCTTTCCAAGACTGTGGTAACGTGAGCTGCTGAGTGCAAAACCGTGGTGAAGCTGTTCACCTCACTCAGAGGTCATCCTTTCCATAATAACACTACTTTAGGAGCAACAAAGTCAGACGGCGGCTGGCGGTAGCACGGTTTTGCACTCGGCGGCTCACGTTAGCACAGTTTCACAAGCGCGTCGGAGAACTACGGTGGCCTTCATGTAACGTAAAAATCAGGTGATTATACACGAATGAAAACATAGTTATATAATATTATATTCCATTTCTGTTAATAGATCCCCCGAAATGTTGCACACTCTTCCTTTAAAGAGTTAACAGCCAAAACTGACTATTGTGAATATAAATCACAATTGACATTTATAGCAGATATCGGCAATTGGCATGAAACCACAAACATTCTGTTCAAACTATTCATTTCTATCGTGACTCACATTATAGCGTGAGATTAATCCCAAACATATGTAAACTATGCACGGCAAGACTTTGAGGTTTGTTAAATGCCAAAATCCTTAGGAGTAAATAATTGAGACCACCGGTAGCTTGGGTGACTACTGACTGGGGGATTAATATCCCATTAAAATGTGAGGAGTGTTGAGTTTAGGTGAGGGCTGGCAGCTGTTGTCACTTGAACACTTGCACGCAATGCCGGGAGGCTGAAACATAACATCAGTGATACAAGCAGACTGATACTTCAGAGGAAGCTTCTGGAAAGGCGCACTGCATACAGATCCAAGAGGAAAACCTCGAGTGGCTCTGCAGGAGAGCTCTCTAAAGTCAACCTGGCACCAGTTCTGAATGCACCTTTAGCCTGGTTTCATCACCATATTGTCAGAGAACAAACAGTTATACTGTGTGTTTCTCTGCACTGTGTGTGTGTGCTCTGTAACATGCATGTGATGTTGTGTGTCTGTGTGAAACGTGTTGGCATCCTTACGGTTATGTAAACATATCTCACTATGACAGATCACATATCGGACAAGTGTATATATCATGCACTTATGGCCGTGAGACTGTAAATCGGTGTGTGGCGTGCATGCCAGGAATTCATATTTGCTGTGTACTCTGCGACCCCGAAACGAATGATCCCTCCACGATGTTTGTTGGATATTGGACGGATGTTGTCAGTGCTAAGGCTCACACACAAACACACATATACACACACAGATGCTACTCCTAAAATGATTTTCTGTAGGACAATATTTCACTATGCAAAGGGGGAGATTTAAAGGAGCCAAGCGCCAAGTGTGTAGGAGAACTACGGTGGCCGACGCGAAAACGCGAATGGCCCTATCTAGAACCAGTTGATGTAAGAGTAGCGTAGGTCATTTGGAGCAGAGCCAGTGCTGCTGAGTGTGTGTGTGCGTGTGAAGTGAGTCGTGAAGCAAGAGAGAGAGTGGCGGCGGTGCAATATGGCAGACTTCGTGGAGAGAACCCGCTCCCTATGCAGATATAAACGACTCATTCTAAAGTAATAAAAACACGATTCATATATACAGATGATTGTACACTAATGAAAACATACTTATTGCTATTATATTCCATTTCTGCAAATAGATCCCCCTAAATGCTACACACTGGTCCTTTAAGGCAAGACACTACAGGCAAAAACATTCATGCACTGGTCAATTTTGAGATTTTGGGCTATTTTGCTTCCATAACATGTCTTCTTTCAGACTAGTGGAATGAAAACATCCAACATAATTACACTTTGTCTATTTGCGTCTGTAGATTCCTCCTAAATTCACCAAAAGTTAGCATTAGATGATGCCTCATATGCATATTTAAACATAACATTTCAGAAAACTTGTTTTTTAATGTAAGTTATCAACTGGGGAAGTTTCATGGTGAAATCTATTAGTTACAATTGATACCCTATTTTGCAGGATAATACGTGATTCCCCTCAATCTGCTGCTTTATTGTAGATATTACAGCTTTCATCTTAATGACTTGGAAGGAATAGATGTAGACAAACATCCTGGCGCTCTGCGAAGGGACTGAACCTCCCTTTATCCAGGCCAGAGAACGAACCAAGGAGTGGACTTGACAAATTACCTGTTGCTCTGCTCACTAATACCTTCTAATATCACCTTTCAGAGCTGATGAGGGCTTCAGGGCAGATGCACACCTGCACTCCCCACAGCCATAATTGGTAGGTTGAGTCAGCCTGGCCTTCGGGAGAGCCGTTTGAACTTTTCAGACAGGGTTATAGAAACCTCACTTCTGGTTTATTGTGTGGCTACTTACTTATTCTGTCTCCCCCCATGAGAACAAAAGACAACTAGCAACAAAGGAGGATCAAAAAGGAAACAGAAAAAAGCTGGAGTCTGGCTGGATATGCTGAAGATCTTTGACCAGAGAGATGCAACACAAAAATCTGACAGCTGAGTCTTAAGAAAAATGCTTCTTGTGATTTTCATTCACCTGAGGTCATTTCAAAATGAACTCACTGTGTCATAGAAGCATTACTCAACATTTTCATTTGCTTGATTGCTTTAGGAGATTGAAGGGCCTGTCAGATGTGAACATTATTATTGATAGAAAGCGGAGATAGAAGACATTCATCAATCATTACCCTGCCTTTCCCACCACTTCATATTTCTACTTAGTGACTGACGAGGTGGAATATAAATTACACCTTTTTTGGTGTCAAAAATCGCGACTACATTCCCAGAGCAGAAGCATCTGTGTCACTGTGTAATAAACTCATTCTTGTGTCGGTCTGTGCCAGATGTTTACAATGTGTGTTCCTGCACACATATAAAAACCTCCTGTTGACTCGCCGCCCATTTATTTATACAGCCGATAGACGGCATCCATCAGCTTCGGCAAGATAAGCGTGTTTTCATTTTGGCCATCGCAGCAGTCCTGTCTGCGTTGCCGCTCCACATCCTCGTTGTTTTCTCTGACAAAGCTGGCCAAAGCGCTGTCGGCCTGAGAGGGCTGCAGTGCAGGCGAGCTGGGTCAGAGAAAAAAGATTGGTGGTGATCTAAGTGGAGAGACAGAGAAATGCTGACGATGAGGTTGGCTCTTTGTGCGTTTGCTGAACTGTTTGCTGATGTTGTTCGGTGAGTTCTCATGATTCAGACCTGTGCTATGAAGCTTAAATAAAGCTGTCATTAACTACAGTCGCTCCGGTTAACGAGGGTCAGATATCGGTTAAAAAAAATCTGAATTAGCATCACTGATACAGTGTATGACTTCCGCTTTAGTCATCACAATCATCAGTATCATTACTTGCTGCCCCCACAGGCAAGCAGTGAGAGAGAGATGTGTTGAATTCAACCAGCAGATCACATAGGCTGCTTTTATGCAGGCTAGTATTCAAATACAGTCAAGAGTGATCCGTAACTGGATGTGACAACTTAAGTCTTAACAATAGGAGAGTTGAGCAGATTGCTGAGGGGATCTGATTTATGACTGATACAGTGTACAGTATTCATGTTAAAAAAATGAAATGCTTAGCTTATCATTTAAAACAAAAAACTGTTTTCATAATTTTGTTTTTGGAGTTTTAACATCTCAAACATATAAAACACCTCTTTTCTCTTTCCTCCTCACCTTCATCATCCAAACTCTTGAAATCTCATTTCTGCTCTTGACATTTTACTTTAACAGTATTTCTTCTTTCTCCCATATGTTTGCATGTGAACGTCCTAACCAGGATGGATTTACAGGCGGGCTGGGAGCCATGAATTCAGGAGCGTGTTCTGTTATCTGCCTCGAGCAGCCAAGCAAAGTGAAATTCGACCCAGCTATGAGAATGTTTTTTTGCTTAGTATGATTTCCCTTCCTCTGGCAAGATTTTTTTTAAAGCTACATATCTAGTACGACCACACCTGGGTGGCATTTAAACTACATATATGGTTTAAAAGCTTATGTTATTATACAAGTTCTTCTAATGGCTCAGATGGTTAAATCCTATTCACATCATTTCAGTGGTGTCAGTATTGCTTGATACTTACAAGTTATTGTAGGAATTGCTAAACTTTGCATTTAATCTTCCTTTTGTTAAGGTTGAAATATGTAATGTACTGTCTCTGTACTAATGCTAATGAGAAATGTCTACATGGCTGACAGCCTTTCATTTCAGAAAATAGTTGCAATCACATTACCCGAATGGTTATTTTCACCACATACCAACAATGAGGTGAAATTATTTAACAAGCACAACATAAAATGCTCCATCATCTTTGCTATACCTGGGAAACGTGGAAAGATATGGATTGCTGCTTTTATAATTACTCATTCAACAGTCATTGGAATACTGGAAAGGTGTTAAAGGGGAACTCTGTCGATTTTAGACATCAAAGACAAAACCGTTTTAACGTCACTGATTTCTTTAACAGATTAACGCAACTTGCGATTTGTAGGTTGTAACGGGCTCAGTTTTAAAGCTAGAGTGAAGATACTTGTATCATATAAAACTAGAAAACATAAGGAATCCATTGGTACCAGAATAATTAATGTAATGAATGATGTGGGATTACTATTCTTTATTTCATGTGCTATTCAAATACTGATTTGGACGTCGATTATCATTAGGGAAGTAAGAAAATATCAATATGGCATCATATTAAACTATAAAAGGAATCCAGTGGTACCATGGCATGTACCCAAGTCATATTAGCTTGTTGCAAAGGAGTCTAAATAACGCTCCAAACTTGAGCTAAACTGGCATGGGCATTTTCAAAGGGGTCCCTTGACCTCTGACCTCAAGATATGTGAATGAAAATGGGTTCTGTGGGTACCCACGAGTCTCCCCTTTACAGACATGCCCACTTTATGATAATCACATGCAGTTTGGGTCAAGTCAGCACACTGACACACTGACACACATATTTAAATACAATTCTCCCTTTAAGGTACATTTTGAACAGATAAAAAAATGTGCGATTAATCGCAATTAACTATTTTAATCTATTGACAGCCCTAGTATAAAGCCTTTTGCGACTCTTGAGGGATTAGCATCGGTTGGAACTGAAGAGTTAGAAAGAAGTGAGTTCATCAGACCACTGTAGCCCGCTCCTCATCTCTGCTCGTGGCTAGCGACTCGAGGCTACATTAGCCACTACTAACATAACACATCCGAATCTCTGACTGAACTGTTGCCGGTTGAGTTGCATTGTGGGTAATGCAAGCACCACGTTTTGAAAAGGAAGAAGAATTTGTGGAATCAATAAGGTACGATATCTCTGGTTCTGCTGCATCAATTTTGATACTTTAAAAAAAAGCTGTCCATTGTGAGTCTGACATTGTTATAAGAAACAATACAAGTGTAATGTTTTGAAAATGAATGAATGAGATGTTTAGCATGAAGGAGAATGATGGTCATTTGCATCCTGTCGATACAATGCCACAGAGCATAAAAAAATCATTACTGCATATGAAATTAAACATTTTGTAAGAAATAATATAATTCACAGAGCATGTTTGCAGATGTTGGTATAGTAGACAAATAAAAAGAAACCTGCAGCGATGTCACCTCCGCGGCAGGAAAATCAGGAGTGCAAGAAGCATCATAAACTGCTCATCTGAAATCACAGCTGCAATAAACACAAGCTATGAACTGTAACTTGTAAAACAGCCATCTGCTGACATGATGGATGGACAACATATGGAAAAGACACCTTCTCAATGAGAGACAGAGAGTAATTTGCAGCTCTGCAAAGTATCTTTGTGTCTTAAGTTTAAGACAAGTAAAGCTATCTGAGAAATCCTTCCGCCCGTTCCGAACTGAAACTTAAAACAGTGCAAAGTCTAATAATATCACTGCCATCGTGATGAATCGCTCCACACCAGACGCAAACGTGTTAGTATTCATTACTGTTATGTAAAGAGACAGACCTGGGTTGGAGTTAAGATCCATGGGGTGCAGAGGAAGACGTGCCCTCTTCTCAGCTGGAGGTCGAGGGAGCAAAAGCCACGCTGTCGCTGCTGACCGCCGGCCTCACAGTGCCACCTCTTCATCTGTTCTTGTTCGGTGCCACAGGTAGATTTATCTCCATCTGTTTCTGCTAAAACCACACTACCACTTACTACTGTCCTCCCCACTCTCCCCCTCCTCCTCCTTCCTTTGCCGCTTGCTTTCCTCCACCTCATATAACTCTTTTTTGCCTAAAACTTCATTTTGGTTAAGTCAAAAGGCTGGTCAACGTGACGCACCAGTCAGCTGCACTTAGGCAAGGTCAGGCTAAGGCTGGTCTGTCTGCCTCTCAGGAAGCCTTTCCTCTGCACATACTTTCTGTCAAAGGAGCTGAAAGAGCAGAGGAAGCATATTTCTACACACGAAAGAAGTGCAAAGGAGAGACCCCGCCGAATGAGACAGCAAGCCGAAGGCAAGATGGTCTCTGAGGGAAGTGAGAGGGGTGGGGTGGGAGCTGGTGGTGGTGGTGGTGGTGGAGGGGGTAGGGGGTGCCTCGTAAATCAAGCAGCCCTCCCCAAAGTGGGGACCTGTAAATCTGGTGAACGAAAGAGTGGGCTCTCGGCCAAATGACTCATCCACAGTGCTCTATAAATACAGCCGAGCGGGGTCGACAAGGCTGCTGCTACCGGCGGCCAAGAAGCCCTGAGACACTGGGGTTTCTCCCTCTTGGAGGAAGGTCTTTAATAGCCTCCTTATCGTTTTTCAATCTCACCCAGACTTAGAGGCGAACCACACATCATTGGCTTACATCAAATGGCAGCGAGCGCCCCTTTGAACCCGGGCTTGTCGGGTGATTAAATATAAGGCCGACACTACCTGTTAGATTTAACTCAGAGGGGGGGAAAAAAACGGGTAGTGGGGAGACATCTAAATATTTATCCAGACAGAAATCAGTTTACATACCACTGGTCTGAACATTCAAGTCAAGTGTCCCCACCAGACAAACATACTGTAGTAGCCCGGCAGAAACTTCACTGGAGGCCAAAATGCGACCCGGCCAACCTGATACATGTGGGAGCAGGGGTTGTGTACGGGGGTTAGAGAGGGAGGCTAATGGAGGACATTGCTACGTGACATGTCAAATACCGACCCCCTCAATAAGGCTGTTATGTAAGCATCTGAGCTTCCTGTCCTGTCCCTCTCTTTGGCTTGAGACGTGGCCTGTGTGCAGGCTTCAGTGCAGGATCTTACTCATGTATAGGGAATAATAAGACACAAGAAAGGAAGAAGAAGGAATCCTCTTACGAATGAGAATGAGGCGGATATTTCAAACAACATCTACCACATACAAAAGGTATGCAGCTTATTGTTTGGACATGCTGAATTCCCCGGTCTCCTGCTTTTTGTCTTGTACCTTTTTGAATCAGCAGTTCAATCACATGAGTCTGTGGGTCTGGTTGAGATGCGGAGAATGTACACACGGGTCAAATAAATGAGTGTTGAATTCCAAGGTCGTGTTCTGTTCATACCACACGCACCATTTGTTGTCCTTCACAGCTCAGATACGAAACCATTTACCACCACGAGCTGCTACTTTATCATCTTTTCATTATCTGACAGCTTGGTGAATACTTTGCACACGATATAAAAAGTGTAGCATTGCATGTCCACTCATCCTACACGTTATCCTCTCGTGTTGTTATTGCAGCTGCCTTTTCCCATTTAGTGGTTGATCAATCATGGCTTTATGAAAAATGGGCTTCATCATTCACTGTGCAGTTGGAGCCATTATGTGAGCTCCCACGAGCTTCGGTCCCATCATGAAAATACATGGATGGCACGTTGTGTTGTTACAGAGACACATAAGAGGACTGTAGCCACTGATCAGACTGCTGTTGAAGATACTGACTAACATACAAAACCATCAATCATATTAATGTGCTGGTACAAACTTGTAGCCTCCCACATACAAAACAAATCCAATGCATTCACATTGTTTGCGTGTGCAGAAGGGAGGGAAAACCAGCGGGCAACTCCGGGATCTGAAAAGTGAAGCCAATGCTGAAATGCCTTAATCTTGCATTCTTTCTGACAGCCAGCAGGGGGCGACTCCTCTGGTTGCAAAAAGAAGTCTGATTGTATAGAAGTCAATGAGAAAATGAGCCTACTTCTCAATTGATTTATTACCTCAGTAAACATTGTAAACATGAGTTTATGGTCTCAATCGCTAGTTTCAAGTCTTTTTCAATACAGCATGATGTTCATTTAGTAAATTATGGTCCCATTTAGAGTCAACTAGACCATAAAGCAGGGATGCTTTAGGGCATGGCTACCGTGTGATTGACAGGTTTGCTACCACGGCGTTGTCCGATCTGGGAGTTGTCCGTGTTTACGTCATAGAACTTTAACCCTTTCACAGTGTGTTTTCATTTCATGAAAGTTAATTATAACCTTTTTTCGACGCCTGAAAATGTCTTATTCAGCGATGTCACTTCTGGTTGCAATAAAACAAGATGGCGACGTCCAAAATGCTGAACTCAAGGCTTCAAAACGGCAGTCCATAAACCAATGGGTGACGTCACGGTGACTACGTCCACTTCTTATATACAGTCTATGGGGAAAACATATATATGGTGTATCTTTCTTAAAGGAATATTTCAACATTTGATTGAGAAGATTAATACCATTGCCGTATTTGTCTGTTAAATGTGAAGCTACAGCCAGCAGCCGGTGAGCTTAGCTTAGCTTAAAGACTGGAAAGTGTTGTGGTTTTACAGGGGATAATTTGACTATTCCTTGTAGGGCTACACCCTATTAGTCGATTAGTTGGCTAATTGGTCGTTTTGGTCTTATTTGACTAAAATTTCTCTTGTTGATTAGTAATTTTTTATGCGTTTTCATGCTGAATGATTTAATTCCAAGAAACTTTCGAGCACATCTCTGGTAAACACAAGATTTAAAGAGGTGCTTTTGTGTGGTTCTTTGTGGAGAAACTCAGTTTTACAGATCTGTCGATTAAATCAACTAATCAATCAACAAAATCGTATGAGTGTTAGCCGACTAAGTATTTCTTTGGTTGAACTCACAAGAGTTTGATTTTAGCCTTACTCCAAAGCATAATCCCAAAAAACTGGACGCTTCTTCCCTCAGCTGGATATGATAGTCCATATCTTTTCTTAACAGTCATTACTTCAAACTTAGAGATCCATCACACTCAGCATCTGATAACCGTAAAAGGACAATAATTCCTACAAACTGCAGATTTCACCCTCCTGTAACTGAACTAAACACTCTCCAGACCTCCTGCCTTAATGAGCAAGCTATGAAAATCCCACACAGAAGGGAGGCGGCCTTGCCAGAGAGTCCAATGCCCCCTTTAACAAATCTGATCATTATAAAGGTCTCCTCTCAGAGTCTGCAATGCCTGAACAGCTTGCTGCTGCAGCTCTGGCAGCCCAGACTCCCACAGCACCTCCTGCGATGATACGTTGTGAAACCTGGCCAGTGACCTTTTCCTAATCCACAAAACCACATGCAGTCAGGATTAGCAGACTCCAAACCTTTCAACAATCTGTGAGAGGGTCAAAAAAATGTCGCATCTGCTTCGCAAACCAACAGGAGTCTGCATTGTTACTTTTAAATCCATTTGACAGTCAGTCAGTTTCCTTTCCAGCACCTTGTCACAGGCGTTCAGGGAGTTGTCTGCGCTCCGTCTGAGGTCACAATCCCCAAAATGTTCTGCTTCCAGCATCTACCAATACAGTGAAGCTGATCCATTATCCAGACAGATTTCATCTATGTCCACTGCCTTGACATTAATGTGTTTTCTAACTATCTCAGCAACCTCTGCCAAGAAAATGTTCTCAGACTTCAATATTTTCTTCCTTTTCTCTCCTGAATAAATGATGTGTCTGCAGGGGTTTCTTTCTCAAACTGCTTCTTACACCTTCCAACTACTATTTCCCCAGTTGATTGTCAGCATTTCCTTGTATCTGCAAAGGCACACTGAGAAATGTCCTGACTTCGCCTTCTGGGACACTGAATGGTTTTCTAGAACTCGATAAAGAACATTCGAAAATCCTCCATTGCCTCTATTATCATGCTCCCAACCCAAACTTCTGCTTTGGCAAGTAGGCAGCAGCAGCCTTCTCTGGCATGGAAAGAACCATAAACCAAAGAACTTTTTAATTCTGACCTTATGGTAGCAATTGATGAAAAGTTAAGGGTGTGTATACCAAATTCCATTGGAGTCCATAGTTGTGAAGACATTTTACAAAAAAAACAACAATGCGTTTTGGCTATAAGCCATCAGCGAAAGAGAATAGGGGAATGACATGCAGCGAACTATCCGGCCAGTCGGGAATCAAACCAGGGACTTGCTGCTCACGGCATTTGCACCCATGTAGTATGCACCCTAACCATTGGCTGTTGGGTCGTCCAATAAGTGAAAACTTTGACCTGCTTGTGACACTTCACGGAAAAGTCAGCAAAGTCATTAGAATTCATCCTCTGGGGATTGGGAATATGTGTACTAAATGTTATGCCAATCCATGTAATAGTTGTTGAACTTCCAAACTTCCATACTTCCATTAAAAAACTAAAATGTTAACCTAAAGGTGGCGCTAAATTAAAAGTTAGGGGATCACCAGAGTCAGTATGATTCATCTTCTGGGGACCATCAATATCTGTACTATCTGTACAATATTTCATGGCAATCCATCCAATAGTTGTTCAGATATTTCAATCTGGATCAAAGTGGTGGACCAACCGACAGACTGACATTGACCTCCATAGAGCCACGCTGCTAACACGGCTAAAAAAACACATACAGTGTATGTTTACTGTAATATCAACACAATGCACAATGAACTGTCACAACTCACAACACAAACAGAGATCCTCCCTGGGGGAAAATGTTACTAGTGAAGCCAGCGAGTGCGGTTCACTGTTTTCAACATCGAGGAAACTCTCTTCAGTTATTGGATTTGTGGGTTTAAGGAACATAAAAGTGTCTGACATCATGACCTAATTCAATATGAAACACTTCTGCGTTGCTGTGTTGACTACTTTCTCACTTCATGCTGCCAGGACACTGATATCCACTGTACGTGTCTGTAACGCTGAGTGCTTGGGATCATAAATCCAGATATTAAGAGAACAACAACAACAAGGGATGTGGATCTCAGAGGCCCCATATGAGAAATGTTAACAGCAGCAGATTGCCAGGCCACAATTCCTCCAGGATGCTGCTGTGTCACAGACGGCAGGTTATTGACTTTATATGCATGCTGGGAAAACATGGATGTGCATAAACATGTCTACACACACACACACACACACAAAGAGAGAGGAAAGAGAAGTTCACTTTCTGACCTTTTTGAAAATGTCATACCTCAAAGTGAATTCTTTAGACAAAAAGGATGGAAGCTCTGAACACACAGACGTGCAAAACGAAGATAGTCGACTCTTTTAAATGCAAAACACAGTCTTGTCACTCATGCTTCTTCGATATTACCACAGCAATATCCATAAATTTCACTGCTTTCCCCCTTAATGCATGCCTTGATACTGCTGCTTTATTCCTCCTGGATTTATGGTGCATTAGAAGCCGTGTGGGCACTATACATCCAACTGTTAATTAAATCAATATATCAAAACATGGAGTCTGAAACAGAGAGCCGCTTCTGGTTTATATCCTGTGTGTCACATTCATTTGATCAAACGTGTGTATGGAGTCATTCTAGCTATATGGCAGTGAAATGGGTGTAGGAGGTGGAGAAGTAATTTTATTTCCTGGAGCTTTTTTATTTATTATAGCTGGTTGGGACTTTCTCCCTGTTTTTTTTCTTTGCGGATTATTACTTTTAACATCTTTCTTGTATATTGTACATGCACTGCCACACCTTTTCCTTTGAAATCTGCTCTATGTGAACTATTTCTATGACAGTGTTTGATGTGTTTTAATTGTATACGCCTGATCTGTCTGCGCTGTGGCTGTGATCTGTAGTCTCCTGTTTAAGGGGAGACACCCCAGGCAAAAAACAAATTTTTCATGCACTGGTCAATATTGAGATTTTGGGCGATTTTACTTCCATATCATCTCTTCTCGTCAGACTAGTAGGAAGAAAAAATTCCAAAATACACACTTAGGCGTTTATCTTACAACTTTGTCTATTTGTGTGTATAGATTTCTTCTACACTCACCAAAAGTTAGGATTAGATAATGCCTCATTTGCATATTTAAACATAACATTTCCGAAAACTTGTAATATAAAAAATAATTGTCTTAATGTGAGTAATCAACTGGGGAAGTTTCATGGTGATATCTATTATATCTTTTACCCTATTTACCTGAGGTGTCTCCCCTTAATCAGTTTTATTCTATTTTATCTTATATTTCAGCTTACTCTTTTAAAATCCTGTCTTTTTTATATTGTCTTCGATCATGTCTTGTATTGTCATGTCTCCCTTTTATCTCTTATGTAAAGCACTTTGCTTCTTTTGTTGAAAGGTGCGATACAAACAAACTTGCTTTAATCACACCTACATGTTGAAAAGAGACACACTGAGGAAGGTATTATCCAAAACCAAAAACACTGCATTGTAACGGCATGAATGAATATACAATGAAGAACAGGAAGTCTACGATTTGAAAACTCATGATTTTGTGTGCAAAACCAGTTGCTTCTCTTTGGCCTTTAAAATAGAACTGCAGATGAAGCTGTGAGCCCGTTGTGGGATTAAAATAATCCAAGGTCTCCCAGGCACTCAATAAACACCATTACAACATGTGCATAGTAGAGCTACAGATTACATGAGATAATAAAATTGATTATAATAGTTCCGCACCATTGATCCTTTGTTTCTGCAGAAGGGTGCACACATATATACAGCACACATGCAGCCAATGCCAGCACTAGAAGTTATCCATGACTAATGTGACATGGGAGCCTATTTGAAAACCCCCTCCATGCATCCTGACACTGAAATGTCAGCACCGCAGATTAATATGCTTTCTCAATTACTCTACTGGGGGCTTCCTTAACCTTAAACGCTGATGCCTAGAGGGTGATACTCACAGCCTGCTATATTTATTACCATCCACGAACAAGTAGAATAATTGTTTGGGTTATTAAAGCTGCTGGCTTGGGCTTTTTTTTTAAATTTTATTTAATTCACCCATCCATCTTCCCATCATCAACTTTAGGTGCTTATAGTCGGCATGCCAGCTTATAAGTAACTTCTGGCTTCCTCATAATGAACAGTACAGTGGTCTGTGCTCTTATGTCTGTCTTCACCCTCCAATAGCAATCATTCAGTCATTACTTTTTAATTAGAGGTCTGACTATATAGCTTTAGGTAAGATTAGCACGTTATCCTGATAAAGCACATTCCTGGACTGATCACACAATGACCCAGAAACCAGAATAATAACGATAATAAGGGTCTCTATTCTGATTTACTCACAGTCTGCCTCATATTGACATTGTGATTATCATAACTCAATCACACGAGTCACGTAGGGTAAATAAAACATTCACCTCAGTGACATATGACACTCATAAATCACTGCAGAGGTCACCAAGGTGGCTGCTACGGTATGGCTGCCCATCTTGTCATGATGATGATGATGGGAGCATTAATCACAGATGCACTACATCAAAATATGAAATAATAAAAAACTGATTTACATATGAAACTCATTAAACGTTATCACTGAGGAGATTTGTGCTGATGGCAAAGCAATAATGAAACCAGGCCGCAAAGAACTGCAATGAAATAAAGGTATCAAGCATTTAAATAAGTAATTCCGTACAAAAAGTGAAGAGTAAAAGCAACAAGTTTTGGCTTTATGGGTATTTAATCCCAGAATAATCCCTGTTTTTCTAGTATTTATGATGAACTAAGACAACCTGCTGACTACAGGTAGTCTCATATCAGAGATATCAGATATCAAGTATATAATATAAGTAATTCTGAGGAGAGCTGCAACGATTCATTGATTAATCAAAGTCAAAATGTTCTGATCCAGCTTCTTAAATGTGAATATTTTCTGGTTTCTTTACTCCTCTATGATAGTAAACTGAATATCTTTGAGTTGTGGACAAAACAAGACATTTGAGGACGTCATCTTGGGAAACAATGGTCAACATTTTTCACCATTTTCTGACATTCTTTAGCCCAAACAACTAATTGATTAATTGAGAAAATAATCAACAGATGAATCAATAATGAAAATAATCGGTAGTTGCAGCCATTATTCTGACAGAACAATGTTAACTCAAGGTTCACAAAGTCACTTTTTCCAGAGGTCTCAACTGCATCCTGCAGCAGCGGATAGAGTTTGCTTGGTCATTGCTAAGTAAATGTTTACAAATGCTGAATAATACAACAATATTGTGTTCTATTAAACTATTTTCCCACTACAATACCAACAAGACATTAAAATTATATTCTACAAATCATTTGTAAATGTATAAATTCCCTCATGTTACATATTTGTTATGCTGAAATTAGAGTAAATTAGGGCTGCAACTAACGATTATTTTCATTGTTGATTAATCTGTTGATTATTTTCTCAATTAGTTGTTTGGTCTATAGAATGTCAGAAAATGTTAAAAAATGTCGATCAGTGTTTCCCAAAGCCCAAGATGACGTTCTCAAATGTCTTTCAGTTATTCAGATATTCAGTTTACTGTCATTGAGGAGTAAAGAAACCAGAAAATATTCACATTGAAGAAGCTGGATCAGAGAAATTTGACCTTTTTTTTCTTAAAAAATGACTCAAAGTGACTAATCGATCATCAAAATAGTTGCCGATTAATTTAATAGTTGACAAATAATCGATTAATTGTTGCAACTCTAGAGTAAATGTTTAAATTAATACTTGCACTTTAGTCTTTACTGTACATGTATAGACATTAACTCTCAGCGCAAAGACTAAATCTTGCAGAATTTATGAAGACTGAATTATACAACATGAGCGCATTACTTCCACTTGTGAGAATATATGAAAACTTTACCGTTTTATTCAATGCAAAAAAAAAAGAAAAAAGGATTAACATAGAGAAGACTGGATTAGAGGATTATCCCCAGTACTGCAAGGATTTAGAAAACCACATGAGGGCACTATCACCTTTATTTAGACATCCTCACTTCACTACAGCACTCTGTGCCAACTCGCACTCAGACTGAGGAAATGCCTGGACATTACTTGACTTTGGACAAGAAGCTGAAGCCAGACATAATCTTTGATGGTAGAAGAGGAAAAGCTTCTACTCTTCAGGTATGTGTTATTATATATATACACTATAGGCTTTACCCTGTAGACAGCATTCATGCTTGAGGCCTTCCACCTGCTCAAGGCAACGTGATCCCGAGGTCCTCTCGTGAATGATGGGATGAGAGGGGAAATATTCCCATAATTCAGCAGCAGTGACTATAGGCCCAATCCCAATCCGGTCCCTATACACCCTCCCACTCCGTGACTGAGTGAAGCACCCTTCTTTAAGGTGGAGTGCATCAATATTATATGTAATGTATTGTTGTTGTTTTTTCTTTTTTCTTATCTGGACCTTGAGTCTGCAATAAAGTTTGATTTGAATTGAATTGAAATATAAAGGCAAGTTTATGAGTTAATGTTTGTACCTGTAGTCGCACTGAACTTACATTGGAGTGTGTTCCATGACAAACACAAAACGGCGTTGCTCGTCGTCAGTAAGGGCGGCTGGTTAAGTCGGCATCGATTCAGCTCGCTGTTGGAGGGTTTTATAACCCGCTTCCACTCCCTGCTAATTGGTTTGGGATGTCGGACCCTCCACGGGAACGTGCAAATGGAGTGGAAGTGGGTAGGGAGAGGGTGTAGGGGAGGGTTTGGAATTGGGCCTTACTGTGGCCTGACCAGCTACTCTAACCAGACTACCAAGAGAAACTGACAGAGGGAAAGAGAGAGAGAGAGGAAGCAAAATACTGACCCTGGGGCAAAGAGAGAGAGGCTGGAGTGACATACTGAACTCTACAGCCAAAGCCCTGTGTTTATTAGAGCTTGGGGATAGAGGAGCACACTGTTTCTCCATCAAAAACACAGCGGGGAATGTTTCCTGTGTTGATTCTTGTTTTATAGGAATGGGATGATTAATCACAGTTGGACCACGGGGAGTGACATTTAGCTACAGGTATTTATTCCGGTTTGACAGGTAAATAAATGAAGAGTCTGTGCCATTCTGTCCAAATTCATCATTTGCTAAAAGGCAGGCTCTGCTTGCTCACCGTACTGCAGCGTCAGACTGATGTTATATCACGCAGCTGTATTCAGATCATACGTGACATTCTTTGGAGGATTCACCAACATCAGATAAAGCTGCACACTGATCCTGAGCAGCAGGATGTTCTGATATATATTCCAGATATATGGCCTGAGAGAAATCCAGTTTTTATTCTGTCAGCGCCGCCTGTGTTCGAGAGATACTTTTAAGAAGCTTACTTTTTCTGTGATCCCTTAGGAAGTACCAGAATTTAGAATAGTTCGCAGGTGCATCCCAATGTGGCTACACAGTCATAATGTAATCCTCGAGCACGGCACAAACATGAATAATCTGCTTAATAAACATGCAATTTATGGTTGTTATTCCTCTTCTCTTTAGCTCAGGCTCATGTGTGCTTGTGCATGTTGTAACGTGTCAGTGTGATGGAAGAACGTCACCGGTGCTTAGAGTCTTATAGTGTGGGCGAGCAAAACAAAAGCCCCATTGTGTCTGTACCTGTGTGTCTCTGTCAGACAGTCAATAATAAAGACATATCCAGCCTAAATACTGTTAGCCATGTGGTGAATCTGCTTCATACAACCTCTTCCACAGTGATTCCTTTCTGTAGGTTTAACAAATATCATCGAGATGTAAATTTGCACAGTGAAAGAGACAAGAGAAAAGAACGGAAAAAGTATACACAGGTGAATGAAAGATGTTTTCTGAACGATTTTGCACATTTTTCGAGTCAAACTTTCCACAAAAGCTAAAAATACAGAGTTATGTGTTAATCTGAGAGCAGAGTCTCCCTCCCCGTACAGATGTCCTGAAGTCCCTGGCAGCCACTCGATACCCGGCTCGTGTTCAGACCCCACCAGCGCCCTCGCAAGACAACGGACATCTCTGTACAACTCTGACTTCCACCCCATTTCCCCTTGCCTCCCCCCCCATCACATCCCGTCTGTCTGTCTGCCAGATACTGTCCATGTGTTGTGTTCAAACTGCCCAGCCCCATTTAGACCAGTGGAATATATGTGTTGTGTTTTCCTTTCATTTTTGCTCCCTCTGCTTCTCTAAGACCTCTTTATTTGCTGTCTCATAACAAGCCATGTTCTTGTTTTCCATCAGTATGAGGGCGTAGTGAATGGTGCAGAATGGCGAAAACAGTTTAGTAGCATTAGTGGTGTTTTAAAGGAACTCTCTTACAAGTCTGTTGAATCCTTGTGTAGTTTTAACAACCCTTGAGGCCCTTGTTAGTGAACATGCTGGTAGTCACATTTAGTCTGCGTGAGTCATTTTAAGACACGGCCATAACAAGCCCTTCAGGCCTTTGATCGTTGGAAGAAGAAAGTTTACTACGAACATTGTGGCCAGTGGAGTGAAGTGTGAGCCTGTGTGTGTAAACCAGAGAGGTAAATAAACCTTGTGTACTGGAATTACACAATCATAATAACAGTACTTGGAATAATTTGACAGCTACTGACTGTAGCTTCATTATCCTTTAAATATGAGAGTGGTATCAAACTTCTTATCTAACCCTGATAAGGAAGCAAATAAGCATGCTTCCCGAAATGTCAAACTATTTCTTTGAAATGAGACTAATCTTCATCATACAGATGAAAAGTTGAGTTCTTAGGCAATAAAATGTATACTTGGGTTTTGCTGTTGCAGCATTACTCGGTCTGGAGTAGCTTATGGTGGCTAATATTAGCAAACTTTAGCTAGATATTGCTGTATGACTGACATTACGGAGTGAATTCGCTGTCTGTATAACTCCTCTCTACTTGTGCTACTGTTACACTGCGCTTTTGCTTTTACCCTCATCTCATAATTGTAACCTTGTAATCAGCAACACGGTCTCACATTAATGAAAGTACCCTGGAAACATCATGAGCTTATAAAGGTAAATACAACAAACTTTGGGCATACAATGTAAAATTATCTACCGCTAACTATATTTCCTATTTTTCTGGGGAAAAAAAATTATATATTTATTAAAAAATATATATTATATAAGAGCATTTATAATTAAAAAAAAAAGAAAAATCAACACAACTGGATAAGGACAAAACAATGAAAATGTTACATATATAATAATGAAAGCCTCATCAGTCAGTTATAACCTTGCTTTATAAAAACAGAGATCTGAAGGTGAAGTCATTAATTAGTTTGGGCATCCTACAGGTAACCGACTCTGAAGTTTGAACTTGAACGCACCACGAACATTTTCGGGTACAGGAGTAGAAAAACATCTGTCCGAATTTATTCCCTCACTAATATATCACTATACCTCTCATATTCCTAATCTAGGGACAAAAAAATAACAGTAACAGTAACTGCCTTGTGTTAACACATCCTTATAGCAATCAATATTGCTATTGTGAACATTGCACTATCATGGTTGAAGTTAAAAATGCATCATATGGTGTTCTATCCATACGTTAAAAGTATTATATAGTAGTGCATTCATTTTCCCTGTGGCCTCGAAGTCATGCAGTACTGAAACGATGGCATGAGCCGCTTAACAAGGTTTATTAAACTGCTCCTGACAGCTATTTGACCACATTCACCATCACAAAGTGTCACAAAAGACACAAGAAACTGTTTCATAAAACCTCCATATCCAACATAGATGACCAACAGATGACATCCTTTAAGGTGAGAGGAACATGGCAGCTGGGAACAGCCTGGAAATTAATGTTACGACTGCTATTGCAGGTTGAGAAAACGAAATCACCGGATTTCAAATTTCCTCTCCCACCTCTTTCATTTCTTTTTTACAGTCTGGTCCAACAGAGGGGGGACGAGATGAATGTTTGTAGTGGTGGAGACTGGGTAAACACAAACACTGAGTCTCATAAGTCAAGAGAAATTGAAAAGCTGCCAATATACCACATATTTCCTCCAGAGGAAAAACTGTTATATGTAATAACCAATTTTCTGTTCACATGCTTCACATGTTGCAGCGTATACTGCAGCACCTGGAAACGGGGAAATGAAACTGAGACTGAAAGGGGGCACAATGAGTCAGTGGGGCATGTGATTCATTTTTTAGTGGACTGTTTCTAAGTCTTCTACACAAAATGGAAATTGCATGGGAACAGGACTGCATTATATATTCAAATATTTCACCATCTTCATGTTTGCAGAGAAATGTTAGTTAAAATGTATCCCAACACTGATGCTATATCTGTTATGGATGTCACTAATCTTCTGCAACGTTAAACCATCATGTTCTGGTCAGGCATTTCCAAGCAATATTGGCTGTGGAGTTACGTTTCTCTTATAAACCTCAGCTCTGTAGCTACAATTGTTTCGTCGACAGCATAAAAAACACCATTTTAAAAACAGATTTTTTGATATTGTTATTAGTATTTTTCAGCTGAAGTGCGTGGTTATGAAAAAGAGGAAGTGAAAATATAATGTTTTGTATTTGAAACTTCCCTTTTGTTCCTTTGATGAAAGTTTTTTTACACTACAATACGTTTTTGTGCAAAACGGCCTTATCTAGCCAAGCATTGCCCAAATTCCAAAACATAAAACGGATACATTTCACACATCGGCAATTTTGGATTATGTGTTTAACTTCTTCGTATTTGTCTGATATTATAGTTTGCTCTTGGTTTGTAAAATGTGCCGCTCTGCTGACAGTAGACTTGTCCATGTTTGCGATTGGTCAGATGCTGCAAATCCTGCCCCTTTCATGTGAACGCGCTCGTAGCCAGATGGAGAAACCCTGGGTTGATTTACTGAGTTAATAACCACCGTCGTAAAGGCTGCTTAGCGGGATCTCGTTTGTTAGGGTTAGTTAAGCCAGATAATGAGAAGATACTCTGGGTATGTTGAACTCGCTTCGTAGTGCAGGCCTCAGATCCCCTCACTGTAAGATGATCAAATAGCATCAAAACACCTCATATCTAATGCTTTTAGACACTGAGTGCTGCTTTGTATCGAGAAAACTATCTTTGTTCAAGTACATCAGAATGTGTTCTACCACGGGAACTAAACAGCTGCATTGTTTCTCTATAATACAACCACTTCTCACCATGAGAACTATTAATCACAAGTTGAAAAGTTGACTTTGCTTCATTTCAATGTGAACATGGAGCGGCCGCAACTGAAAGTGCATGAAATGAGCACCGCAGGGAATTGTTAATCCTCATCTGATGTGCAAACTATTAAAAAAAACAGCAAGGTCATCAGCATCCAAAAACAAAAAACACCATCAAGAGTCTTTCAAGCGAATCTGTGACACACCTGGACTGTTCATCTGTCAGTTCTGGACAACTGCCCAAATTACTAATTTAATTTTGGCTCAGGCTCAAGCCTTTAATTGACCTTTCACTTTCAAATGTTATCTGCACCATTATCTGCCGGGGTCACACTGTTTTTGGAGTTTGTTTGTGTCCACTACTTATGTGAGAAAATGTCTTGATACTTTGGTTTCCTCTGAGAGAAACTGTGTTGGATACCCACCAGGGAAAAAGATCAAGATAAATAAAATTGCTGCACACATCCGGTGTTTTACTGTAGATGGATCAACTGCTGAACTCTGCTACTGTATCTTTTACCAGCTGTCTCCGTGTCCCCAGTGTGCATGTGTGTTTTAAATATCTATTCCATAGACTCACATTCCTGGCATCGCTCCGCCTGGGAAAATACCCCACTATTCCTTTGTGTTGAGTTCGACCATGTTTCCATACAGTCTCCTGGCGTCTGTGCATGTGGTCGTCTTTGAGTTTATGTGTGGGAGTGTGTGTGTGTGTGTGTGTGTGTGTGTGTGGTCAGTGGTTAAGGTCAGCTTGTGAGCCAAGCCTCTCAACTAATGGAATAGTTTGACATTTTGGGAAGTGCACTTCATCTTTGTTGCAGCGAGTTTGATGAGATGATCGATACCACTCTCATGTCTGTCTGTTAGATATAAAGCTACAGCCAACAGCCAGTTAGCTTAGCTTAGTGTAAAGAACATAAACAGTCGGAGTCGATCCGAAAATATCGATACTACCGATACCTACGTCTCATTTTGAGGATCGATTCTGGCGTCAATTAGGATTGATACAAAAAAAGGGATCAGTTTCTCTCTTCTACACACATTTGCATTTCATCAAAAAGTAGAACTGTCTGTGAAAACAATATTCGGTTGTACCGTCTGCTTCTCACTGCTGTTGAGATGTTGTGTGCATTCAAATGACACAAGCGTCACGCACGTGCAGAAACTGACACTTGAAGAAAGAGGAGCATGTTTTGGAGCTACTTCACAGCTGTGAATGATGGTTGAGGGTATAGTTTGTGCTTTTGTTTTGTTATTTGCACTAAAAAAAGTTTTTAAAACATTCATTGTTCTCAACAAATAAATGTTTATTAAAAAAGAACAGTTTCTCATGTTTGCACATTCAATTAACAATAATAAAAAAAATCATATTTTTGTTATTTGCGTTAAAGATGTCCTGTGTTTTAACATGCATGTAATAAGTAATTAATAGTTGAAAGCAACATGAAAGTACATAAGCCGTTTTTAACTTATAAAAGGTATTGGTATCAATGTCAGCGATTCTGGCCCTGTATTACTTGGTATCGGATCGGAACCAAATTATGTGGTATCGCCCACCCCTAATAAACAGCGGTTATATGGGATGTTATATCACTGTAAAACCAAAACTTGATGTTTTTACATTTCGTTTTTAAAATTTGTATGGATTTAACAAACATTTTTTTTCTCTTTGTACAGTCAGGCTAGCTATTTCCCCTGTTTCCAGCCTTTAAACTAAGCTAAGCTCAGCTAAACTAATCACCTGCTGGCTAAAGCTTCATATTTAATGTTCAGATATGAGAGTGGCATCAATCTTCTCATCTAATATAACTCTCGGCAAGAGAGTGAATGAGCATTTTTCCCACAAAAACTATTCCTCTAAAGAGAACAGTATATATATATCAAAGCATATTAAAGTCCATAATTTTATAACTCTATAACTCTTCTTATATGCAATCCCAGTAAACAACAGGCAACACCGCAAGTGCCATTGAAAGCAGCATATAAAATCAGTAACTCTCTAATTCTTCTCACAGAGTTTAAGACTTCACCCCAAATGTATTTCCTGCAGACAAGAGTGATCAAAACCATGTGTTTTTTTGTTCCTTCTCCAGCCGACATTGCTATCATCATTTTGACCTGAGTAAAGATAAAAAGTGATTAAATTGCTCTCATCTTTTCCTACCTGGAATGACCTCGAAGAGAAATTTCCCCGCTTCATCGCCGCTGGTTGGATGCTCTGAAACTTTGTTTCCAGGTAAGAAAATGGCTCCCTGTGGAGAACAAAGAGCAGACTGATCAGATGCAATAATATCCCAAACAGAGTATTTGGGTTAAAACATTTAGGACTAAATGCTGACTCAATGACTGTCTTAGTAAATCTGTGAAGTTAGTAAATAGTAAGGAATATTCAATAAGATTAGTCACTTTTTTTCTTACACATTCACATCACAGTCATGTTAAAATTGCCCCTAGATTAATACCACACAGTCCACATTTGATTCATATAACTGCACATTTGCCATTCTCTTTGCACAACCTTTCCGTCTGTTCTCACAGACCAACACAGGAAAACATATGTTTGAAGCACTGACATGATTATCAGAGGATTTTTTGCATTGTCATGTGTACTATGAGCATCTCTGCCGCCTGACAAGGTGGTGCATATGTCCCCAGGGACGGGTCTGGATGATGGAGCTGAGCTGTTATAAAATGTGTCAAAGCAGCAGCATTATAGTGGATCAACATCTCTCTGCCTCGGCTCTGTCCACAATGATACATCATCTGTGTGACAGTGAAGGCCAGAGATTGTCTGCTTTAAATAGCAGGAGCATCAGCTTTTTCTACAGTCGACCTCTCAGTGACCTTACTGTCGAGACTTCCTGTCTGTTAGAAAGGCTGTGGGGCAGATCTGTGTGTCTAGTCTTCTGTGTCTAGGCAGCGCTGATCAAATATGAATCAATATTATGTTACGTTAATCCCTATTTCTCTCCTCAAATGTTTTCAGAAACATCTTGTCGTGCACTGTTTAGCTGTAAAATGGCAGCCAATGTTGAGATCACTTGAGGAAATACCAAGCACCGCCCACCAGCCGGAGCACAGCCAATAGGAACGCTCACTTTCTGAAATGACCTGTGATTGGTCAAAGTCTCCCGTTTTGCCCAATGATGCCAAATAAATGTTGCCTTCTTAAGCTTTAAAGGGAAGATTTGCCACATTTTATGTGGATGTCCAATCAGAGGTTATAGTAAATTTAGTCATTTGAAGTAATAAATTCCTCAGTGCATGCAATAACGACTGAGAAATCAAAGTTCCTTCTGCTTGCATGTGAGCTTCTGACACCCGGAGGATCCCCGCTGGCCACATTGTCTTGCACTGCTGATGCAGCCACAACCTCTCTCCTCTTTATTTTCTTAAGCCGTATACTCTGGCTCGAATAAATACGGCTGAATATCCAAAGAAGTTCTGTTTTTGAGCGGCGTCTAGAGCACGGAGACTAGAAATCCAAGCTGAAACAGCCTGTAGTTCTCGCATCCAACTACGTCACTGTCACGTCAAATGACGGCGCTGGATGCAGGAAGAACAACAGATTTTTTTTCAGCTTTCTCTGTCAATATAGCAGCACCGAGGAATTCATCGCTTCAATCGACTACATTGACCATCAACTCTGATTGGACATCCACATAAAAGGTGGCAGATTCAACCTTTAAGTACTTTTTCTTCACTCCATTTGAGAAGCAAATTCTCACTCCTCTACATGTTTTTTGACAGCTACAATAGTTAAATAGTCATGAGATACTTTGCTGATTAACATTTTACCCACAAAACATATGACCACCTTATGAAATATGATACATCATTATTGATTAAATTACCCAGCAAGATATAAAGTAGTTCAAATTAGCTCCACATCAACCAGCTGCAGCATTAACATGCTGATTACATGTTAATAAACTGGTACTTTTTACTTTTACTTTTGATCATTTTGCTGATAATACTGCATTTTTATGTAAGTGAAATTATGAATGCCAGACTTTTAATTGTGACGGAGTAAAAGTGTTTTTTTTTTTATTGTGGTATTGCTGCTTTTAACCGGCATAATTGATTAATTAATCATTAAAACGATTAATAGAAATATTAATTCATTTTTAAATGCATTTATTCAAGCAAAAATGCTAAAAACTCTCTGATTCCAACTGCTCAAATGTGAGTATTTGGTTGTTTTCGCAAACTGAAGATTTTTGGGTTTTAGGCTGTTGGTTGGACAAACCAAGCAATTTGAATGTGTCATTTGTTTAATGTTTTCTAACATTTTATGTGCTAAACAATCTATCAATTAGTTGAAATAAAATGATTGTCTGATTGGTCGATAATGAAACTAATCATTAGTTGCAACCCTGTTGAAGTGATGGATCTGAGAGTTAGTGAAAGACAACATATTTTAAACTGGATACGCATCACACGCAGCAATTTGGTAACATTACCAAGTAAATTACCAAATTTAATCCTACGAGAATTACAAAGTAGTTCACTTAGTCTTCCCCTAATAACGGTGACTAAAAAAAGGACACATCCACATCCAGCTGCAGGTTGACCCTTTATGCATTCAAACTGTGACTTTTCACTTGATTAACATCTCAGACATCAGTGCCACAACGCAGCATCTGACAGTCATTAGAGTGCCCTCTATCTGGGGTTCATGTTAACACAGACAAGATGTGCAACGGTGACAGCATCAGTATTAAGGACCCACACACATTAACAGGATCTAAGGGGAGTCAGTTTCCTTCCTGCGGAGAGGGAGAACTCTTTAATGAGCCATAACTGTGACAACCAGGAAGTAGAAACCCTACCTGAGGCCCTTAGATGAAGTGCTTTAAAGGGGGTTATAAAGACGGGACAGACACGCTCCGAATTGGAGGAATGAGGCAGAGAAAGCTCGTTTGATGTGGTTGTCAGACAGCTCGGCTTCGGTATCTCGGGATTAAAAGTGTACACAGATCTTTTTTATCATGTACTGATTCCAGGGAAACAGGAGATGACTTAAATGAATTGTGCGTGGGTGGGAGAGACTTCAAAAATATGGACTGTATGTTTTCTTAAAAAAGAAGAAAGTGTAGTCCCTTCATATTGCAAAAACCACAACACCACTGATATTCCTCCCCTCTGTTTCTAAGCCACAGCCACACTTTCCATACTGACATCCTCCCTGGTGGCCTGTTGTTTGCTGCAGACAAACCCAACCACAGACAGAATAATATTTACCAAGCAAAGAGAACGGTAGCCCGGCCCAACCCCTATTCTCGGGTGTTCTCTGCATTTTTATATTGTCTTTAACAAGGATGAGGTCATTTTTTTTGGAAACGGAGTAATGACACGAACCCACTTATCTTTTGTTCTCCACCAAAAAAGCTCTACACAAACACCCACATATGGGACAGAAGAGGCTCAGAGGAATCTGTGCGAGGGAAAGCGACAGCAGGAGGCTCAGGTTTGTAAGCAGCAGCGCAGCCTGTCAGGGGGGCTGTTTCTGAGGCCGTGTCCAACTCTATGCTCCAAATGAAATCACATTTGGAGTGCTTTCTCAGACTGCAAGCAAATACCAGAATACTGAGTGTGACTCTGTTCAATTAGTTTAGTCTGACCAGCCTGCACACACTGCAGCAATAAATAACAAATGCAACGCCCTTTTTGGTCATAAACCAGACATTTTACGTCCAGTTTGTTTGGAGTATATTGACAGTTACAGGGTGAATGCAATAGTGTGCCTCATTGTTCCCAGCAGCCTTGGATGCTTCATTAATTACCCCTTAGGTCAGATTGGCTTTGTCAATAAAATGGTAGGAAGACACAGTGACATGACATATGCAACCATGTCTCCTACAAAATTACTTTCCCATATACCACTGTTTAGTAAAAAAACATCATGATTAAAATAAGTGAACGTTGACTTTTAGGTTCACACGGGACATGAACAGGAAAATCCCCATCCACCACCCTGACCTCCTCCCTACGGCGCGGTCTGTCATTAGAAACGTATTTGAGATACGTCGAAACCAAACGTAATCCGTGACAAAATATGTTTTCCTTGAAACGTAATTCATAATGCAGTTTGGTTATACATGAATGTAACTTTTAGGAGACAGGGCTGACATGTGATAGGCTATCCGCAGTTAATGTCTGCATCTTTAATGAGTTAATACCATTAACATTGTGTCTTCTGCATGATAAAGAAGATCGGGCTTAAAGTCTCGCGGGAATTAGCAGCTGGTTTGGTCGGCTGACCAGTCGCCCCAAAGAGCTAATCCAGTCAGATACCTTAGCTAATCTATCGGACAACTTCCTGTGTTTACCTTCAGTTGCAGCCAAAGACTTAAGAAGTGGAGGTAGTCACCGTGACGTCACCCATTGGTTTGTGGACTGCCGTTTTGAGCCTAGAGTTCGGCATTTTGGCCAATGGCATCTTAGTTTTTGGCGTCGCCATTTGATTTTTTGCAACCAGAAGTGACACGAGAGGTTGGTAATAAGATTAAAATAAGATACATTTTTCAATGACCAAAATGTTACAATTAACTTTGATGAACTGACAACACAACGGACATCTCCCAGACCGGACAACGTCGTGGTAGCGACCTGTCAATCACAAGGTAGCCCCGCCCTAAAGCATCCCCTGCTTTATGGTCTATTTGACTCTAAATGGGACCATAATTTACTAAATGAACATCATGCTGTATTGAAGAAGACTTGAAACTAGCGATTGTGACCATAAACTCATGTTTACAATGTTTACTGAGGTAATAAATCAAGTGAGAAGTAGGCTCATTATCTCATAGACTTCTATACAATCAGACTACTTTTTACAACCAGAGGAGTCGCCCCCTGCTGGCTATTAGAAAGAATGCAAGTTTAAGGCACTTTTCAGACCCGGAGGTTACCCAAAATTGAAGTTTTGCTCATCCAGCATATATGTAGCAACATCAGTCATTATTATCATTTATTTGGAGTCATGTTTCTGGCCACCTGATGAATGTCCAATATTCACTCTCCTTTAGGCTCTGTTTTTTTGGTCTCCACCAACTCCTGAAGGAAATATCTCGCTTTAGCTGCTAAATGCTACTGTTCATCAGCTAGTTGCTAACTTTGTCTGAACCTTTTGTGCAGAGCAAGTAGTGTACAACGGGTTTTTGAGCTTTAACTCTGAAAACAACAGCCTGCTACACTAGAAAATGACACCACGAGAGCAGTGAGAGTGAACCAAAACAGTAAAATTGTAGCTCAGAAATGCATGAGCTGCAGAATGAGTGATGAAGTTCATCATTATCAGCCATATAGGTAGTCATGTGATCCATTGTTAATATAAAAATATTGATTATAGCCGCTTTGAGAATAAAAATGATTACACCACTGTAATTTTTCATGGAGACGTGAAACAAATGAATCAATATGAAGTTTAAGTTAAAGATAACAATGGTTTGTTAAATAATGATCTGGTTTGATGAATGACTGTATAGGGAACAGGATACATGGCACGATAATGAAATACGGAGCGATATATTGCGGAGCAGAAATTGATTTCAGATTGCAAACAGATAAACGCTCACACTGAAGTCAATTAAGCAGAAGTTATTGGTGTAACAGGTCGTTTAAGTGCTCATTAAACCTTGGCCGGCTGATCAGCGGCCCTTTTATCCAATAATTACTGTTCTCCAGCGTCAGTGACCTCTCAGACACAGGAAGTCAAACTCAGTAGGAGACCTATATTTTTGGCCTGTGTGGACTAGTAAATGTGTAAGTGCATCGGTCTGTCTACATGTTTTATTCTTTTCACTACCTGAATCTCCACCTTTACTCTGTAGGACCTGTCTATTCAAGTGGCAAAGAGTTACTAACGGTTGTTCTGCTCTGACCGCTCGACTGAGTCCATCAATCCAATAAATGTCATCATTATTTCACAGTTATAAAACAGGGGGCTGTGATCTTCAGCTCTGACTGGTTGAGCCTCGTTCAAAAGCCACAGTAAAATATTCAGTAAACCTGCAGCTGCGACTGCACAACATTCACTAAAATATTAATATGCAAGTCAAACGCAATAGGGTGCGAAAAGTAGACGACTTCTCCATTAATTTTTATTTACTTTGTGGATTAACTGTGGGTGAATGATGTGAGAAGTTAGACACGATAAACCAGGAGAAGATGATGATACAGATAAGACTGAAATTAACAAAAGGGGGAATTAAAAAATTGGGAAAATCACAAAACAAGGCTCTAATCATTAAGCAGAGTACGTGAAATGTTTGATAAAAACAGTGAGTGGAAGATATGGCTTTTAAAGCAGTAAGAAAAGAAGAATGGACAGGTAACGGGCATATTACAACTTCGAGTTGAGTCGACTTTATGACGATCACACAATCTCCGTCACTAAAAACAAACACGACACTGGACCTTCTAGCAAATGACTGTGTGTAATGTGCAACAAAATCTAGGACAGAGAGCTATAGAGGCAGACAACAAGGACAACAATGGTCTGCTTCTTTGACTCACACAGCAAATCCATCAAAAACTACAAGATCCCTAAGACAAAAAACAGCAAAAAGCCTACGGTGATTTATGTGCAAGCAGCTGGAAAACCCACGGTATCCTGTCACTTTCTTGCAGGAATACCTGTCACTGCTGCTGCTGCTGCCTGCCTGATGCAGAGACCTTTTATCTTCATCCAGCTCCCATATACAGTATAAAGTTACTTAAAATATCCTCTGCCTAAACTCGTACTGCTATCTGAGCTTTTTCAAATCATGAAATGTAAGGAAAGATACGATAAAGAGAATAAAAATGCCAAAGCAATTACTCTGAAATCTTATAAAAAATAAAGTGATAGACATTTAAGTGTACAGAGTCCTCTGTAAAAAATATAAAACCTTAAGAGAAGAAGAATGTAATAACTTGTAGTTTTCACTACCTTTCTCTGCCCCAATTCATAAAAAACATTAGATGATTTTTGACCTTGTGAGACACTCACGCTCCTATTTTGACATGCTTCAAACTAAAATATTACTACACTGTATGGACAAGTATCAAAAATGTACACTCTAATAATGCACTGACTCTCTCACTAACAAAGGTTCCTCCTCTGCAGTGCAAGAATGTCTCTCAATGTCAATTTAACCTTATTAAATATATACGTGATGTCTTTATTTAACCTTGTTAAATGTATACTATATATAAGTAATGTCTTTATTTAACCTTATTAAAGTCAGAGTGCCCCCTTGACTTTGTGTTTTATCTTCTTCTAAGGCCGATAATAAACAAAACATGTTCAGATACGAAGCGCTGTGTCATTGTAGGGGCATACTGTATCATACTGCATACTGATGGTGATTAGTCTTATGTTGTGCGATAATCTGTGACCAACGTAAGAGGTTTTTGTTTAATCAAAAATACTGTGACATTTAAAGCTTCAGTAGGCAACATGTTTTGCCATCATTAGGCAAAAATTCCATAATAACTTTTCAGCATATTGTAATTCAAGTGTTCAGACAGAAAGCTAGACTTCTGCACCTCCTCATGGCTCAGTTTTCAGGCTTTAAAAAACAACTAAATCGTTATATGATGCTGTAGGGAGAACAAAGAGCAGAAAAATTGCTGGTGAGAAAGCCAAAAATATGAGCCTAAACACAATGAGTCGGGTCGCCTTTCTCATACAAGTTGTCATGTGATCCAGTGTTAAAATAAAAATATTGATTATTAGGGGTGGGGGAAAAAATTGATACAGCATAGTATATCAATAGTCAACCTCAACGTCAACGTCAAGCTTGAACTTTTTATTTTAACAATCTGACGGCCGCTATTCTGTCTTTCAGAGGTTGTAGCGGGCTCAGTCTTAAAGCTAGAGTGAAGGAACCATATGGTATTATATAAAAGTAGAAAACCTAATGAATCCATTGGTACCCACCATGTCATGTTAGCTTGTCGGGAAGGAGGCTAAATAACGCTCCCAAATGTACGCTAAATTTGGGCGAGGAAAAACTGGCATGGCCGTTTTCAAAGGGGTCCCTTGACCTCTGACCACAAGATACTGTATGTGAATGAAAACTCTGAGATGAGCAGAGTAAAAACTGTGTCTTATTAGATAAAACAGATGTTGACAAACTGCATAATTTGCAGTTGAAAAAGGGTAATAAACCGCGATATATCTTATCACAAAATGTTTCAAATCTCAATAAGATCGTATTGTTACTTAAGTATCGTGATAATTTCATATCGTGGGGCCTCTGGTGATTCCCATCCATATTGATTATAGCCACTTGAGTTCAATTTCACAAAACATTAACCGACACTTGGGTTTAACACACGTAGCCATTGGAAAGTGAAGTACTTTAAGTCAGACATGGTCTGCCCGGGGATACCAATTGTTATGTGTGAAGAATTCTGATGCGATTACATAAACAGCTCCTGCACCAGCTGCATACTCACTTCTTGCGAGGAAATGTGCTCCCCCACTTGCACAAATGCCCCTTACACCTGCACATACCTCAAATTTATAGTAGCAGTACCCTGTTACCACCTAAGGTATTGAGGGCAGAGAAAGTGCTCAGAAAACTGTACCTGCAGGAACTTGTTGTGAGTCCAGTGAGAGACTTTTCCATCCATCAATACAAAGCTCATTAGACATGCAGTCACCATACAGGGAATAGTCTCTGTATTTAGTGTGCGCACTAGGAATACTGACAGCCAGAACTGTCTTGATTAATTATATTCTTGCTCTAATGTATTAATCCTGCTGAAGAAAGTGCCTGTGCCCAACTATTATAGTCAAACTAAAGTAATAATGTCAGGAATAAGAGAAGATGCAGTATTTGGCTTTTAGTTTGTCACTCGTGCTGACTTTTGTGACCCAGTCATGCGCATAACTTAATGTAACACTTGTATGTAAAGCCTGTGTTTGGATCTGTAACCAGAAGATGATGTCAGGCGTGCGTTTAATGACGTACACGAGACGGTGTTTGGATGATGTCCACATTATTGTCCACATTCCTCTGACATTCAAGTCAGATTACGCCTGGATGTGATGTGAATCAATGCAATCTTCACACCTCGTAAGTACACATACAAGTATACATGGTACCGTAAAAGTCACAAGTGTAACCGTCGTCTGGGTTCGTCAGTGTCAAAAGTGACTACAGAGCTGCTGCAGCAGCGAAGGTCAGACAAATGGTGCAGTGTTAAAGTTTCGTCAAAACAGCAGCGAGAAGACACGGTCATGCAGTATGAATAATTACAGAACCACAGTGGCATTTTATTTACTCCCGCTAAATGCCAAGGTCAAACGGTTTCCAGCTCAAGCAGGGAAAACAAAGGATTTTCAGTGCATTATTGCACTGTTGCATTATTGATTTAAATGCAATTTCTCATTAAAGTACTTTCCTTCAGATCATTTTGTCTGAGTTCAGACGCGGCCCCCTCGTGCTATGAATGTTAATCCGCTAACTTGTAAGACTTGTTGTGGCTCGAATCCTAATGACCTAATCACATTTTAATGTGTCTTTCATTTCCTCATACATTACAATATCATAAAATTGCTTTAATGTATTCATTCACAATTCTCTCATTCATTCATAATGTTACCTCGCTAACTTCACTGGAATACAGATTCAATGCTAAGTGGTTTAAATTACAATAATCATACCATTTCACCCACTAAATGAATACTGTCTTTGTTTATGGGCTCATCCAGATGAAATCTGAGTGCATGAGTGTGTATGTGTGTGAGAGAGAGAGAGAGAATGTGAGTTAGTACATGCATGCTTGTGCGTGCATACATCTCCGTGGGCGAGTTAGGGCAGGCAGATGGCATGTTGACGCTAAGCCCACACGTGCCGTACCCTACGCATGCTTTTTGGTGACCCTTCACCTCCAGCTGACTCCCATTCTTCACATGCCACGCGTTCTTCAGAGAGGTTTGGCCCGACTGTATGGGACACAACATGGTCCCCTGTATTGACAATAATAATACCCTCTTTCTAATAATGTTATCTACAAACATCAGAATTCCTCTGAGCAGAGAAATCTCATGTTATTTCTGGATAAAGTTGTGAAGTGGTAGTATTGCTTCCTTTATTTTCTGAGGACCAGTGCAGTACAGTATGTTTACTATTGCACATACGATCACACAAAAGGTGGACACAACAACATAATGAACACCAGCAACCCAATATAACCTGTTGTTCTGCTCCCTATTGGCAGGAATTTGGAAGTGCTTCTAAAACAACACAAACGACCATTAGAAAAACAGTTCATATGAGCATTTTCTGGTTAGGTTAAAGCGGCTAAAATCAATATTTTTATAATAACAAAGGATCAAACAGCTAACAACGTTAGTAGTGACAAACCCACAGTTATCACCTGGCTCTCTTAGATACCGTTACTGTCTTGGTTCACTCCTAACCACTCTCATAGCATCGTTTTCGGAGGCAGTAGACAGCCGTTTTCAACAATAAAAGCAATAAAAACCCACTCTATGCTACTTGCCCGACACCAAATGGCAGACAGACAGTTAGCAACTAGCTAGTGAACATAGTCGAGTATTTATCTGCTAAAAAGACGGATATTTCCCTCATGAGTTGGTGGAGACCAAAAACAGAACTAAACCTAGACTTGACTTAAATTCACCAGGTGGCCAGAAACACGGCTCCAGACGAATGCTAATGTTACACTTTATCTGCTGGACGTGTTAATAAACAACTGTATGCTAACATTTTTGCAGAATCAACTTAAAGCTGTCCTTGTATGTCAGTGTTGTGTTTACAACTTGTTTCTTCTGCCCCCAAGTGGCTAAAAACAAATCCGTTATTGCAGGTTTAATGACTTGAAACCACTTGGTTAGGGTTAAGGAAAGATTGTATACGGGGTTAAAAGGAACCAATTTTAAGTGTGGCAAGACCAAAAGAGGTCGCTTGTCAAAAATGTGGCATTGGTGTTTAAATATGCAACGTATTAACTTACAATGGTTCGTATGATAGCTTACGAAAAGTTAATCTTCATGTTTCGTGTTTTCCTATGAATGTCCAGCAACACGTGTCAATTTCCACTCGTTACATGCATACAGTCTTTTCAAAATAAATGTCTTCACAGGAAACAACTTAGTTAAGTTTAGGCAACAAAACTATTTAGTTAGTAGTTTAGAAAAAGATCGTACTTTGGGTTAAAATAACCCTGGAAGTTATGTGTTTTTTGACCCCCCCCCATCCACCCCAACCTCCTCCCTACGCAGCATCTGTCGCTCTTTATATTTCCTGGTTCACGATTACGTGGATTACATATGAATTGATTTTGTGGGATATATACAAATTACAGTGCATTACTTTTCGTAGGTATAACTACAAACTGTGTTTGTGAGAACAGCCTGAAATATGTGACTGTTCATGTATAATCAGTCCAAGCTTCGTTGGCGTCTGTTTCCATAGGCAACAGAGAGAGGCAGATGTTCCTGCTCCCACTGAGGAAGCAGCAATTAGGCTAATGTGACAAGTAACAAATGGAGACTTCACAGAACGTGAGAGAATTAATTAATGGCTGAACTAAATGTGGCTTCACACGCCTGCATTTTGTGGCTCAGGACAGGGAGATTTAACTCCACTGCACACACTCCCAAGTTAAGAGCTGTATCTTGGTCCACTGATCTTGAACGTCAGTGTTAGGAACAACTTCAGCTCTCTCTCCTATTTGCCCTACATGTGTTCTTCCTTTCGGGACGTCGGAAACTCCAGACTTATTAGTATTGTAGTTATCTTGTATTCTGTTAGGTACTGTGTCTTGTTAGGGTGCTGTTTTTGTGCTATATCCATGCTGCTCTGCTTTGGAGGTCACAAAGATTTAAGGACTTTGAACACACTGCTCTGTGCCTGACCTAGTTTTATAGAAATTTCCCATTCTCTGCAAAAAGTAGCAGTTCTAGGTACCTGACATTTGTCTCAGAAGTAGGAAAGAATAGACAAAACATCAGAGAGTAGCTGAAGTTGTAGGAACATTAATGAATAATATTTCTGGGTGAGTAAATATAGATGGCATGACTATTTCAAAAGGGAAACAAATTATTTCCTGTCATTGTCTGTAAATTATTATGACAAACTGCTCCACAGCTTTTTGCATCATTCCCTCAGGATATTCACAGCACACCAAGAACTAAAGCTAAAACTGTTGGTGCTCCTGTTTTAAGAAGCAGAGCTACCCAGAAATAGCAGTGAAGAGTATCTCCTCTCCCTGTATCTGGCCGGTGGCCCACCTTCAGGTCTGGAGCTTTAACCTTCAGAGACTCCTGCTGCTGGTGTGGCTTGGGTTTGGCTGAGCTGAGCGTGCTGGGATATCAGCCAGACAACGATGTGTGGGTAGAGGAGCAGAATGAAGATTTCAATTGTGCTCAAGTTTCCTCTGGAAAAAGAGGATATTGTTTTGGGTGGAATATACCGTATATTAGGAATGGTTGGAGTCCTGAGTTTATTTTTTTGTGCAGACAAAGAACAGAGCTTCTGGTGTGAAACAGCTGGCTTCTACAACTGCAAAAGAGTAACACTCCATGGGAAATAACTGAGTAGTTACTAGTAAATGAGTAAGGGACTAATCAGGACATAATAAAAAGCTAACTATCTGATTTTGAATAACTCTGAATCAGTGGGCAAACTCCGTTTCATAAAAGTGAATCCAATGCGGAAGTGCCTTAAACTTGCATTCTTTCTAATAGCCAGCAGGGGGCGACTCCTCTGGTTGCAAAAAGAAGTCTGATTGTATAGAAGTCTATGAGAAAATGAGCCTATACTTCTCACTTGATTTATTACCTCAGTAAACATTGTAAACATGAGTTTATGGTCTCAATCACTAGTTTCAAGTCTTCTTCAATACAGCATGATGTTCATTTTAATAAATTATGGTGCCATTTAGAGTCAAATACACCATTGCAGGGGATGCTTTAGGGGCGGGGTTACCTTGTGATTGACAGGTCGCTACCACAGCGTTGTCCGGTCTGGGGGTTGTCTGTGTTTTCGTCTTACAACTTTAACCCTTTCACTGTGTGTTTTCAGTTCATGAAAGTTAAATATAAGCTTTTGGGTGCTTAGAAATTGTAATTACTAATTGTTGTACTTAGCTCCACCCTCTCGTCTCACTTCTGGTTGCAAAAAACACGATTGCGACGGCCAAAATGCCGAACTTGAGGCTTCAAAACGGCAGTCCACAAACCAATGGGTGACATCACGGTGACTACGTCCACTTGTTATATTTACAGTCTATGTGTCTGAATCAGAGATTATGTAACTTGTGAGCAGACTCCTAGACATCTGTGAATCTGCGTACTGACCAATCTCATAATCAGCTGTCAGCCCTTATTTTAGCATAAAGACTTGAATTTGGGGAAACAGCTTGCCTGGCTCCATTCTAAGGTAAAAAAAAAAAGAAAAGAAAAGAAGGGAAGCCTAATATTTCTCCTCCTTGTATTCCTTTAATATCACTTGTAATTTGTATTCAGTAGTCCCTGGCTACCTGACACTCAATACCAGCAAACTGATCCCTGTACAGCCCTAAAACAGAAGTAACATAAATCAATGACAGATCCTAATTTCTCTGTATCCCAGTTGTCAGTTCAGCTTCACCACAGACAGTTTGTTACAAACATGCAAAGCCTTATTGAACTAACATTGTAAGATTAATCATTTATCCTTTCTCTTCCACATGTCAGTGTTTTTTTCTTTGTAATGAGAATGAAAAGTCTGTCCGTCTGCCTCTTTGTTCAGTCTAAACATGCTCAGTGAGAGAGGCTGCCTGGTTACAGTAACGTTAGAGACGGCCTTATTGTCTGCATCACTCATTGTCTCCTCTTCTTCTTTGTGTGTTGGCTTCAGGGACAACAAGCTCAAACAGTCAAAACAACTGATTTGAATCAGTCGGATCTTGTTATCTCATTTGGCTGTGAGATGCATCTGCTCTGTGGACCCCATGTGTGTTAATTTCAAGTGATGGGCAAATCAGTTTTTCAACTTTCTCACATAGATTTAAAAAAAAAAAATAAAATCTACACAATATAACATAATTACAGGAACTGAAGCTTTAAATAGAGACAGGTGGTCCTTTGGTTTGCAAAAGTACAGCAGAGTCATTTTTCATTCATAGAAGTAAGTCAGGAAAGTGGGACGTTAGCCAACCACTTGAAGATTAACCGGAATGCATTCTGGGCTTTGGCAAGTGGTTTGAATAAGATACAGTATATAAAACCTTCAAGCTCTGTATTATTTATCTTTAAATAAAAAAAAAAAAAAATTGCACAATAGTTTTTATTTCATTCATATATTTTAGTTTTTAGCCATTTTTCTCATAATAATCACCTTTTGCTAAAATAACTGTATTTCTCTATGTATTTTTTTCTCATGAAATCCAGGATATAGAGATCTGTAATAGGAGGGAGGGACTCTGACTGGATATACAGAGGATTATTCAACCCAGTCGCCAGGAAACATTTTTGGCATTGTACATTTCTGCAAACAAGTGAGTATAACAAGCTGAGAAAGTCCTCTAAGGGCGGGTGGGAGTATGTGGTATACGGATCAACCAAACACTGGACTTTCACCCAGGAGACCATTGTTCATGTCCAGTGGTGAAACCAAAAGTCAAAGTTGACTTTACGCTTGTAACGTAACGTCACGTAAGAAAGTCCGTTAAGGGCGGTTGTTATTTATTGCCGCTGGTTACATTGTTACGGTTGTTACGTTACGTTATTATTTTAACACAACCATGATGTTTTTTTCTAACCTTAACCAAGTAGTTGTGTTGCCTAAACCAAAGCAATAGGCCCCTTCCACAGCAGCCGTTTTGACATGTCATAGCAGGGTAAACACAGATGTAATTGAAAACATTAATCATGGTCTTATTTTATTTTAGTGTGTCACAGCCATTCCAGTGAGCCTGATCCATCACCTCAATGGATCAGGTTCATAATTAATGTTATCAATTACACCTGTGTTTACCATGCAATGTGAAAGGGGTCAATCGCTTCAGAACGGTAACCACGTGGCATTGTGCGTTTCTACCAGCGTGATACGAGGCTGATATGAAACATATTTTTGGTTCAGAAACATCGACATTTAACGTATTCTGTGGTTTGCAGAAACATAAAATTTAGGTTTACTTTACCAGCTAAAAAAGCTAAAATATGTCGGAGTCCAAACTATCTGTCATGAGGCTGAATTGTGATTGATAGCTCATACAGATTATTTTATAGCGTGCAGAGAATGATAAGCGCTGTGACAAGAGCTGTGTGTCCGGATGTGACCTCTTGTGCCTCTTGTGTCTCTGTGTGCCAATGAGCAGGCATGCTTAACTTGTTCCAAATCAATTAACCTGATTAGGAACAGGTGCAGCAGCTGACACAACGAGTGGGAACCAAATAATTCCCAAATATTTCTACCAGCAACGTGCAGCTCCCTGATCTCAGCTGTTCATGGTCAATGTCTGCAAGTTCATCGTCTTTTTACTGAGCTAAGAAGTGAGTCGACTGCTGGAATCACATCCAACTCGCCAGCTTGATCAGCTCAGAAGAGATTAAATTGATTTGTTGATGTAGCTGACAACAGTACATAGTTGTATAGCAGCCAAAACTCAATGATTGGTTTTGGTGTAATTCCATTTACTTAGTTCTGGTATTTGATAATGCACAATGGATTAATGTGAACATTTATAGTACTAATACAAGTTCCTGCATGATTAAAGGGACTTGGCGTCTAATCATTTCTGTCACTAAGAGACACAGCAGTCCATGAAATTTGTGTGATGCCATTATTTCAAAATCAGCCTTACCAGGGCCTTGGTCTCCTCCTCGTCTTTGTAATAGTGGAGCTGGTCCCCTCGCAGAACAAACCAGCGACTGTGCCAAGTCTTGACAAAACCTCCTTGCTTCCTGAGCCACCCGCACCTGATGACAGTCGGCCGTCCCTGCCTCTGGATCTCTGTGCTGGCCTGACCTCCACTGCGCTGGGGACTGCTGTGGGACACACACTGCTCGTCCATTGCAGCAACTCTTATCTGCAAAACAGTTTGAATCTTTTTTAGATTTGCAGAGTTCCAAGTAGGAAAAAAGGTACAAAATAAATACATTCTGCAACATATTACAAACAGATGCTGCAGAAATCATGAATGCAATCTCTTTTCAAACTCGGTACGGGTATTTACAACAGAAAATATGACACAAACTACTCATTCAGTTCATTTAATGAAAAACATTTTCTTCCATTAGAGTAGGTGGATCATACCGACTTTTCAAATGTCATTTTCAGTTCTGACAAAATGCCTCACCTGTCTTTCTCGAAACCTCAGCAAATAACATCTAAACTATCTGCGTGGCTGGATACTACTTGAGGTATAATGTGATTTGGAGGAATGTTAAAGGGTTGTTTAGTGTTGTGTGAGTGCAAGGAGACACGAGCAGAAGGGGATGTGTGGGAGGAGGAATTCATAAACCAGATAACAAGACCACAGGCCAAACCTCTAATCTCTTATTAGATCTCTTATCTTGTGTCGGCCACCTACACATGTTGGCCCGCCAGTCTCTCGTCTCTGTGTAACGTTTTGACTCTCAGTCTCTTTGAAACCTCTATCTTTTTAACTGTTTTTAAGTTTTAATATGACCTAATCCTTTATTATTCAAGTGAATAAATCTGATCTGGAGTCTGTACCACAGGCACAGCTTGTGTTGGTTCAGGGGGCTCACTGAAACCCCAAGTGGCCGTGGCCAATAGACACAGAACTAATGATTTATTGTAAATTTTAATAATATTGAACTTATTGTGTCTTCTTATTGACAGAATAACAAATCAACAATAAGAAGATAGATTTGTGGTCTTTTTATTTACTTATAATAACATCGGACACTCTGAATCTGTTAATTAAATCATTTCTGTTACGTCATGTAAACAAACCACGTACCTATCAGCTTAGCTCCAGATCTGATCAGAGATGTAGTCACTTAAAAGATGGATGATATTTGCTAGCTTCCTACGTTTGTACTTTTTTTAAACAGAAAACACATGTTTTATAATGTGATATTTACTGGAAATGACAAACAATAGAGCAAACAGCAAATAGGAAGCTTTCAGGCGATCTCCAGCCAGCTGCCTCCTTATTTAGGTTTTTGTAGTGCAACGAGGAGGTATCGTATAGATAACTCCTCATTTCAACTTTACCAATCAGCCATCTCCTGGTCCATTGTGGCACTTTCAAAGTGAGCGACAGGAATAATTGTAAACAGATCCTGTGACTCCTGTGACATGTTGACGTGTCATACGAAGAATTTCTTCCCACCTGAAACACATGAATACGATTCCCAGACGCAGAATTTTTTTTTTTTTTTAGCCGCACTTTGCTGCTACCTGGTGTGAATTCGGCGTTAATGTATGAGAGGTTGACCTTGACCCTCTGAAGAAAGGGTGGCTCTTCTGCTTCCCCTAAGTTACTTTATGTTTACATACTCATATACAGTCAAATGTGACAAATGTCCTCTGCTGGACCTAAAACGTTCACACACGTCAATACATATAGCCTATATAAAAAAACAACACCACACATGCAATAAATCACTCTACACATATTGTTTCCATGAGTATAATAATAATTTAAACTTGTGACATACTGTATGCTACGACTGCTAAAGACTGCTGCTGTCAGCTTTAAGCATTGCCGTGTTGTCAGTGGCTCTGGCTGGGCTTGCCTTGGTGGAAGTCCAAACAGCCCACAGGTCCAGATGTGGCCCAGATGCAGCCCAGCAGTGGAGCAAGTGCAGCAGGGCTGCTGTTGTGATTTCAAAACTTTCTCTGGTCCCATGCATGCAGTAAGCATGTCCAGTATGCATTTGCATGCACAAACACGCTCACTACTCTGCTCTATGAGAAAATACCAGTTTTCCACTTGTTTTACATCGTGGGGGCCACAACCTACTTATTATGTTTTGTCCATCTCTACTTCATCTTTGCTCCACTTTCATGATGGATCTATGTGGGGGGAAAAAAAGTGGGCAGTGCTCTCGTTTCAACAGCGGTGAAAGCTATCATCTGAGCTATGGAAAATTCTTCACTTTGTGGGAACAGCTAATATTGGAGGGAATAATCTCTGTATCCCTGCTGCTTCCTGCACACTTGATTCTCTTAGCTTAAACAATCTGTAAGGGCGCACACACAACAGCATAAATCACAGTCTATGGTTGATACACCCATCTGTTGATGGAGTCACCTGCTGGTTTGCCAGTCTGGTGCCACAGCCCCTTTATACAATTTCATGCCTCTTGCACAGGGCCTAGTTAACAGCACTGCTGGGACTGGCCTGTGCTGCTACGAAGTGAAATGGTAAATAACTCAGGGGTTTCTTAATGTGAATGACTGGAAACACTATTTAATATTTACATTACACTGTGGTCTAGTCCGGTGGTAATAAATTGCCACATAAATCTAAATCTATAAATCAACAGACAAATGGAAAAAGATGAAAAGTTAGTGGTTATTTGGCCCACGCAGGAACAGCATGATGAATTGTGACCTTTAGAAAATTATTTTTTATGTTCCCACTAAAAGCCAGTTTGTGGGTTCAAGCAGACATACAGACAACAGAATCATGAGGAAATGATGTGTTAACAGCAGCCATAAAGTAATGAATCCTATATTTTATGAACAATAGGAATGAACTGTGGTGTAATAAGCAACTGCTTTCAATCAGGCTTTGGAAGATGACAAACAGGAGGAGACGTATGGTACTTTTTTAGTTTCAATATTGGTCTTTTAACCACACAAGTGGTGTGAGTCGGTCGGTCCATCACTTTGGTCCAAGCTGAAATGGCTTGATACACATATTCATGTTCCCCAGAGGATGAACCCTAATATCTAGAGATTCCTTAACTTGTCCTCTAGCGCCACCATAAGGTTACAGCATAACAATTATAACAGTTTTCAGCCTGAAGTCTGGTGATCAAATGAAACAGCCTGAAAGGCAATATCATTTATCAAACCACTTTGCAAATGCATACCAGTAATATGGATTCCAAAGCTTGTTTTTTTAGATTCAGCAGCCAAAATCGTTAAAAAATGTGGTGAAATACAGAATTGACAGTCATGGATTCTCAGCAACCGCTACCTGAAAAGCTGTTGATCTGATCAAACTACACGGAAGCACCAAAACCGCAAAGTTATATCTAGTGAAGCCCGTCTTGCAAAACAGTGTTGGCCACGGTCGGAGGATGCGGGGGAGACCAGGGCCGGAGTCTCTGCTGTACTCTGCTCCTCTGCCTGCTTGCCTTCACTCAGCTCGCTGCACCTCACGTGCATGCGCGCACACTACACACTGCAGAAGACTTCGTAGCTCTGAGAATATCTAGTGAATGTACAGTGGACGTTTGTGCAGAAATAAATGCTGCAGCTCCTCCAGACCAACAGAGGTTTCCCGTGTCTTATGAAGTGACGGTGCTCCGCAGCGAGAAACGTTATCGTCTCCGACCAAAACTCCGGTGGCTCACCCGTTCCTTCCGACCGCGGTCGGGAGGCTGAAGCAGGAAAAGCCAACACTAGGATCAGCAGTGATTCATGGAGAGACCTTCGTCTGGTCAGCTAACATTACTGCAAAGCAGGTGAAATATAGAGTGATAGTGTGGTTTTAGCTGACGTGTGTCGCCTCACTGTTTTGAGCGATGCTCGTTCATGTCGATTTAGAGCGAGCACAAGCCCGACGCTGACTTTCGTTGACTTAAAGGCCACAGGTGTCGCTGTTAACGAGCATTTCTGATTCTTACAAACAGTCCCTTTAATGGTAAAATTCTTGAGTGGAAAATGATCTTAACATTAATGAATAACTTCAAATGTATATATTACATCACTTAATATAATACCATTTGTAATAACATAACAATTTCCGTTACTACCAACTGACGTGTCAGATTCAACACAATGCTGCTCACCTGTTCTTCAGGTAGGAGTAAGGCTGGTTCACTGGTAGTAGGGGGATGGGGATACATGACTGCATTTGTACTTGGGCCTGGCACCAGACAGGGACAGGGACCACTCATTTAGTATGAATGGCTTACTAAAAGTTTGCCTGCATTGATTAAATGTCGGCTAAAAGATGGGCAAAATGTTAACACTCACAATCTTTCTGGCATAAGGCTAACTAGCTAATGTTTGCAAGCTAATTTCCACCACTCACAGACTACAGTACACACACCTTTTTTGTGAAAAATTGGGTCGCCCTTTCTTTTCTTTCTTTTTGTTTTTGGAAACCAGGTTTTTCTTTCAGAAGCTGAGACACTTGAATAGTTTTCCACTGACACTCCTCACTCTGCTAAACTACCTTCACACCTGGTTAGGGCGTTGGACCGAACCATTTCATGTAAATAGAGGGGGGTGGGCAATACAGTGGCTCTCTGGATGTCTACGTTTTTGCCAAAAACTAGAGAAGAAAAAGAAACGTTTAGTTCTATTACTACACTGTAAAATAAATATTCTATTACTGATGATAGGTTAATAATTTTCTGTTGAAAACAGATTCCCTAATGTCACCAATCCACCCTTCCCTCATGAGCCAGCTAGTAAAGAAAAAAGGCTGCATTTGTTTTAAGTTTTTTGGGTTTTTTTGTTTCAAAACTTCCTTTATTTAAAACAGAGAGATACACAACAATTGTTGAACAAAAACATAAATAAAAAACAAAAACAACTACAAGCCAGGGAGTCCAAACTCCATTCATTTTAAGTCCTTTCAAAGTTCAAATAAAATGTGTTTCCTTTAAAATATTGAAAGACTGCAGTTTTTTTGTTCTTAATATTTTCGAGTAACGAAATTGCTTGAGTTCTACAATAAAACGATGAAAGCAGGGTTTGGAGTCAGACCATTTTGATTTGTGGATACATTTGTTTAGGTTAATACAGGCTACCTAATTTGTGTGACGCAACAACCCAACAAGGGCTAAAGGCAAGGTAGTTGATCTGGTTTTCAAACCTGGATTTTATATGTAGCCATTCTTTTTGCAGACACAAAACCTCCAGGTGATGCCAGATGTGGTTGTAAGCACATTTATGTCTCTGCAAGAACACATCACTACCTGACTGTTTTGTCCATTCAGCACATTGTGTGTCCCTGTTAAACACCTGTGTGTGCAGGTGTGTGTACTGTATCTTTGTGTGTGGCAAGAGTGTGAGCTGTCCCTTGAGCCTCAGTCTCCAAAAATAAGCAGTGGAACCAGATATATAATATTTCCCCAACAAGTAACAACGAGGTTGAAAAAGGAACACATAAAATAAAGAAATACTTTACAAGGCAAATGAAAGATTTCTAGTGCAATCTATTTGAAAACAGATTCCTAAAAATCCTAAAAATGTGTACACGTATGTTACAGTTCAAATTAAGCAAGAGTTGCATTCAAATTGCTGGAGGATAACTAATTTTGGAATGAAACTCTTTATAAAAAAAGTAGGGCTGTCAAAGTTAACGTGGTAATAATGAGTTAACGCAAATTTGTTTTAACGCCACTAACTTCTTTAACGCATTAACGCAACTGACAGTTTTAGAGCTAGAGTGAAGTTACTGGCATCATATGAAACTAAGGAATCCATCTAAATAATGTTCCAAAGTTACACTAAATTTTGTCGAGAAAAAACTGGCATGGCGTTTTCAAAGGGGTCCCTTGACCTCTGACCTCAAGGATCTATGGGTATCCACGAGTCTCCTCTTTACAGATTTGAGTTTGTCATGTTATGATTTGAGCATATTTTGTATGCTAGATGCAGTACCTGTGAGAGTTTCTGGACAATATTTATCATTTTTTTCTATTGTTAATTGATTTCCAATAATAACTACATTTGCATAAAGCAAGCATATTTGCCCATATTTGTAGTGTAAAGTGCTTTGAGTGGTTGGAAGGTGCAAGTCCATTTCCATTTACCACTCTCATGTTGATAAGAGCATTAAATACTTGTCAAATCTCCCTTTAAGGTACAGTACATTTTGAACAGATGAAAAATGTGCGATGAATTTGCGATTCATCGTGATTAACTACGGAGAATCATGCGATTAATCGCGATTACATATATAAAAAGTACACATAGTTAGAAATTGACATGAAGCCCAACTTTCTTCTTTAAGTTTGGTGATGACATCAAGTCTGATCTCTTGAATAACGGCAGTATGATGGAGCATTTCATTTCCAAAGCAGCAATTAACACTCTCTGTTACCATCTGCTCGTGCCTAGTAACACTTGATTCTGTGTCTTGAGTTCAAAAGTATCCCAGAATTTTCTCACAGCTTGTCTGAGAAACTTTGACCGTGCTAAGAAGTCAGTGGGAAGAGACACCCTGACCTTCACTATAAAAAAAAACAACAGTTCAGTAAACACACAGCCACACACACACACACACTTACACATACCGCAAACACTCGAAAGGAAAAACACAGAGATAGTCAGGAATCAGCCCCCTAAGGTTTTGTGGCATGCATGCACTGTAATTTCTTAGCAGGATGCAATATATTTGTGGCTCTGTGGCAGACGAATAAAATGAATAAATTTCACAAGTAAAAGAAAAAAATGGATTCTGCAAGTGGCAGGCTTTAGTATTCTCTGTCTGTCTGTGTCCATCAGTAAAATGGATGCAGAGCCATGCAGGCCATCTCAGGATCAGTGTGTCTGTTAGTGCAATCATAAAATACAACTACTGGACGTGTCTTTAATGATGAAAGCTGTTTTTAGAGCAGCCAGGAAGGGACTGAATTGTACAATAAATCATTTTAAATTGCTTTCTGGGACTCATCTGTTTGACATAAACTGATACTTGTGATGATGATGATTCAAAAAATTGACATGATAAACCGGTTAGGATAATTCAGCATGCAGTGATAACAACCTTTACACATCAGTGAAGTATTTTTCCTCATGTGAAAATGATGTCAGAAGCACCATATGTTGGCTACATCATGAATTCTACCCATACACAGAGGAAATAAGGATATCTAGAAGTTTGACGGGATTGTAAAATCTCTGAAATGTGACACTGCAGAGCTTCTTGTCCGTACAGGACTCGTCTCACGCCGTCACGAGGTTGCTCGTTTTCGGTGCTTGCACAGAGTGTTTGTTCCCCATATGGGAAAGTACTGAAGCTAACAGAAAGCCTGAACTGCTGTTTGACACGTCTTTGTTTGAATTGAGCTGCTTTGGAGGAGGAGGATATTAAGTCTGGCTCATCCTTTGGGAAATTAAAGTTGTGCCAGGGAGGATTTTTTTGGGAGGGGGTAAAAATACAACACAGTTACCTAAATCATACATTTTGGGCTGCAAAGAGAAGAGCATTCAATTCCCATAATTGGGACTTTGCAGACTGTTGCCCAAACTGCGAAACGTTTTGGTGATGGGTAGGGACAGTGGCAGGAAATCTTGTGGGACCACAGGAAGTGGCCGGTCACAACAGCCACAGCGGAGCACTCTGTTGAGAGAAAAGTGCAACAAACTTGGATCTGCTGCTATAAATCAGTGGTTCTCAACTAGGGGACCCTCCCAGGGGTCCTTGATGGTGTTCCAGAGGGTCCCCTGGTAAATGGGTAATGGTTTATTTTCACTATTTAATTCACTAAGTGAGCCCAATGTGAGTAAGATTCATAAAAGTGACTCTGATCATAGGTTTCACTTCCTCCACGGTTATTTCCTCCTTAGAATTCTGATCTTAATCATATTTAACAGCCAAAATCTTCTGAGACGGAGGTCCCTGAAGGTCCCCGAAAAGGGTTGAGAACCACTGCTATCTATCTATCTATCTATCTATCTATCTATCTATCTATCTATCTCATTAAGAGTCATGAGTTGGCTGAAAACGCTGTCTCTGACTGACGCACTCGAGCGTCATCACCAGCTTTTTTCTTGTGTTGTAATGTAGAGCTTAGTCCTAGTCTTATATGAATTATATTGTAAGGGTTAGATCTATTTCATTCTAACATAACCTGGCTGCTTAGCTTACATTGTTCGCACCATATGTTTTAATTTTTAACATTACAAGAGACAAAAAATTTTAAGATGAGGACTAACCAACGTGTTTGGTAAACATACTGTTATCTCGGGTTTGGCTGGGGTTGCTAACCTAAACTCTGATAGCATACTTTCACATAGGATGTGCTCTAGTCATGCAATGCATGCAATGCAATCTATTTGGCTTTGGAAAGTAACACTCAGTTACTACTGTAGCTAGTAAGATGGATTGCAGTTTATTTTAAGGGCAGAAAAACACAGTTTAACCCATATCTTATATGTTTCTCTTGATTGGGTTTTTTGGAAAGACTATAAAGTTTTGCTCTACAGCCCCATGCACATGTCTTAAACATGTGGAGAAATCCCAGATTTACAGTTGCTAAGTTATGATTAGACAATAGCGGTTCAGCAACCATTGCCGAGGACTTCAATAAATACATTTTTTTCAAACACGTCATTACTACTCATAGTAGTAATGTGTGTTCATATTAAAGGTTATCAATGATCACAGTGATGCAAATAATGTCCTCCCTGAAGACTTAATGATCCACTGATGAATAGCAGACATTTATTTGTGTCCTTTAACATGTGGCAGACACAGTGCCATCACCATCTGTCTGTCTTCACTCTCCAGTTTTTTGCCTTTTCAGCAGCTGTTCTACTCCACGTTGGCCCCAGTGCTTGCCAGCAAAGCCTGTGCCAATTTTCCTTGGATGATATAAAGGTCAATGGTGCATTAAGCAGAAAAGTCACAATGAAGAGGGTCAAAACAGTGCTACCATTTAGTCTTATCAACTCGGATAAAAAATGTATTTGTCTGTCTGTCAACATAAACTATTTCTCTTTCTGTGTATGAAAAATGAACTTTATCACATGATGTCTCTCTCTTCCAGTACACCGCATCAAAGTAGCCAGTAAGATGTGATATGCCAGATGTACGATAATCATCGTATTAGTACAATAACTTTGCCCTCTGTACGATGTACTATCAACGATGCCAAAAGTGCCATAATGTACGTTAATTTGACCATTTCGTGACGTTTTAGTCTGCGCTGTCTCAGATAGCAAAATATGGATCCTACGTCTGTGTTCACGCATCGCTTCTCACGTGACCTCTTTCCAGACAATCGCTCTTTAGTGTAGGTTATGATGTTGATGAACGTGGCTGGCGAGCACGGCTGTAACTCTCTCTCCCTCCTGTCTTGTAATTTCATTTTTTAATAGTAGGCTATAAAAATTGTCAAACTGATGGACCAACATGTTCTCATCCCACCTTGTCACATACTGATGCTTTGTCAGACCCCTCGGTCGTCACTTTTCAGTTTCTGGTAAACGTAAATGTGCTTAATGGTGTGAATTAAACAAAAATACTTGCTTAGGTTTAGGCAATAAAACCACTGAAGTTAGGTTTAGGAAAAAAAACATTGTTGGGTTTAAAATAACTGCGTTTTTACAGTGAAAATGTGACTTGATGTTGTGAACATGGGACACAAACGAACAGCTGATTGTAAAGTAAAAGTGAAATGTAACACCCAAGTCACGAACAGCGGTCTCACCACTGCACCGTGCAGCCCCATTTAAATATATGTTTTGTAAAATTACACATTTACGCCTATTTGTTCTCATGGTTATGACTTGTGTGCAATCATTTTCCTCAAAATACAATCATTTTAAGCCTCTGGAAAGATAGTTTATCATATCCTATCTGGCAACACCGATGTGATTGGTGGACACACGGGCCGACTTCATTGCAAGCCAGCATGTTTGACAGCTGACTGAATCCACCTGGCAGTTACATAAACCGTCTGTGTTTCCTTAGCAACCATCTCCAAGCTAATTCAGATTTGACAAAGTCCATGTTCACTTACTCTAACAGGAAAAGTGATTCTCATGCGTTTATGTATGTGCACGGTACACTAGATAACATCTAAAAACATGCGAAAGAGGAAACTTGAACTTGTAATTGCCAGTCGATGCTGTCAACCCTTTAAATATCCCTGAGCAGCCTCCCCCTCTTTACAGTCTGCACAGTAGGGCCTCCATGACCCACATGTGTTAAAGACAAATATAACCCTCCGCTACCAAAGCTGCTACCTCGAGAGCGGTCTGGTTCTGTTAGACTCCTGCTGAAAAGTCACAGAGGTGAGAGGAGGGCATGTTTCTTGCTGTGCTGTGGAGAGGATGTGAAAGAGGAAGGGCTTCAGAGCGGTCACAGATGGAAGTACTCATAACACACGTGAAAAAAAAAAAAAACTGATCCGTTGCTGCATCCAACACATGCACAAGTCAGGTCTATCATGATTTACAGTGCCGAAGGGTTTGAAGTGAGGCCGCGATCCTTCATTACGGAGTAGTCCACGATCAGTGTCACACAACCCACTGTGAGTCACAAAGAGAGAGGTGGATGGATGAAAGCAGGAAGACAGGAAGGGAGGTGAAGGTGGGCGATATAATGTATCACAAACATAGAAGGATTTGGTTCTTGTAGATAAATTTTCTTTTTGCTCCCGCTCCATAAATAAACTCCCTGGCTTTCCTGTATGAATCAATGTGATGAGTCAGTGTCTATTTTGTCTACGCACCAATTTAGACACCATGTGTGGACCCCCTTTACAGTCTACAATGCAGCCCTTTTAGTATGATACACTCGCCACCCCATCAACGGCAACGCTGCCCCTCCCTCTCCATTTTCCTCAACGCCATGTGTCACAGCATGTCTGGGAAAGTGAGCTGCGGCCCTGTGGAGGAGCTGAACGTTGACTCATTCTACATGTGTTTGACACACTGCTATAACTGATACTGTTGATGTGGCGATCTTTTGTGAATACAGCAGGGAGGATATTTTCTGAATAAATTAAGACGCAAGATGCTACGGTCACAAAGTGAGAGGGCAAACTGAAAATCATGATCATAGTCATTTTCCCCATTGTTTGCAGTTTGGGGAAAGCTGACTCTGCATTTTCACCTTTGTGAATATCACCTCTGGGTGAGCACCCGATTCAACTGTTATCAGGCCATTAAATAGGCGTTATCAGTCGCTTTAAGCACCATAGATGTGGGTCATTAGCCTACTACGCCCACTACGTTGTAAAGGTGAAAGTGAAACTTTAAAGCAACACGTTCTAACATGTAAACCTGAATGAAACGTCAGGCAACAAAACTACAACTTCTTTAGGTTTAGGCAACAAAACTACAACTTCTTTAGGTTTAGGCAACAAAACTACAACTTCTTTAGGTTTTGGCAATAAAACTACAACTTCTTTAGGTTTAGGCAACAAAACTACAATTTCTTTAGATTTAGGCAAAATACTACAATTTTTTTAGGTTTAGGCAACAAAACTACAACTTATTTAAGTTTAGGTAACAAAACTACAACTTCTTTAAGTTTAGACTACAAAACTACAACTTCTTTAGGTTTAGGCAACAAAACTACAACTTCTTTTAGTTTAGGTAACAAAACTACAACTTCTTTATGTTTAGGCAACAAAACTACAACTTCTTTTAGTTTAGGTAACAAAACTACAACTTCTTTATGTTTAGGCAACAAAACTACAACTTCTTTTAGTTTAGGTAACAAAACTACAACTTCTTTATGTTTAGGCAACAAAACTTCAACTTCTTTAGGTTTAGTAAAAATCCTTTTATAACTTCTTTTGCTGATCTACCATGTGAATAGTTGATATCACCTACTAGTGGGTGTAGTAGGCCCCTAATGACCCACATCTATGGGGCTTGTAGCAACTGATAACGCCTATTTAAAGTTACAGTAAAGGAGCAGTTTGACATTTTCACACTTTTTCACTCTGGTGGAAAGTTAAATGAGAAGATTTCATCTGAGAGTGGTATCAATCTTGTCTGCCAGAAAGCAAATATTTCTCAAAAATGTTAAAATTATTCCTTTCACGAATGCATTCTCTAATTTGATCTCAACTCCAGTTTTGCTGCAGTATTCCTCTCTCTCTCTCAATACACAGATATCACAGAGTTAGACCTGGGAACAGTCGGGTGCAGCAGCTGACACGGGGAACCTGATCCCTAGGCTTTCCAGCAGCACAGCTTGTGCACTGCAGACATTCCTGGCACACGGGGGTCATCATATCTTCCCTACTTCTACCTCAGTCCATGCCCTGTTTGCTTTCACATCTTCCTTTTCCATTAACACACCAGGTGGGGAAAACAAGTTGTCCTCCCTGCCATTTTATCCACCACCTTGTCGTTTCCTTCTCATCCTTTCATTCTTATTATATGAAATCTGTTCTCATTCTGCTTTTCTGCACATTAATCCAGACATAATTGAGTTTTCGTGTCTGTCTGGCCAGCCGACAGCCAGACAGGGGGTCAGTGTTTTGGATGGGACATTCAACGGTCTCACCATCTGTACAGTATGAATACAGCAGAATTAGCAAGCCCTTGCAAAATGCTAGAGTGACAGTACAATAAGTGCACCAAATTGTACCTGAGTAGAGAAAATTGATGTTTTCCAGCTGTCCAACAGTCTTGGTGACTTACAGTGAATTGATGATTCAGTTTGCAGCTTCAGGCTAACAATGAAGTTAATACGCTTTAGATAAAGATTGCAGCATTAAGTCATTTTCACAATATGTGAGATCCCCAGCAGGCCCACCCAGGTGTGACACATCTACTGTATATAGAACTGAAATTTGTGCACTTCTCAATATGTAGGTTATGGCACAGCTGGATGAGTACCTGCAAAAATCAATCCATGCTCTGACCCCACGACACACGTTGAGTGACCGCCCCCCTCATTTGCATAATGAGGCAGAAATACATAAAAAAAATGTAAAAAGAAAAGAAATATATAAAGAAAAGAATACAGAAAGAATAAGTTTGGGGAAATAAATATGGGGTGAAATGCAAAGGGAAAATTGTGCATAAATAAATAAATAAATATACACATTTAAAAACAAATATAAAATAAATAATGAAATAAAATAAATGCAAAAGAAATAATAAATAAATACATAAATATAGAGGAGTAAATAAATAAGGAAATTAATACAAAGATAAATAATAAAGAAGCAAATTAAAACATAAATATCAATTTATGTCACATTTCATCAATTAATTAATGGCTACATCCATCTTCAATATTATTTTTTGAGTCGTTTATGTATTTATTCATTTATTTTTGATTTGGGCAGGTTTTGTCATCCATAGATGAGTTGTGTCACTACTTTAACACGGTGGAAATGCATCACAGTAATGAACCATTAGTGATCAAATCCTTAGAAAAATTGTAATTCTGAAAGTTTGCTTGGAAAAAAGATTGTTCCAAAAAAAAAAAAAGTTCAGTCCAAAAGCACAGATGAGTCTTACCATTGTTCAATAAATTGAAGGCACATGCTGACCTCCTCTGCTTGTGATCTGGGACCATATGTACATGCAAAATACTAAAAAGATCCCCCAAAACACCACCAAATGTCATAGCAACGAGAATGTGGTGTTACTTCTGAAATTGTATACAAAGTTCAGCTCCAGTTTACACCTGCTTAAAATATAAATCACACAAAGTGTAAGTTAAAGTGTAAGTCAACCCCTCCAAGATTGGACCAGTCAGTCAGAGCATTTGCCTGCAGCATCCTCACATCTCTAGTACGTGTCAAAGTGAGTATAGAGATGTCAAGAAAAATGGGGACTTAACAATACCGTAGCAAAAGCATGCTATAAAACTCAAAGAGCAGACTCACCTTTCAAATACACAGCCTTAATGAATCCCTCAGCTCTGACGTGTGGTGATGCACACCTATTGTATCCAACCCAGTGACAGGTAGTCAATCCACATCAACAGAGATCCTGGGCTGAGACTCTGCTGCTGCTGCTGCTGCTGCTGCTGATCCACTGAACAAACTCAGTGTGTGCACAGTGGACTGTGTTAGTTGAGGCTCAGACGAGCTCTTACTAACTTTTCCCCTGGCTGCTCACACACCATCTGCATGCTGAGAAAGTCTCCGCTGTGAACAGGATGGCTGTCGTGGTCAGCACAGTCACACATGGGGCAGCATTACAGCAGGAGTCCGCCCAGACACACTCACACACAAACAAACACACACACACACTCTCCCCTAACACTGCAGCCTAACTCCTCCAGTCATCCTGGCTGGTGAGACGCTCACGCTCAGTCTGAGAGGACTGTGTTGGCTACAGAGAGGAGGAGGGAGGGTGTGTGTGTGTGTGTGTGTGTGTGTGTGTGTGTGTGTGTGTGAGTGAGTGTGAACATGTTTTAGGAAGTCTCAAGATGAGAGCTCTGACTGAGCAGAGCTCCAGTAGTGCAGCTTTCTCTTGTATTTCAGATTACACACAAGCAACTGGCTTGGTTTTTAAACTGTGTTCCTTCTTCCACTCAAAATGTTAACAAAGCAAAACCCAAACTTTTCTATGTTGTTCATAATGTGGAATATATAAATCCTGAGTTCCTTCCCCATATATATCATCTGTGAGTAATTCAGCACACAAACACAGAAAAGCTGCCCCAGTTTCAAGGCGTCTTCAAGATGTCGTATACAAATGACTGCGTGCGTGCAGCTTGACAAACATTTATTCAGGGACACTACTGGCCTCACTTTGGTGCAAGCCCAGCTGTATACACACCAGTGGAAAGTGCATCTTGTTTACCTGCTGGGAGGGGTCTAACATGTCTTCCTGTTCCATAGTGGTTCCTTTCTGAAGAAGAGCATTTTTTATTTTGTGATGCACAGAAACAATGTGTATGATAAATGGAGATAATGGATTCACTAAATTATTACTTTTACAAACTGAGGAATTGTGACATATGCAGGTACATTCCTGAGCTCAATTATGCAGTCATCAAGCTCCTTATGGACTCCCCACAACCAGACAGACTATTGATTTATGACAAGAGAGCAAATCTCTTGAAAAAAAAAGAAATGTTACTCTATCACAGATTCAGACGCATGGTTGTCATGCAAGCTCTGAAAAAGAAAATTAAGTGATTATGTGTAATTATATATGAAAAAAAAGTTTACTGGAGAGAAAAAACTGTTGTAAGACACTTCAATGCAGAGGATGAAGAATGAAGGAAGAATGTTGTTTTATAAAAGATAAAAACAAAGCAAAAACAAGTGTATTAAAAGAATACGAATATTCCCCACCAAAAGAAGTCTATTTTCCGATGTATAAAATACTGAAGCATGCAGGGTACAATTTGTATTATCACCACAAGACAGATGCAGATCCTTAATGTATCGGCCACATCCCCTGCTCCTCCTGGAAAATGTAGTCATTACTAATAAGGGAGGGGAATTCCAATCTATGTAGGAGGGGGCTGAACAATAATTACTTCCTCGAAATCAAATCACCAAGATGGGAATTAGTTCATTTACAAACTCGCGAACAGTACACTATGTGAGCATGGCTGGATTATTGTGATATGATTCAACAGACGTGATCCTGGTTGAGGTTATCGAGGTGTTAGAGGTTCAAGTGTTGGGTCAGGCTGAACTTATTATCTATTGTTCTGTTTGAAATGCATAAATAAATGCATTAATAAATAAATAAATACTACTAAAAATAAATATGAGACAAATAAAGAATAAATGCAAAAATAAATAAATATAAAATAAATGCAAAAATTACGCAAAATAAATCAATACATTTTAAAATTAATGAAAATAAATAAAAGGAACAATTAAACAGAATTTATTTATTTAGTTGTTCTTTATTTATTTTTTTATTTGGGCAGGTTCCGTCCTCCATAGGAGTGAGGTCAACATTACGTTTGGACCAAAGAGTAGTACACTTCTGAATGTACAGACCATGGTCAGATTTTGGCCTGATAAATCTATCTCCATTCCCCCCCCCCCCCCCCCCATGTTTAACGGTTCTCTAGTGCAGGACTACCTGAGATCTTACAGGACATCTTGCATTGATGGCACATTTGCTGCTACAGCGATCATTTTTGTACTTTTCTGTTACAGCACAATCTTTCTCGCTATCTAGACCAGTGGTTCCCAAACTTTTTGGCGTCTGATCCCTCAAAAAACAAATCCGTGTCTTGCGAGACCTCATCACAGTTGATGGTGATGTGTGGATGTGTGTTGTGAACAGTTCAAAAGAGTAATTAAACCCTCTGTAATTGTTATATTTTAAGCATTTTTAGAGGCCTGAAGTATCAAGAATTTCATATGAAAAATTAACAAATTAGCAAAAAGTCAGAAAAAATAAATACAATTTTGTGCAAGAGAAATATATATATTTTTCTATCTTATTTGTATTAAACATCCTGAGGCCTGTCAGATTTATCTTGGGACCCTTTGGGGGGTCCTGACCCTTAGGTTTGGAACAAATGATGTAGACAATCCTGGCACTAACTCGGATCAATGCTCCATTTTCCACACTGGTTTTGCTGTGACCCATGCTCTCTCATGCACAGTAACCTTTAAGCGTACTTAGAAGACTTATAGCTCCTCTTTGTTACTTTTTATTACCCTATATATGTATATATAAAAAGTCGTTATGAAATGTAATGTCATGTCATTAAAAGAGTAAAACTTTTGAGTATTACTTTTTATATGCAGCTGTGCAAAGATATTTATAACAGTGAGAATATAAAATCTCATCTCCACAGAGAAGATGAGTTTTCTAGGTGTTATGAAAAGCCTCATTAGATGAAACGAAGATGAAATGAAATGTTGAGCACAAACAACAGTAGGCTTTGAGCCATCTGTCCTCAGCCATCCTTCGGCATGTGTTATTACATTTGAAGGACGAGGAATGCTGAACATGAAACACTGTGACCTTGTGACGTGAGAAGTGGCCATCCGTAAACAAACCGGGGCTGCATCTACTCCCATGAGATACTCTGGAGGATCTGATCCGATAGGAGATAACTCTTCAGATTAGAATGGATGAATCTTCACAGAGGAAGCCTCTGGGAATTGACATATTCTCAGTGGGTCTGCTGTTCTCATGGCCTCGCAGTCAGAGGTTTTGGACAGTTGGTGACTTCTGGGAAGATAATGAAAATCTTTGGAGGCCAGACAGACAGGAGGCCGTTCCCACTGGACCGGGATGACACTAGAACTAATTTACTGTGATTTTAGGGCTTCTAATATTGCTGTATTTAGTATATGGTACTCACTTTTGTCCCCTGTACTTACAGCTCTAGGTAAATATTTTATATATTGCCCAGTTCTAGTGTGTGGCATGGCATTAATAGTCAATGGATCACATGACTCAGCCGATTAGACTGTTGTCAGGCTATTATACTATTATATTAACTTTGTCTCTAGGTGTAGGCTTCAGATAAGCCCAGTCGGTTTTTTGTCTCTTCCTGCACTGTATATGATTCATTTATTTTTTTTGTTATGTTATGTATTCTTAAATTGTGCAAAATAAATAAACAAATAAACAAATAAAAACAAATCAAATAGGTAGTTTTAGTTGCTATAAGCCCCATAGATGTGGGTCAATAGGGGGCTGCTACACCCACTAGTAGGTTTTATCATCTATTCACATGGTAGATCACCGAAAGAAGGTATGAAAGGACGTATCATGAAAAACTCACTTTTTCAGTGCTTGTGCACATACATTTGGGTATCTTGAGAGCCTAACAACCTGCAAACTGTGAAATAAGACAACCCAGTCAGTTTTTTGTGGGATGTCTAGATCAGAAAACATGTGATTCAACACGCCATTCAGATTTGTCTTCCCTTTTTATGTCACATGCAGCCTCATTAGAATATTCTGCCCACAGCTTGAGAACTACCTTTGCAAAGGTGCACCATATTTTTCTCTCAAGCCAATCAGACCAGACTGGGCTTTTTCGGGAGGGGCTCTTAAAGAGACAGGCGCTAAAATGGAGCGTTTCAGACGAGGGTGAATACTCATATATATTCAGACAAACAGTATGAGAACAATAATGTATTTTTTGACCATTAAAGCAAGTAAACATGTTCTAGTAGAAACCCAAAATACAAGTTTGAACTTGGAAATGAGCATGATATATCCCCTTTAAATTAGATGATAATGTGTCAATGTAGTGTTTACAGCTAGTTTCTGATGCCCCCGAGTGGCCAAATCAGTTATTACAGGTTTAACATCCAAAAGGTGACAGTGAAATTAAAGCTTTTAGTTACAAGACCATCAGCACAACTCAAAGTTGTGAATAAAAACGTTGGAGGAACACTGGTGGCCTACAGGGGTTTGATTCAATTTGAGTGTGAGTGGGAACCATATGTTTCTCTAACCATAACACTCCTATTTCCTGTCAGCTTTCTACTGTCGACTCTCTAATCTCTAAAAGCATAAAATGTAAAAAAAAAAAAAAAAAAAAGGATTGTGAAATCATCTCTAAACCAGCTATAAAGTTTGAGGTCAGAAGTGAGAGGTCCTCATCATCCATGAGTGAGATTGTTAATGGTAAGAGTTTACGTGAGGGAGTACACTATGTTGTTGTTTGTCGAGGTCAAGGTCACCCCCTACATTGTTTTTGTACGCGTCGCTGCTTGTTTCATTTTGTCTCCTGACCTCAATGGAGACAGGGTAATCTAGTAGGAAGGTTGTATCTCCTTCTCTTAACTTGCTGACAGTTGTTTTGAAAGGTCAGTGCAAACACACAGCCCTTCCTCCTTCCTCCTGTCTGCATTAGATTGAAAAATCCAGTTGACCTCCATAAACTGTTAACATGTCTCAACCTTTACATATGCCAATACAACAGTATATGAATTATCTATTAACAGCTACTGTATATGTCAGCATGGTAATGTTTCTTTCTTTTCAGTCCTTGGTTGTTTTATTTTGCTCTTATATAAAGTTGATTATTTACTACTGCAATCGTCTCATTTTCCATCAGAGATTGATGAAGCTGATCTTTTCTTCAGAGACAGTAGTTTATAGGTTTTTCTCCACACCAAAGATCACATCTCCTTCTTTTTCTTTGTGCAACGTTGCTCTCTGGTGGTGACTTCTAAAACTTTTGGATTAGGAACTTAAACAAGTTTATTTATAACTGTTTCTCTTTATCTTTAATGTTCTGCACACATTAATACTCTTAACTCTAATATTGTATTTGAGGAAATTGCTTTTATTAGTATTATGACAGTAGCCTATAATTAACATTAGGTCATTGCTGTAAAATCATTATCCTCATCAGATTTGTTATAAATAAACAGACAAAAACCCAAATTAAGACAATCAAAGTAAAAACTCTTATTGAAGCATTTGTCAGAGCTTCAAGACAAACTGGCAAATACATGCAAAATAACTGGATGATACAATACCATCAAGGAGCCACCAGAGGTCCATGTGTCACAGCACAAAGGGCACTCAATAATGATTCTCACAAGCGTTACAAAAGCCAGTTCTGGACTAAATCACTGTGTCACTAATTTCACAGCTCTGAAAGGACATTTTTTTTATTGTATCATGTATATGTAATTTATTTAGTTTGCAAGTCCTAAAAAAAAGTGTTATAATTGTGCAACCTTAAAGTATATACCAAATATACAAATTGAAAAAAACTTGATTTATATTTATACATTCAAATCAGTTTTAAGTAACCTCAGCAGCTACATCACGAATGCTACCTGCCTCTGCTGCCTCACACCTTCTTCAATAAAACTGCCTGGAATATGCAGATGTATTAGTCGATTACTGATCAAACACAACAATACCCCACTGTGACTTACTGAGATCATGCAGAGTGATATGATGAGTCTATTGCCTGTCAAGTTCTTGTTTTCTGGGTCACGTATGACACCGTAGAGTTTAGGGCTGTCCTCCACCAAAGAATTTCTTAGTCGACTAACACTCAATTGGATTTTGTCAACTAATTGATAAGTCGTTCTAATCGACAGATCTGTAAAACTGAGTTTCTCCACAAAGAATCACACCAAAGCACATAAAAACACGACTAATCGACCAAAGAAATCTTAGTCAACTAAGACCAAAACAACCTTTTAGCTGACTACTTGACTGAGAGGGGGCTGCACTACAGTTTTTGACATGACCGTCCTCTTTATATTAAATGTATTTGGATATTAAATGATTCTGGTCTGAATTTAACTTCAATTTTATGTGGCATGAAATATATAATAAATCAATATTTACTGTAATTAAAGCTTTTTAAGTGTCAAGTTTACGATTCATATTTTTAATTAATTTAAATCTATTTTAATTTTAATCCAAGTAAGGGCTAACACATTTACTATCGCATATATCTAAATGTACTGTATTTATTTTAATTCTGTTGTTTTGATCACCCAATAATACATATCTATCTATCTATCTATCTATCTATCTATCTATCTATCTATCTATCTATAACTCTCTCTCTATATATACAGTATATGTGTACCAGTATATGTCTTGTTTATACCTACTGCTTTTGCCATATACATAATGTCTATATGCCATTATTTTTATATGTAACATATGGTTAAAAACAACTTAGTTGTACATGTTTATCTTCTGTTTACATTGGAAAAATACCAATAAAATGTTGCCCCCACAAAAAAAGTACTGTATTTCATCATTCACAAATTTACAAAATTGAGCAATCAACCCCTTATAACACCTTTTGCCAAATACTTACTTGACACTACTTTCTAAAAACATCCTATCATCATGAGCTCAGTAGTCAGAAATTATAATTTGGTATGTGTGGATGTGATTACATGACGTGATATTGTACACTCAAACAGATTCTTATTGACTCAGTATTCTCTCTGTACGTAGTGCAAATAGTAGGATGTGGTGGTTAAATGAAAGTATTCATTCTATTAATGACAAAGAAAAAAGGACAACATTTTTAAGCTCCAACTAATGGTGATCAAAATGTAACTCCACCAGTCATTTAACTGGAAACCAACGCTTAAAGTAGTACTATTACATGAAAAGACTACCTGGCCACCTATATTAACATTGTAACTCTCCGTAATACTGGTGTGTGATAATAAACCTGTTGGGAAATGTTCCTCCTCACGTCACATTGACAAGAAACAGGACAATCCCTCCGGGGTCAGTAACCTGTCAGGTCGCTGAGGTCAAGGCTCCACACTCTTGTTTTGTCTTTTTACTGCAAGATGTCCCTGAGAACTGTTTAAAAAAGAACCCCCTGAACCCACGATCCCGACTGACTTAACTGTCTTTCAGAGGCTCTAGTAGGTTCAGTTTTAGGGTCACACTGAAAACACAGATATCATATGAAACTACAAAACGTAAGGAAACCGTCACATGCTACCATGTCGGGAAGGAGGCTAAATAACGCTCCAAAGTTGGGCTAAATTTTAGCGAGGAAAAATTGGCATGGCCATTTTCAAAGGGGTCCATTGACCTCTGACCTCAAGATATGTGAATGAAAATGGGTTATATGGGTACCCACGAGTCTCCCCTTTACAGACATGACCACTTTATGATAATCACATGCAGTTTGGGGCAGGTTTCCAGCTTTCAGATGATGTACACCACTTCTATGTGACATATACTGTTGACCTCCTATTTCTCCCTAAAGACCCCCTTAACCCCCCTAAAAAAGACAAAAACGGGTCTATTGTGGGTCTCAGAGGGTTAAAGGGCTTCTTGTTCCTTTTCATGACCCTCATTTTAGGTATCTGCTATCAACGTAATCAATCTCGCCGCTTCATTTCCTCGTTCACAGTGTTTACGTGTTGTCTCCCTTGAGCCATGTCATTCTGCAGCTACAATAAACAACCTGTTGAGGGAGGGAACAAACTGTAAATACCAGAACATCTATTTGCAGTAAATCAGTGTTATTTACTACTCCATTCACGCACCTTTGTTTCTGCAGAGGCGGCAGTGACGTGTTCAGGGAGTCAGATAAAGGGTATTTCTCACCAACGCTTTCCTGTTATTTTCCAGGGTCCTTTGTTTGGTTGCGAGGCCTCGGCCTGTCCGTTCTCAGGGGAACGAGAGGAACATTCGAGCCCCGAGCACTTGTGAACACTCCTGGCCTCGTACACAGATTGCTCCCATACCTGTCTGCATCACTGTGTGTGTGTGTGTGTGTGTGTGTGTGTGTGTGTGTGTGTGTGTGCGTGCGTGTGTCACCTTGTCCTTGGATTAAGGAAATACATCCCTGAAGTGAATTCATGTCTGTTTCAGACAACTTTATATGCTTTTAATTCCACTATACATTCACACACAATCATGTTTTGATTCATAATCATTGAACTTAAACGTCAAAATGAGAAAAAAGAAATGACCTGCATTGATTTAAAGTTTGATGCCGCAGCTGCAACGAACAGATTTTATAGTTTTAAAGCAAAAGGTGTGTTTTCTTTTTTAAATTTGTATCTCTAATTCTTCATTTTCCACTTTTTTTTTTACTGAGGAGATGATTTAAAAATATAACGTGGATCATAGTTATAGAATAACACTTTGTCATAGTACATTAAAATTTAAAATTTGTCTCCAGGAGCTTGTTTGCTGGGTGTTTATTTATTTATTTATTTATTTATTTATTTATTTATTTATGTATTTATGTATTTATTTATTTATTTATTTATTTATTTATTTATTTATTTATTTATTTTGATAAAATAAAGTTAGTTTGATTCCCATTAGCTAGTCTTCCTGGGGTCCGAAATCCAGTACATCATATTTATCATATACATACTTTATACAACATCACATCTGTGTAACGTTATGTTCATCTCATATTCACCTCTAACTGCGTTATATTTAGAAAGTGCTCATTCAAATGTCCCCAACATTCATTAATTTCACATTAATTTACATCATCTATAATTAATTAGCCTCAAGGGCCATTATCAGGAAAAAAAGAAGTACATTATCATATACATACTTTATACAACATCACATTTGTGTTAGGATATGTTCAACTCATATTCACCTCTAACTGCGTTATATAAAGAAAGTAAAGTGGTCATTCAAATTTCCCCAACATTCATTCATTTTACATTAACTTACATCATCTATAATTATGTATTTATACTTGTTTAGGTGTCAAGCTTTCATTTTAATATGAATTGATTTAAGTGGATGGGAAGCGTCCTGTTGTGTGTCACTTATAAATTCCAGGCTTTTTCAAGAGTGTCTCTTGACAAAAAGAGAGAAAAAAAAATCCTTGCTTTTAAATTCCTGTCCTGTGCAGACACAACAACAACAGGAAGAAGGGCCATTTTCACAGGTGTCAGGAAGCACAGGAAATAAACAAGCTCGGATACTGGAAAACATTTGTGTCAGAGTCAGAGGTGAGGCTAATAAGAGATATTTATAGCTGGGACGGGATTATTGTGCAGCTCCAGGCCAAAATGTTTGACATGATTTTGATTTCCATTAGATGTTTAATCAAGGGATCAAGGGTCACCTCTCATGTTTGAGGTTTCATTCTAACCATTAAAAAAGTCAAAACCACAAAGACAATGCATATTTGATTGAATCATTGTGGTGACCTAATTTACTGCATTTCTCACAGACCAGTTTATGTGAACATATTTAATTTTTTAAATGTAGGAACACCACAATATAACTTTGTTGAGTCAATTCACAAAATGCATTATAAACTGTGTGTGATAATGTATCACTGTGATCAAGATATTTATCGAAATACAATATGATTTCCTAATTAACACGCTAAATAATTAAAGGATTTGAGACTTTGATGTATTTAAAGCTTTGTCATGATGTTAATCTCTATAGTAGCCATTTCATTGTAGTGAGACCACTTTTTGAAACTAAACCTCACTGTATAAAATGACCTGTGGTGACCTCTAGGATAATCACAGACTCATGAAACTTTACAGCCACAAACTACAGACCTAGGGCATTCAGAAGATCGATGGCTTTCATAGTTAGATTTCACAATAATGGGGTTTCTGAGCAGTTTACGCAACAGAAGTGCTCGCCATCCAGTCGCTGCAAAAATGCAATTCTTGCAGAAATCTCCAAAAGTCAAAAGTTTTTGAAACCAAATCACAGCATGGCTTTTTCTATGGTGTTCCCCAAGGTCTTGGTGTCTTAATTTCAATTCTCGAGTGGTACATTTCTTTTAAATTTAGCATCGAATCTGTGTAACAAATGATATCAACCCAAAAATTGCTGCAACAACTTATAAGACATAATAGAGCATGGGAATGTAAAACATATACTTCTATCATAATGTTCTAAGCCCTTATACACTTTGACAATTCATTTTAAACAATTAAATAATTCCTAATTCATGTTTATTTCTGTACAACTTGACACACAGTGCTGAGCAGCATCTCAAATTAATCCTCAGGTTTCCAGCTTTCAGATGGTATACACCACTTCTATGTGACATCTACTGTTGACCTGCTATCCCCCCCAAAAAACTGGTCTATTGTGGGTCTCAGAGGGTTGAGCAATATCTCAAAATTATTTTTTTCCCACGCTAACAAATGTAAGTGCTGTCTGCTATGGTTGTATTTTAGTACAGCTATATAGGCAAAGCTGAGTTGCTTCCCCAAATTCTCTCCCGTCTGTGATTCATAAAGCTAGTAAACCCGTCCTTGCTCTTCACTTCTTCTCATGCTATTAGTGGTGAAAGTATTTTTCTTCCACATGGGAACAGACAATATTTCACCATTTGTGGAAGTTGAGAAAGTAGGGCGTTCCAAGACTTAAGAGTCAAGGAAGCCTGAAAAATTCTCAGCGCTTTCTGCTCTTGAGTTTGGATGTGCCACTGACTTCATATCATCATGGGAAACAAGAGCTCCTTCTACTCAGAAGACATATTTCTATCCAGACTTCTTAGCATTTTTATACTGTTCAGAGAAGCTTTTTTTCTCCGCCTCCCATAAATAGATCCCTCTAATGTCATCCTTGAGAATATCAACGTCTCCTCCTCTTTTTTCACAGAACTCATATTCAGAATTTAATTTGTTTCAGTTTCTGGGCAAATTATTTTACTCTGCAACATGTGGACATGTCAAATTCTTCTAGAAATAGTGTATTAAGTCTACACACAAGTTCTTAAGTGCACACATCTGAGATCCTATTCTGTATTCTCACTCAAAGTCAGCCAGCATTTGATTCCAGTTGACTTATCCAATCCATGAGATAACATGTTTAAGTGAGAACATTAAAGCTTCGGTAGGCAGTATATTTTTGGCATCATTGGGCAAATATTCCATAATAACCTTTCAGCATATTGTAATTCAAGTGTTCTGAGAGAAAACTAGACTTCTGCACATCCTCATCGCTCTGTTTTCAAGCCTTAAAAAATCTACTTATGACCAACCACAGGTCATTTCAGAGAGAGAGAGAGAGCGTTCCTATTGGCTGTGCTCCGGCTAAGGGGCGATGCTTGGTATTTCCTCAGCAGATCTCAACATGGCTGCCGGGTCACAAACTCTCATTTTACAGCTAAACAGTACACTACCAGATGTTTCTGAAAACATTTTATGAGAGAAATAAGCATTACAGTAACAGAATATTGATTCATATTTGATCAGCGCTGCCCAGTTTGACTGTTTGATTGTAGTTTTTGAGTGATTGACAGCTGCTCATCGACGGCAAGGCTCCACCTCGGCTCTGATTGGTTGTTTTCCTCCGGTCTGTGAAATCATACAGATGCCATTAGGAGCACCGGAGCACACGGAGGCACATGTTTCTTTCAGATCATATTTGCTCCATTTCTACCCACTACAGCTTTAATTCCAACAGCCACAAAATGTGCAACTTAAAATATGTTAGCATGACATATAATAAATACTTTTTCTGTTTTCAACCTTCTCTCACCTGGTGTATGAATTCAATTCTCCAGTGCCAGTACTGGGGTTGTAATGAATGTAATAATGAAGTTAATGAAGAGAGAATCTGTCTGATAGATATCAGTTGATCAGTCTCTGCATCATTCGTGCAACTAGGTCTTTACAGTATAGAGCAAAGCAATATGAAAGTACTAAAAATACTCAAAACAACAGGAAAAATGTTCTCTTGGCTCCAATTCCAGCGTTTTATCTGATGAAATCCAGCTAACTGCTCATCACCTGGATTATACTGAAGAAGGATGCAAAGAGAAAAGAACAAAGAGATCCCTGAAGAAACTCCAGCAAGGACACAACTGCAGAGTGTTGTTCAGACTTTTACAGTAACAATAAATGACAATAAACTGAAGTATGCAGCCGAGACAATGCTGCTACTAGTCTCTAAATGACTTCTTTAATTTACTCACTTTTGCAGTTTCAATTGACTTTATACTTTTTCCATAACTGGTCGTTTTGATCATTATTTCTTTCCCCTCGTGTGATTGTGTGATACGCGTCTTTTATTTTAAAGCATTTTTATTTGTTTTGCAGCACAGACGTGTGTAAGTCACACTACAGTTAATTGAATGGCATATATGGATAGAGTCTAGGGCTACAACAAAGTATTTTTTTTTTTAGTCAACTAATCTGTCAATATTTTCTCAATTCATCGATTAGTTGTTTGGTTTATTAAATGTCAGAAAATGGTGAAAAATGGTGGATCAGTGTTTCCCAAAGCCCAAGATGACGTCCTCAAATGTCTTGTTTTGTCCTCAACTCAAAGATATTCAGTTTACTGTCATAGAGGAGTAAAGAAACAAGAAAATATTCACATTTAACAAGCTGGAATCAGAGACTTTTTTCTTAAAAAAATGACTCAAACTGATTAATCAAAATAGTTGGTGATTAATTTGATAGTTGACAGCGAATCAATTAATCCTAGCAGCTCTAGATGAGTTTACTGTGTATTCCACTTATTTAGATGCCATTAACCTTCGCGTGAAATATAAATCTGCAATGGCCTAGTTTATCATTATTGATTACTGCACAATTCAGGGTTTTTAGATAATACAATAACTGTATCCAGTGATGCATCACTAATCAAGTTAAATGAAATCAAGTGACAAGAGTCAGTGATAACTTTGGTTTAATTGTAAGAGCATTCTTTACATCGGCTGGTGTCATATACATGATATCTTCCATGTCTGCATTTCATATATACAGTACAAATAATACATCATTGTGGAAAACCTCAAAATGTTTCGTGGACAACAATGAATCAATGACAAATATTGCTGTGTCCAGTTTGAAAATAAATGTCTTTGTCTTGTGACATTAACTCTCATTTTCTCAACAAGAATGTATGAAGGCACACTAAATGAGACAGTGAAGCTCATGGGAAAACAGATGACAGGATCATCTTGACAAACAATAACAGAGAAATAGAGAATGACATAATCTGCATATTTCATTAGAAAAGATGCTTTGTGTCAAACGAGGACCCAACAAACCAAATAAAAGCTTCCGACTGCTGTAAAAAAGTTTTGTTCATCGTTTAACATAATAAAATATATCTTTCAGTTCATTTATAAGTTAATGCTACATTTACACTGAATAGATTCAGTCTTGTCAGCACTTGTCAGCGAGGCCGCCTTGGAGTCGTGTGTTGATCTGTGCTCTGGGCAGAGCTGACCTCTCCTGAGCCCACCTCGACCCCTGGAAACACAAGAAAAAGATTCATCTTTCAATTCAGAGCTTAATTTAGTCCATTTGTCAAGACATTTGACTGCTGAGGATTTACACTTTTTCTTTTTTTTTTTTTTTTAAAAGAAGCATCTTTAGTCTAAGAAGTGTCACTCTTTACCTTCTGGAGTCTCAGTCTTGAGCTTGCCAGCGATTTTGGCAAAGAATTTGAGGGTGAGACAAGCTCCTGTCTCCCTGTCACAGATGCCATCTTTGCAGTTGCATGTCTTGCGACACTCAAGCCCATAGGTCCCATACAGGCAGTCTGCAAAGAAACAACACATTATTCTATATAGTAGTCATGCTTTGTCTTGTAGAAAAAAGGTCCTGACTGGATCTGATATGGGGCCATATTCTGTAGTGTTGCATGGAGACCTTTATTCACAGTCAAAATCAGTGTTAATAGTCATATTAATATCATTGTGTATTTGTGTTTTATATTTTGATAAGATAAGATAAGATAAGATAAGATAAGATAAGATAAGATAAGATAAACCTTTATCAATCCCCGGAGGGAAATTCAGATGTCAAAGCAGCAACATCAGCAAACAGAGTGAAACACAGGAGAGGTACAGGTACACAAAAATTATAAAAACAATAATAGAGATATAAAAGATATAGAGTGAATGGGTGAACATAGTGTGTGCAGTCCGTCAATAAATAAATGTAGTATGTGCAATAAATAAATGATTTAGCAACATTGTTTTTTTGTTTTTTTAAACTTTCATGCCAATGAAGCCACTTTGAATTGAAATTGATAAAGAGAAATGAGCCATAGACAAAAAAAAAACTGCAAGTGTTGCATGGAGCATTGCTGTTTGAATAGCTCAACTCCAAACCTCTAATGTGGCTAAAATACCAAGTTAAATACCCAAAATTGTATTTGAAGAAATCATGCACAAGTCTGCACATGTGCCTCTATAACCATTAATTGTCTGGCTGGCAATGGTGCTATTCATTGTGCATATTCAACAAATAGAGCCTAAATAACATAATGGGATTTGCATTTGTGTTTTATATTTTGATGCTTTGGCAACATTGTTTTTCTTTTAAACTTTCATGCCAATGAAGCCACTTTGAATTGAAATTGATAAAGAGAAATGAGCCATAGACACAAAAAAAAACTGCAAGTGTTGCATGAGCATTGATGTTTGAATGTCTCAACTCCAAACCTCTAATGGGAGTAATAATAATAAATAATACATAAAAATAATAAATAATAATAATACCAAGTTAAATGCCCAAAATTGTATTTGAAGAAATCATGCACAAGTCTGCACATATGCCTCTATAACCATAGGTTGTATGGCAATGGTGCTATTGTGAATATTCAATAAATAGAGCCTAAATAACATAATGGGATACTGCATTTGGTGCAGCAGGGCATCACATATAGGTTTTTGAAAACGCAGCAGAAATAACACTAGACACATTAAGATGTTGACTATGAATGTATACCTTTGCATATCCCATATTCGTCTCCATAGTCGTCCTCATCCTTGTAGAACTCGCAGAATAATCCCGGTCCGCACTTCACCCCGTGCATCCCGGACACGGTGCGGTAGCAGTGCTCCCCTCTGCCGGCTGCACACACCTGGCAACAGCCGCAGTCATCCAGGACGCTCCGTGCGCAGCGCTGCGTGCCACCACCACCACCACCACCAGCACCTCCACCACACCGCTCTATGTTGCATCGGTCCGGGCAGTTCACCGCGTACTTGACATTGGCGCTCCACGCCTCGGCATCCCGCACTATGAGTGAGGACAACACTGTGGTGATGAGGAGGAGGAGAGACATGACTGTGCAGCAGAGAGAGAGAGCTCCTCAGGCTGCTGGTCTTGTGGATGCCTGGAGACAGATGCAGCACCTCTGTGAGCGTGAGAGTGACCTCTGGCTCATCAGGTTGGATGGTTATCAGCGATGAACAACTTTGTTTTGCAGCTTTGCTCTCGTCAATTTCCTCATTCCGGTGTTGTCGTCCCTTTTTGTCAGTCAGCCCCCCTTTTTTTTTTTAGAGATCCGGCTTGGAAGTGCAGGATTAACTCTGGACCGCCATCCAGGAATTGAAATGCGTGTGACCTGATGTCATAAGTTATCTTTGGGTTTGTTGTTTTTGTGTGTTTGTGTGACTGACCCCCAAAAACTCCTGACTGGCTGGCTCTGGCTTTGAAGAATCACATTTTGATGTTAGGATGTTTTTTTTTAGTCACAACATCCCCATGATTGGAAATCATATTGACAATGTTTAACAAGAGAAATCATCTTGTAAAGGCTCACAGAATAGTTAATGAGGCTGTGTCTAAAGTTTAAAAGTGAAAATTAAATGTAAAAATAGCCTGTTTTATAACTGTTTTTTTAAAGCATATTATTATCCTTATTTTTTAATAGGCATTCTGTAACAGTAAGAAGGAACTGACTAAAAATAAAACATGCAGATGTAACATGTAACAGCAGTTGAAACCAATATTGTCGGTCTTCCTAGTGTGTTGATTTTGTTTTTGATTTTTCTTCCTTTTTTAAAAGTTGTTACTTTTAAAATGGTAAATAGTTTGTTCTCATGTCATGCCATGTCATACTAGCATGTCAAGAAGGAGGCTAAATAACGCTCCAAAGTTTGACTAAATTTTGGTGAGGAAAAACGGTCCCTTGACCTCTGACCTCAAGGACATTATGCATTTTTTTTTCACAGGCCGAGTAATAAACCTTATGACAAGTAAACTATGTGTAAAATAAGCGGATTGCTCCTTTAAAGGTGCTATTGATAGCACTGATAACATCCAGTCATTAGATGTCACATTCTCCCTCCTCTGTTCCACTGCATTCACTTCACAACAAGTCGTTGCCAGGCACTTACTGTCAATCTCAGCCATTTATCCGTTTTTTTCCACACTAACTGACGACCCAGAGATACAGTATCACAAGATACCAATGTTGTTTTACTAGTGGCTCACAAGCATTGTTAGAAGTGGGAACCAAATGTCAAATATCTTCCACAGAGATAAACAAAACATTCATTTTGGACCCACCAAATTTTAAAATGATTAATTCACAATCATAATTATTTTTTAAAAATAAAAATAGCCATTAATGCATGTGTTTACAAATTGATTTATTAATCTATGAATAAATTGACTAAATTACAAAGTAATTCATTATTTGACACTTTAATTGGCAATAAAAGGAGGAATTATAAAAATAATTTACAAATGAAATATTAATCCATCAATAAATAGTTAAAATTAAAAAGGATTTACAAAAAAAAAACATAAAACAGTCAGTGAGTACATCAATGGCTATTTTTTATTGTACAATTAGTTATTAATAAATTAAATGCATTATTACTATTTATGTGACTATTGTGGTCCTCCATAGATGCCTGTCTATTAAAATCAATCAAAGAGCAGCTTCTTTTTTATTGATATAAATATTAAAGCCTATTCTTAACTGGATACATTTAAAAAAAAGAAAAGAAAAAAAAGAAGATATTTAAAGGACTTATTGATAACATTTTATGTATATGAATCTTTAAAAATAATAGTAATAATAAATTATTATTATTATTATTATTATTATTATCATTATTATTATTATTATTATTATCATTAATAATAATAATAATGATAATGATAATAATAATAATAATAATACATCCACAGAGTCTTTATCAATATGCGGAATAAAAGTATGGCTTTTCCATAAATAAATAATTATGACTGTGTATTAATCTTTTTTAAAGTTTTGGCATTTCCAAAACAAATGTTTTGTTTATCTCTGTGGAAGATATCTGACATTCGATACAAAAAACACCATAAAACAGTCAATAAGTACATCAATGGCTAAGGCTGTATTTATTTTACAATAGTTATTAATCAATTAAATGCATTATTACTATTTATGTGACTCTTGTGGTCCTCCATAGCATCCAATCTGGATTAAAAATAGAAGAAATGTATATATTATTTTTGATTTATTGATTATTATTTTCAATTTACTTATCTTTTTTTTTAAATCTTTTTTTGTCCTTTCCTTTTTAAATTTTTTTACAAATTAAATATTAATCCTTCAATAAATAGTTCAAATTAAAAAGGATTTACAAAAAACACCACAAAACAGTCAATAAGTACATCAATGGCTACAATGGCTATTTTTATTGTACAATTAGTTATTAATCAATTAAATGCATTATTACTATTTATGTGACTCTTGTGGTCCTCCATAGCATCCAATCTGGATTAAAAATAGAAGAAATGTATATATTATTATTTATTTATTTATTATTATTTTCAATTTACTTATCTTTTTTTTTTTAATCTTTTTTTGTCCTTTCCTTTTAAATTTTTTTTACAAATGAAATATTAATCCTTCAATAAATAGTTCAAATTAAAAAGGATTTACAAAAAACACCACAAAACAGTCAATAAGTACATCAATGGCTATTTTTATTGTACAATTAGTTATTAATCAATTAAATGCATTATTATTATTATTATTGTGGTCCTCCATAATGTCCAATCTTGCTTAGAAAATAGAAGAAAAATAAATGATATAGATGAATAAAAACATGATGGTGTTGATGATGTCACTCCGAGACACAAGATGGCGCCCATACATCACTAGTTGCACACACCAGTGGTTTAAAATTGAAGCCCACGAAGAAGAAGAGGAAAGAGGAGAAGGTTGATATGATATTCACGTCCAAGGGAGACCTCACCGGGACGGGACAGGTAACGCATTAAACCATTTATATGACCTTTTTTAGTCAAGGTAACTTACATGTGTATTTTATTTATTACATGTTAATATTATATATATATAATAGTGTTTTTGCTGAGAGCTGTCAGCCAACCAGCGGAGGGGCTTGGTCGGTGTTTGACAGTTATGGAGGAGCAGACTAGCAACTGCACTGCAGCCAGCCGTTAGTCAGCTTCACCGTTAGTCAGCTTCAGCTGTCACCGAGCAGATGCGGTAATAACCGTTAACCGGTGTTTGGCAACGACAGAGTGCGTTTCACATTCGTCTCTTTATATTTGGTGGAGCGAATAGCTAAAGGTTTAATGTTACACTAAGCTAACCATGTATAAGCTAGAGAAGGTAGAGACGTTATGTAGCTCTTGTTTTGTGGTGAATACATCTATCTAGTGCTAACATTAGTTAGCCATTGGATAGATGCTTATTGTGGTCAGGGTTGTTGTCGTGGCAACAGAGCAGCACAAACGTTCTTTTGGCTCAGCAACTTCCTCCAGCTGATTCTGGATGACTTTCAAAAGCCCTGGATGATCACCTCTTGGCTCAGCCACTTCCATCAAAGTGAAGCAGGATGAATGGTAGAGGTCCCTCCCAAATAGCTCTTGTAGATTGAGGCCAGCTATCCTGCAAATAAAATGTAATCTTGGCCACATTATATTCCCATTATTACATTATAAGATAAGATAAGATAAGATGAACCTTTATTAATCCCCTGCAGCTGTCAGACTCCACAACCAACCCTGTTTTTTGCACTATCCCCTTTGCTGCTGTACACTGCAAATTTCCCCACTGTGGGACTAATAAAGGAATATCTTATCTTATCTTATTTTATCTTATCCAATGCTAACATTAGTTAGCCATTGGATAGATGCTTATTGTGGTCAGGGTTGTTATCATGGCAACAGAGAGCACAGCAACTTCCTCCAGCTGATTCCTGGATGACTTTCAAAGGCCCTGGATGATCACCTCTTGGCTCTGCCACTTCCATCAAAGTGAAGCAGGATGGATGGATGGTAGAGGTCCTCCCAAACAGCTCTTGTAGATTGAGTCCAGCTAACCTGCAAAAAAAAAATGTAATCTTGGCCACATCCAGGTTAGGGTTAGGACTTTTCAGAGCTTTTCTTTGTTTAGTTTCAGTGTGAATTTAATATCTACCATCCATCTACCAGGATAGATGGTAGAGGTCCTCCCAAATAGCTCTTGTAGATTGAGGCCAGCTAACCTGCAAAAAAAATTTAATCTTGGCCACATTATATTCCCATTATTACATTATAAGATAAGATAAGATAAGATAAGATTTTTTCACTTTATAGACTGCACATACATACATATTGCATTTATTTATTGTACATACTACATTTATTTATTGACGGACTGTACACACTACGTTCCCCCATTCAATCTTCATCTTTTATATCTCTATTATTGTTTTCATAATTTTTGTATACCTTTACCTCTCCTGTGTTTCACTCTGTTTGCTGATGTTTGCTGATGTTGCTGCTTTGACACCTGAATTTCCCTGCGGGGATTAATAAAGGTTCATCTTATCTTATCTTATCTTATCTTAAGATGAACCTTTATTAATACCCTGCAGCTGTCAGGCTCCACAACCAGCCCTGCTCCTAGTAGACTACTTACACACCAAAAAACTGACAATAACCTGATATTTTCAGGTGGAATTTCATTCATTCATTCATTCTCACTGTGCAATATCATTTTCCACTTGTGCAATTTTGTTAATAGTCTATTTATTGCCAATACTGTATATACTGCTTCTATTTTTTATACATCCTTCTATTTAAATGGTTCATATTTTGTTACACTTTGTTTAGCTCTTTTTTTTTTACTGTGTTAGCTGATGCATCTTGTTTTTTGCACTATCCCCTTTGCTGCTGTACACTGCAAATTTCCCCACTGCGGGACTAATAGAGGAATATCTTATCTTATCTTATCTTATTTTATCTTATCTTATCCAATGCTAACATTAGTTAGCCATTGGATAGATGCTTAATGTGGTCAGGATTGTTGTCGTGGCAACAGAGCAGCACAAACGTCCTTTTGGCTCAGCAACGTCCTCCAGCTGATTCTGGATGACTTTCAGAAGCCCTGGATGATCACCTCTTGGCTCAGCCACTTCCATCAAAGTGAAGAAGGATGGATGGTATAGAGGTCCCTCCCCAAATAGCTCTTGTAGATTGAGGCCAGCTAATCTGCAAAAAAAATGTAATCTTGGCCACATTAATATAAGATAAGATAAGATATTCCTTTATTAGTCCCGCAGTGGGGAAATGTGCAGTGTACAGCAGCAAAGGGGATAGTGCAAAAAACAACATGCATCAGCTAACACAGTAAAAAAAAGAGCTAAACACAGTGTAACAAAATATGAACCATTTAAATAGAATGAATTATAACAATAAGAGCAGTACATACAGTATTGACAATAAACAGGCTATTAACAAACTTGCCCAAGTGGAAAATGATATTGCACAGTGAGAATGAATGAGTCAATGAATGAATGAAATTCCGCCTGCAAATATCAGGTTATTGTCAGTTTTTTTGGAGTGTAAGTGGTCTACTGGGAGCAGTGCTGGTTGTGGAGTCTGACAGCTGCAGGAAGGAAGGACCTGCAATAGCGCTCCTTATTATATTCCCATTATTACATTATAAGATAAGATAAGATAAGATAAGATAAGATGAACCTTTATTCCCGGGGGGGAAATTCAGGTGTCAAAGCAGCATAGCGCAGATACAGAGGTACAGGTGTACAAAAATATTATAAAACAATAAATAGAAATAGAGAATATACATAGGCAAGATTAATAAATAAGGAAAATAGTTGCGAGAGCATGTGTAACTTCAGCTGATCAGTATTGTGACAACTTTTTGGAGAAACAAGACTCTTAAAATATGTGTGAATAAGTTCAGAAACATGTTGACATATAGCTTTGTGTACTGTAAAATGCCTCCCCTAGTAACTCAGACCAATTAATCAATTATCACAATAGTTGTCAACTATTTTGATAAAGGATCAATTGGTCTGAGTAATTTTTAAAAATGTTGAACCTTGAGTGGTTTAATTGTGTCGTAATCAATAATGATAAATTATGCCATTGCAGATTTATATTTCAGACAAGAGTTAATAGCGTCTAAATAAGTGAAATATACTGTAAAGTCTGTTAGAGCTGCTATGATTAATTGATTTGTTGTCAACTATTACATTTATTGCCAACTATGTTGATAATTGATTAATCAGTCTGAGTAGTAAAGAAGAAAAAAAAGTCTAAATTCTCTGATTCCAGTTTCTTAAATGTGAATATTTTCTGGTTCCTTTTCTCCTCTATGACAGTAAACTGAATATCTTTGAGTTGTGGACAAAACAACAACATTTGAGGACGTCATCTTTTGCTTTGGGAAACACTGATCAACATTTTTCACCATTTTCTGACATTTAATAGACCAAACAACTAATCCATTAATTGAGAAAATAATCAATAGATTAATTGACAATGAAAACAATTATTAGTTGCAGCCCTACTAATATCACTGACATTTACTTTTCCTCTGATCATACAGTACATGGTGCTGCCTGCATCCAAACACTGATATTGATTTTTAATGTATGAATGGTTTTATCATTAGCCTATAGGCCCACACATGAGCCATTTATGTTATTATTCAATTTTTATTGCTTACTGGCAAGTTGCTGGGATATCTGGCTCAATTTTTAAATCTGTAATTTATAAGAAGTAATACTATATGTTTTTGTGTGTATTATTGTAAATACTCCAGACGGACTGACATCGGTGAGCTGTATATGCTTGATAAAATCTGAATCCTGGCTGAGAGGGAAAAACTCAAGAGGTGTCCTTAACGTTTGTGTCCTAAAATCAGGCTCCAGATAGTTTGTAATAATCAGTGATGGTTGCGTCTTACATTGCTGCTTGTTGTCTGACCCGAGGAGCCCGTTGCTATATCAATGCTTGCTGTTATTTTTGGCCAGAGTGGAAACCATATAGCCCTGCAGGCCTCAGGCAAGGCAAGAGAGAGGACTGTGGACTGCGGTGGCATGCTCACATGTTCAGCTGCATGTAAATGCTGTCTCTCATGGGTACTTTCACGTTTTAACCTCCATTATGGATTGCATCAGGTCTGCAACTAACGATTATTTTCATTGTCGATTAATCTGTTGATTATTTTCTCGATTAATCGATTAGTTGTTTGGTCTATAAAATTTCAGAAAATGGTGAAGGGTGTTGATCAGTGTTTCCCAAAGCCCAAGATGATGTCGTCAAATGTCTTGTTTTGTCCATAACTCAAAGATATTCAGTTTACTGTCTTAGAGGAGTAAAGAAACCAGAAAATATTCACATTTAAGAAACTGGAATCAGAGAATTTGTACTTTTCTTTTTCTTAAAATAATTACTCAAACTGATTAATCGATTATCAAAATCGTTGCCGAATAATTTAAAAGTTGACAACTAATGGATTAATCGTTGCAGCTCTAGATTGCATGGTTTTCAAGGGTTGAGTCCACTTATCATATGATTAACTAAAATGCAAGTTGGGAAAACACAAATCTGTATTTTTTTTGTTCCAGGAACGCTGTTCCTGTGAATATGTACGATTCCCACTCCACAGCAACAACAGACTTGCTCTTTATTTGTTTAGAAAGCAGACACAAAAATGCAGACGGACAGGCTGGGAGTTAGGTGAAGTCCAATGGTCTTTGCATGGGATTGTATTTCAAAGCGCCGGGTGACCAATTTGGAGACGATGACAATGAGAATATGAATGAATTAGATGGGGGATTAGATTATCATCACCCGTGTGCCTAATCTCTCAAAGCAGGTTTAATTCTTTGATTGGCCATGTTATATTATGTAATAATACTTCTAAATGTTAATAAACCAAAAACATCCTTTTGTATTGTGTAGCATATCAGCTTGTGAGACAAAAGACTCCTCATTAGTGTGGGTGTGTTGGTTAGCCGTTATCATACGGTGAGCTGGCCTATTTCAGTGATACCCACTGGGCCTATGCCACTAGCCTGGATGTACTGTATGTTGGACAAGCTCCATCACGAAGGAGAAACCTGACACCTCTGAATTTACTTGGCAGGAAAACACATTAGATCATTGGCTTGCAGCTGCAAATGTTGCCTGTAAATTTATGATGGCTATATAAAAAAAAAAGAGCCATTTGATTATGTAGATCAAGTGTGTGGGACTGATACGTGTGAATATTATAAATCTGCCAATAGACAGCCCTCGTTAGCTCTTTTAATCATATTCCCCTCTCTGATTTTCAGGTATACATCAGAGTACAGATAATGCTCAGACATGGTGCCTTGTCAGACCCATGTGTTGCTGAAGTGGCAAGAGCACTTCAATAGCTCCTGGGCAGCAGAGGACAGCGTGCAGACGGCCAGGAGGCATGGAGCTTCCGCGCTCTACAATAAGCTGCTTCACAACAAGGAAGTGGTGACTCTGGCCCAACCCGTTCAAGAGCTCGTCGGCCCACGCCTGCCAGACTTTGAGTGCGAGTCCAGTGCCTCGGCGGAGAAAGAAGAGTACCTGTCATCCCTGCTTCACAGCCAGCGATGGCTGGCTCACCGGATGCTGACGCAAACCTCCTACACCTTGGGCCTCCACCACAGGCTGGTAGTTCTCCAGAGGATCTACTACGCGCTTCACAGCAAATACCATGACAAATTCCGCGTGCAGCTGCCCTCCCAGTCCACAGACAGCGGCGCCGAATGTGGGCAACTCGAGCTGGCCTCAGAGCCCTGCCTGCCAGGGGGAGCATCCAAAATCAAGTCGGGTACAGATGTTCTGATAGAGATGGGCGTGAGGACAGGTTTGAGTCTGCTCTTCTCGTTACTGCAGCAGAACTGGAGATACGCAGCCTCCGTGCATCCGGAGTCGGTGCTTTGCAATGACGTGCTTGCCACCGCGTCTTCTGTGCTGACCTCGCTGCCACCGCTCTCTCTGGCCAATGAGAATAAGATCCCGTCAGTCGGGCTGGACTGCCTGGCACAGGTGGCAGACTTCCTGAAGAAGACATCGGTGAGCAGCGGGACTGGCGGGGCGGACCCAACCGGTCGGAGGCTTGCGCTGGAGCTGCTGCTGGGCCTGGCCATGCAGAGAGGCTCTCTAAAGTTTCTGCTGGAGTGGGTGGAGGTAGCCTTGGCTGCTTCTATGTCCTCTTCCACCTCTACGCTGTCTTCCTCCTCCTCACTGAGCTCCCAGCACTCAGCTGGCGTAGGCTTTGATGTCGTCCATCAAACGCTTCTCCAAATGAAGCAATATTCGGTACGTTTTCAAGTTTGGACCTTTGTTTTTTTGTCGGTTTGTCTTTTCTGGTGTTTTTGGAGTAATCTTCCTTTTACTGATTGTTGGCAGCATTTATCAAGCTACCTGTGAACTCATTTTAAATTCCTTTATCCTGGCATCACATGATTATTTGGATTTATTCGTTTTTGGAAGTTTGACATTTCCAGATCATAACATAAGAGTAATCAATCACGCCAGTTCTGATTGTATGGGAAATTTCAACTTTTAGATATTAAAGTACCAATATGTAAAAGATTTACAGTAATAAATCATAAAATGACGATGTTATGTCATCAGAGGTTAAGGAAACATGCTGAATTGAAATACTGGCTTGTCCGACAACAATGATACAGCCAGTAGGTTCTCCTTTAAAATTTCCATCCCGGTTCTGGAACGTCTGTTTTTGTTTTGGCCGTTGTGATCCTGTCCACTGCCCATTTCGACACCCTCTGTAGTGACAGCTTGCTATAAACCATCCTCGCCACTTCTAGCAGGATGTAAAGGTTTCTGACTCACGTAGACTACCATGTCCAACTTCCACTTACCTTCTGAAGGCACTCACTCCTTGGTCAGCTTCAAAGATGAGGCTCGTATTGTCAGTGAAAAGTAGTTTATTCCACGAAAATTAAAATAAACAAAAATATATCCATATGACCAATCTTGGACTATCCAAAACGGATCAATTCTTCTGGAAATAACTGAAATAGAGTCTACAATCTGTGATCTGCAATCTGTGATCTGTGGTCAGAAAAATTGTTGCTCCCCATCCTGCTCCACTGAAGCCTAACTCACACTAATCACACTTAAGGGACACACCCAAATTGTCCAATAGCAGGACGACTAGAGGAGCACATCTTAACAGGGCAAAACATACATCATAGAGTCTAAATGGATCAAAGCCCATTCTACAACATGACTATTATCGGCATAAAAAACAGCCTTCTGCAGCCACGGAAGCAAGCAAACGAACTGGATCGGCAGAGATAACATAACATTAGATTCTACCCGACTTGAAAAGCATCGGCACATCTCTCTGTGGTCCGTGTGCAGCTGGGTTATTAAGGCACCAAGTATTTCAGACACACAGCTGGTGAAGTGATTCTGCTGTGATGCCAACACACGTTAACTGCTATCATGTAAGTTCTACATATTGCTCCTTTAAAACAGCTAATATAGATGCATTATAAAGAAACACAAACAATAGCCTGTGGAAGGAATTCAGACGTGTTGATAACTCAATATGTGTGGTTGTTCTCTGCCTCTTGGAAGTTGTCCATGTGGTTGTCCTGCTTTGCCTTGATATATCACTTGATTTCATTTAATGCATTGTGGTTAGTTCACAAATAATAGGAGGTAACTTACATGCACATTTAATAACATACTGATAAAGCAGGAAAATGGCTCTTCACTGCCATATCCACCCCTGCTGTAGGCTGTTTGAACAGTCTCATTTGAAGCTTGGAGTGATGCATTAGTGTGCAGATAAGGATTAAGATCGAGCCAGTCTTCCTGCCCTCCCTCGGTACAGTATGTGTATTGAGTCATCCTTTAGCAGGCTAATCAGCTTTGCAATATTTCTGGACAAATGACAACAAGGGGTGGGTACTGCCAACAACCTTATGATTGATTTAGTCCGTTCTACACATAATTTAGAGCTCTGTTAAAGAAAGACTTACACAACCTAAAAAACACACTTAAGATCTGCATCTAAGGACTGGGATCTAAATTTGTCTTCTTGTGCGATTTCGCCTTCTGCCTGGTCATGCAGTAACTTGTCGCTGTTTTGGGGAAGTACCGTATGTGATTGATGCTTCTTGTTAAGAAAGAATGTGCACAGAAAAATTGCAAGTTACTGTAAGAATTATGACGGCATTAATTTCTTTAATGCATTAACACAACTTGTGATTTTTAGGTTGTAGCGGGCTCAGTTTTAAAGGTAGAGTGAAGATACTGGTATCATATGAAACTAGAAAACCTATGAAATCCGTTTGTCCAACCATGTCATACTAGCTTGTCTTGAAGGAGGTTAAATAACACTCCAAACTTACATTAAGGCCTGACGAGGAAAAACTGGCATGGCCATTTTCAAAGGGGTCCCTTGACCTCTGACCTCAAGATATGTGAATGAAAATGGGTTCTATGGGTACCCACGAGTCTCCCCTTTGCATACATGCCCACTTTATGATAATCACATGCAGTTTTGGGCAAGTCATAGTCAAGTCAGCACACTGACAGCTGTTGTTGCCTGTTTGTCACGTTATGATTTGAGTATATTTTTTCTGGACAATATTTGTCATTGTTTTGTGTTGTTAATTGAGTTCCAATAATAAATATATACATACATTTGCATAAAGCAAGCATATTTGCCCACTCCCATGTTGATAAGTATTGATAGTATAATGATAAGAGTATCAAATACTTGATGAATCTCCCTTTTAAGGTGCATTTTGAACAGATAAAATATGTGCGATTAATTTGCGATTAATCATGATTAACTATGGACAATCATGTGATTAATCATGACTAAAAATTTTAATCGATTGACAGCTCTAGTAGGAATGTGATGAAACTGATTTATCGACATCTTAACCAACATAATATTTACACAGAGGTCACAGGTTAAAGTAAAATCAGACACTTTGTTGAAGTCTAAACATAAATCTTTTTTTCCCCCAGGGTTTCCGTGGGGACTCCGTCAATACTCAGGTGCTGAAGAAGGACGCAGATGGACTTTGTCGACTCTCCCAGGCCGCTCTCTGCCTGTTTGAGGAGGTAAAATAGATTTTAGTTACATACTCTCTAACACTGTTAAGAACTCTTATACTTTCCAGTAACTGACTTTATGGACCTTCACCCTCCTCCCTTTTGGCAGATTTGTAACCTAGCATCCTACTGCCTGTGCTCCTGCAGCACTGATGCAGCTGCTCCTGGTTCAGAGAGTGACACAGTCATGGTGTATGTGTGGGGCAGCAACAGCAGCCACCAGCTAGCAGAGGGAACTCTGGAGAAAATTCTGCTGCCAAAGCTGACACAGGGCTTCAGTGATGCCCAAATGGTATGGCTGCCCATAAGGAACATTTTTCCATCTTAAAATAATAATAATTATAATAATCCATAATATTATTCTGCCGCTTTACATCTCATCCTTTCATGATCCTTACTTTTTTGTCCTTCTCTTAGATCGAGGCAGGCCAGTACTGTACCTTCTCAGTATCTGCAGATGGTTCAGTGAAAGCTTGCGGAAAAGGCAGCTATGGCCGCCTGGGCCTAGGGGACTCCAACAACCAGTCCATGCCCAAGAAACTTGTGCTGGAGCCACACAGGAACATGAAGAAGGTGTCCTCCTCTAAGGGCTCTGACGGTCACACTTTGGCCATCACTGTAGAGGGAGAGGTAACAAATTCAAATGACTACTGATACATATTTTACAGGTCTACAAGCTGTTGACAGTTAACATTTTTGTGTGTGATAAATACACGTGTAAGCTATTTTGTTGAGTTGTCTCTTGCTCCGAGTGAATTTTAGATTTCAATTTTCTTCACCTTCTTTGTAATGAATTATAAAATGTTCAACATATTTCTCTCAGGTGTTCAGCTGGGGTGATGGAGAATATGGGAAACTGGGCCATGGCAACAGTGCTACACAGAAATACCCCAAAATCATACAAGGGCCGCTGTTTGGCAAAGTAAGCACACAGAAAATGCTGCTTGTTGGGGGTAAAGATGGATGGGGAATTTAGACCCTTTACATTTATTCATATATATTTATTTGTAAGTGATTTAACATAATTCTCCATACATTGTGGTATCTCTGCCAGGTTGTTGTTTGTGTGTCTGCTGGCTACAGACACAGTGCTGCTGTAACTAACGATGGAGAGCTTTATACCTGGGGAGAAGGCGACTTTGGCAGACTTGGTACACAACCTTCTTTCTCAAATTTGCTTGTGCTCATTTGTCTCAACAATTTCAGTGAAATATCCTCCTCTGGTATGTTAGCAACAACTTCTGTTTTTGCTCCTGAGCAGGTCACAGTGACAGTCAGAGTCGGAACGTGCCGACGCTAGTGAAGGACATCAGCGGCGTCGGGCAGGTGGCCTGTGGCAGCTCCCACACCGTCGCTGTGGCGCAGGATGGACGCACTGTGTGGTCCTTCGGGGGAGGGGACAATGGTATGTTGACAGATGATTTAACAGCTTGATTTAAGCCCACAATGCAGTGTCTATGTGAGTTGAAATCACACTTTGAGTGGAGGAGTTTAATTTCTGTACAAAATATAAACATAACACAACTATATCGTTTTGTACTGAAAGGACAGTACCATAGTCGCATCATAGGAGGTTTATCTCAACAGAAATGTCTTAAACTATTATGAACTAATGCTGGTACACGGAAATGGCTCACCCTTGCAGGTAAACTAGGTCATGGAGACACCAATCGTGTGTATCGCCCCAAGGTCATAGAGGCCCTGCATGGATTCATCATCAGGAAAGTGTGTGCTGGCAGCCAGTCATCTCTGGCCCTTACCTCTGCGGGACAGGTGAGATGCAGCATCGTGGGTCAACTTTCGACTAACCTTAGCTAAGATAACTCAGCTCTTTCTACATTCCCCGTGTGGAAAGCTTTTATTCTGAAGGAGCATCTTTTTTAATTATAATTTTCAATACAAACAATGACGTGACCGCAATAATTCACAACATAACGCAATGAATACATAACTTAACGTACAAAGACTAATAAGGAGACGCAGAAAGGAAATTTATGTTTATTTTTCTTTTCATTTAGGTGTTTGCATGGGGCTGTGGCTCATGTTTAGGATGTGGCTCCTCTGAGACAACCTCTCTGAGACCCAGGTTCATAGAAGACCTGAGCATCACCAAGATCATTGATATCTCGTGTGGAGACAGCCACTGTCTGGCTCTGACACACGGTAAGACACGTTCAACACGTTGATATTAAAATTGTGAATATGCTCTGACTGCAATGTTCTCCTTTCATCAGAGAATGAAGTGTATGCATGGGGGAACAACACCATGGGCCAGTGTGGGCAAGGCCACACTTCCACACCAATTACCAAACCCAAGAAAGTGCTTGGTCTAGAGGGGGTGTCCATCCAGCAGATCACTGCCGGCACTTCTCACAGCCTGGCTTGGACCGCGGTTCCAACCGACAGGTAAGGCCTCATCACGTCATCTTGTCTCAGACATCTTGTCTGAATGTGTAATGGGTGTTTCTTGGTATTGTGGAAGATCTGTTCCACTACATTGTAAACACATCATGTGATCTCACCAAATAGATCAGAGTGGCATCTCTGCTGTGTCGCAACATTTCCATTGAGTGCATTGTTTATACTGCCGAACTGTTGTTTTCTCATCCCCTGTCAAATCTGTGGTGTTATCTTATCAGTTCTGACACGTTTGTGCTTGCACAGCTCTTTATAAAGCTACTCGGTCTCTTCCAGGCAACTGGTGGCGTGGCACAGGCCCTTCTGTGTCGACTTGGAGGAGAGTACATTCACCTACCTACGCAACTTCCTGGAGAGCTACTGTGACGGCATCGCGAATGACACCCCCCCCGCCCCATTCTTATCTAAAAGGTATGACAATTAATGGTGCCTTCAAATGGGGTCGTGTTTACCGTGTTCTCGAGAGGAGTCCATATGAACGCCCCCCTCTTGTGGTATTCACAATCTCGTAAGTGGAAAGTTTCTGAAAGCTCAGAGCTCACGAGTTGTGACGTGTTTGTTGATGTTGTCAGGAGTTTCATTTGAAGGCACCGTAAATCAATAACCTGCTACAGAACAATGTATTTTATCAATTCTGTTTGAGGCTTTATTCAGTAAAGAATGACCTGCAGAAATGTTGTTGTGCTGTTGTGAAAAAATCCTTCTTTGTGGCCTGTTGAGCTCTCAGTTCAAATCTTCTGTTTACATCCATTACACCACTACCAACAGGAAGACACATGGGCTCCAACACTTTCATGTTCCCTCCTATCCACTTAACCAACACTCTAATGCAAACTAATGCTCTCTGTATGTATTCCTCAGGGACCACCATCAGTTTCTTTTGCTGTGCATGAAGCTGCTGTCCATCCACTTGTCCTTGGCCCACGCTGGGGGCACTGGCGCCATGGTACTGGGGGCTCAGGGCAGGCCCCTCAGAAACCTGCTCTTCCGGCTCATAGATACCAATATGCCAGACTCAATACAACAGGTAAACTAACAGTCTGTTTCTCACTAGATTATTTGAAAGTATGCTTATGCTGACATATGGCAGGAGGAATTGTTGTTGTTGTCTGCAGGTGTGAGAACCGAGATAATAAGAACTGTTTTGTGTCTAAATTAAAGTGTGAAGTGGCTTGTTAGTGCCTATACAATATATGCTAATTTTTATTTTTTTATTTATCGCTCGCAGCAATTGCTAAACATTGATTTCCAAGTGTCTTTTCATACTGTGTTGACATTGCTGTCCATCCTCAGGCAGTTCTTAACACGCTGTCCATTGGTGCATCCCTGCTGCTTCCTCCACTGAGGGAAAGAACGGAGCTGCTCCTCTCCCTCCTTCCTCAGGGCCCCCAAAGCTTGAATGTCCTCTCCAAAGGACAGGTATGTAGAGCTCTTTTGTGCCATTTTAAACATTGCCTATGTGCGGCTATAGTAGTGCTGGTTATCATGCAAAATGTGTATTTTTTTATAGAAGATGTTGGTGTAAATACAGAACACACTTAAGCAGTTACATTTAAACTGCTTTAAAAAAAGACATGTATTCTTCCTTTGCTGCATGGCTTGGTCATTTTAACTATAACTCTGATCCACATCGTTGCTTATAAAATGGATGGATGGATGGATGAAGCTAGCAAACAGTGTGTTTGTCGAAATCACAGCACCAACTTGGAGCGTTGCTAAGCAATGTGTCTTGAAGACTGCTTGAATGTTGTGAAAATGTGTTGCTGTAAAAAAAAAAGAAAGATGACTTCTTCTCTGCAGAGATGTTTTTGCTGATTTCACATTTAAATGATCAAGATAATTCTCTCCTTTTCTTTCTTTCTATGTATCTTTCAAAGCGTCTGCAGTTGGACATGGTCCTCAGCAGCCTTCAGGATCAGAGCCATGTAGCTTCTCTACTAGGTTACAGCAATTTTGGGGAGGTGACGGCCCTGGGACCTCCTCTGACCCCCGCTCTGTCCGTCCGGCCTCCCTCCTCATGCAGCTCTGCTGAGGCATATAACCCTCTGCACTTAGCGGAGGTGCTGCTCAGAACTCTGCTCCTCAGCATAGGCTTTTACACGGTATGGAAAAGATGACCCTGTGTGCAACTTTGTGTCTTATGTGTGTTAAATTGGGGAGAGATTAACGCTTTAACTTTTGGGCAAATATAGTGCATTTTTTTCTTAGTCAAATCTTGTTGCCTGGTTTCACAATTGTTCCTATATTGTTACTGTTTAATTATATAAATTAAATAATGAATAGTAAATATGAAATCAATTTGTGTGGGTTCATACAGGAACGGGCATTTGGGGAATTGGAGAAAAACAGTGACAAGCAGCTATCAGGTGATAGCCAGGGACAGACTGATCCTCCCTGTCACTTCCACCAGCTGCTTTCTGGACTTCACAAACACCTGCTCGCCCATTGCTTCATCCATCCCAGCCCTGAGGTACACTTATATTCATGTATACTATTTCAACCTAATATTTTACCCCGAGCATTGTAGTCATATAGTTGCTGTTGTGTAGGATGACAGCAGTGTAACGCTGCTACGTGAGCATCTTCACCTGCTGCTTCCCTGTGCTGCTGAGACACTCAGGAGATCCACCAAACTGTTGAAGGATAGTTCCCTGGATAAACAAATAATCAAGAAGCTGCACGGTAAGAATAATGGCTTTTAACAATTGTGCGTCATTATAACCTAGTTACTCTACGGTCCGTCCCACATATTTTTAGTCGTTATGTGAGCACAGATTGCTTTTATTCACGAATTATAACTAGACTGAATACCTGTGTGTGTGCATTTCGTAAAAGATGTGATAAGATTAGTTTACGCTAAAATGATTTGGACGGACTTGACGAACTTTATGACATAACTACCGCATGTAATGTGAGGTAATGTAATTTGTTGGATACTGACACAATGTAGACAAAGGTGTAATGTGATGATAATGTTTTCTTTTTTTTTTTTTTATTATTTAATGACCATTGGAAGGCCAGTTTCAAACATTTATACAATACAGAAAATATATGTATTATAATAATAAATAATATAATGTATAAATATAATATCATATGTACTGTATTTTAAAATCCATGCTTTAATCTTCTACTTTGCTTCTATATCTGTTTTCTATCTGTTAATTTTATCAGTCACTCTAATCCCCCTCTCTTGTCTCAACCCTTGTCTCAGTGGTGTTGTACAACTCAGTGGCTGGCAGCCTGCTGTGCCAAGTAATGTACTCCTTGCTGCTGCTGCCCCTGAGCACGGTTCAACCACTCCTCAGCCATTTACTGGCCTTGTTGGAACAACTCAATGGTTTCAACAGGTTGCTACCAGAGACAGGCCTCCTGGAGGAACAAGAACTGGGGATGGAGGCTCAGAAAGCTTCTTTAGGTCAGTGGGATTGACTCATAGATTTATCCTTGATTACTGTTGTTATTAGTGGCAACAGCAGTGTCACAGGTATAGTTTTTAAAAAAAGGATGGCACATTTTTCTTCCCTTACAGGATAAAATATAGACAAGTTTAACAAGGTGATCTACTTTACAGATAAAAGTGAAGAAAACACATGCCTGGGACAGCAGCAACAGGAGGAGGAGGAGGAGTGCAAGTGGGCTTGGCTGTTGGATCTGGAACGGTCCGTAGCGTTGACAGTCGGCCGTTGCCTTGGTGGTATGCTGCAAGGCCCGCCGCCCTCACTTCAGGAGAAAACATCAGAGTTCTGGCTATCAAATGTCCTCCTGAGGAACGGGCTGGAGATGGACTTTGAACAGCTGGGTAGGAATACACACTGCTTGCTCTCCATGCTTTCATATGAGCCAATGTTTTGACAAATAGATACCAACTGCATGCGGTGTTGATCCCCAGATTAATGTTGCACCAGCGTGTACTCACTCTGTTTTGGAACCACTAATAATAAATGGGCAAAGAGGATGTTACAGAGACTACTAATGAGTTAAGAGTAAGGTTTAAGATTTTGTGTTGTGGATTACAAACAATGAAGTTATCTAGTTTACCTTATATTGTATACATCTTAGACCATGAGACCACAGTCCTGGTTTATTTAGAATCTTTGGAGTGAAAAACAATGAAATTGTGCTTAAAGTCTAGCAGTCTGAAGTCTTTGATTGCATCTGAAATTCGATACTAACATGTTATTTAGTACGCTAAAACAGTATGTGAGATGTTTTAGTATGTCTGAAACCTTAGTATGAAACCAATAGTACACAAAGTGCATTCTATTTCCGGTGAAATATTACAGTATGCAAAAACACTGGACACGACGGCGGCATAAATATCCAACAATGCTATGCGGTAATGATGACAATCAAAAAAAGTCATTTTTTGACTTTTCGACTGCAGCCCAAGACTTTGAGGGGGGTGAGACCAAGTCACAACCAAGACCAAGACTAGTGCCAGTCCCATTACTGCTGTGCGTTTTTAGGTATAGACAAACTTTATTACTAAGGATTTGATGTCCTCCCAGACAGCCACAGCTTCTTCTCCTGTCTCCTACGTTCACTTTCTTGGAGTACATATGAAGGGGAGGGGTGACAGCCATTAACAGTAAATGAGAAGAAATGAGTGAAGTTATTGGTTGCATTTAAAGCAGGAAGTTTTACATCCAAATACAGTAATGATTTCAACAAATAAATCAGACAATAAACTGTCCATTTAGTGATATCCTGGCAGTTGTGGTCTTGACCGGTCTTGAAATACAATCCAGAGTCCTCTTTGTCTGAGACCAAGTAAAAAATGCGGTTGATTTGAGACGAAACCGAGACCTTCAAAAAGTGGTCTTGAGACCGATCTCATGTACTTCAACACTGGTGGGTAGTTTTCCTATGTTCACTTGTCCTATGTCCCCTGTGACTGTTTGTCCTGCAGACTCTAGCATGGCGTGGCTGACTGAGGTGGTGCTGCTGGGCAGCAGTGATGCCAGGCTAACAGAGCTCAGTCTGAATGAGGAAACCAGGACTTTACTTGAACTGGCGCTGGGATCCTCTAGAGGAACTGCAGGTGGCCTGTGGCGGAATATGGAGGAATATGCTCACAGCAAAGGTACTTTCACTTGCATGTTTCTGTGTATGAGTGCATGTTTGAAAGTCTATAATGTAAATATCCAGGTGACAATTGACAAACTATCTTGCTTAAAAGAGAAATGATAAATATTGTGTACCTGTATTGATGCACAGGTTCTGATGATTGCTGGACAATACAGGTTGTTAGGTTGCGTCTTTTTTCCGGTTTGTGACTTAGTTGTAATTGAGTTGTGTTGTTTTGCTGTGAGACAGAATGGGAGAGTGGAGGCTCTTCAGGCAACTGTTTGTTGCAGACGGTCTGTCGCTGCAGTCTGGCTGCTCTTCTGAAACACACTGGACTGCAGAATGAGGCCTGTTGGCAGGACAGGTCAGGAACACAACCCCTTGTTATCGTGCATTTTATTTAATCAAAATTGTGTAAGACCCATGCTGCAATGCAGAACAATGGTAATAATGTACTTTATTTATCCACTTGAGACAGATATGAGCCCTGTGAGATGCTGTTGGACGTCTATGAAACGGTTTATAAAATCAGAAGCACTCTGTTGGCCCATAAAAACTCTCCAAGGATGTCACAGGTGCAGACTGCTGTCAAACAGGTACCATTCCTACAATAACTTCGCTTTATGTCATCACCAAATATTATGCAATGTGGCTAAGTTAAAAGATTATAGAATAAAACTGAGTGATTTATAAACAATATTTAATTTAATATTTGTGTCTAGGGTTGGTCGATATGTTAAAATTTCTTGAAATAAAATGACAAACACTGCTGGAAAAATTGCCCCAAAAAAATTACCGGCGATGAACTCAGCCAATTGATCAAAAATCAAAATAGTCTTTTGCTTTTTACACTATATTGAAAAGGACTCAGACATAATCTTGATTAAAAATGAGAGAAAACACAGGTTAAAACATTTCTTGTATTGCAGACCACCCAACCTCCCCAAAGTGCCGATGCTGACAGGCAAGAGCCGGTAAGCTCAGAGGAGCAGGTGGGGAAGGATCACGAGCAGCAGTCAGGAGGTCACTGCAGCCGGGAGGTGCAGGTGCCCCCAACCCCCACAGCGAACCACAACCAGGAAGAGGTTGCAGAGGAGGACGCGTTTGGCAACAGTCGCATGTACCTGTCAGGTTAGAAATTAAATCTGTATTTCCGACAGAAACACACACACAAACATGTACACAAGTCATCATCATCTGATCCTCACATCTTTCCCGTCTCTGCAGAAGTCTTAGAATCATTCATGGCCACCCGGGAGGCCATGCAGGTACAGCAGAATGTGACGGTGTACGAATCCTTTGGCACTTCCACCCTCCCCAGCAGCATGGAAAGCCCAGTCAGCCCAGAGAGGGAGCTGGATCCCAAGCAGCAGTGGGACAAGCAGAGGGAATCGGAGGAAAACTTGGGTTTCCCTGCCGCCTGCCATCTGGTGGTGTCCCGCTGTCTCTTCCTCCTGCTGGGGGTCAGGCCTGCTTGTGTGGAGCCCAGCGAAAGGGAGAACAGTCAGGCTATGAACACTGGAGCAAGGTAGAGTTTATGTTAGGCAGCGTATGTTTGTTTGTTTGTTTTAGTGCAGTTGTGTTTTCTGTGAGCTGTTTCTGCACTAACTGTCCGCATCATCCATCTCTTAGGAAATCAGCAACAGAATTCTTAATGATGGCTGCTGATGGGCGAAAGCAGGTGAGTCTGGTACTGTCCCAACATTTGGCCCCACACCTCCTTATCAGTGCTAATGTATTGTCTTTGTCTTACTTAGTCTGACCAATCCAAAAACTCATTGGGATCTTCCAAGAATAAAATGGGTAGGTGGATCATGTTTACTCCTAAATATCTGTTCAATCAATGCATTTTTTAAGATAAGTCTTACCTACAGTCATGTATCAAAGGAATAGTGTCGCAGAGAATTCGATGAGAAGATCAATACCACTCTCATGTGTCTCCGCTAAATGTAATGCTTCAGTCAGCAACCTATTAGCTTAGCTTAGCATAAGGACTGGAAACTGGGAGAAACAGCTATGGCCTGGCTGAATAAACATATTTCCAAAAATGTCCAGCTATTACTAATATGTCATTCTAATTTGGATACTGTACATTTTTGTATCTTCTTATTGTGTAATGATTTTAGAGTTGTCCTTTTGGGCCAGCAAAGATTGTTGCACGTCAAGCCTGCATTATGTCCAGGGGAACATATTTTAGCGTGACAGAAAGAGTACATCTAGATGAACATTTTTCAATTAGTCTCTTTTTTAGGAATGTCAGGAGAACCGATACTTCAGTACCAAGTTGATGCCATATTTTTGAAAACATGACAGTACTCGTTTTTCTACAGTACCGCTAGTACCGGGGATCAGGGCTTGAACGCAGCCGTGACCTTCAAGTTTTCAGAATTATGTGCATACTTCCAACTTGTGTGTCTATACAAAAAAGGTTGTGGTACTGGCCTTTATTCTTCTGGTGTGTCTGTTCCAGGTTTACCTCTTTGTTCTCTGGGCATCATGAAAGACGCCTGGGATCGCCTGCGGCAGTGTATCAGCCCGTCCACCTCTATGTCCCACTACGGCAACAACACTTTGCCTATTCTCAACCAGGTGTTCCACTTTGTCTGTGGAAGCCTGAGCCACTTGTCATCCTCCTCGCCAACACTGCCTGGTGCACAGACTTGTAGTCAGGCAGACCCAAAGGCCATTACTTTTGCTATACTGCAGCAGCAACAGAGGGCTGAGGTAATACGATGTTTCTCTTTTACATGATAGTTAATTATTACTGCTGAGGATTTAGAACTCTGTAACACCTGCAGCTATTTGTTCATTTGATGGTTTCATCATGTTTTTGGTGTCTTTAAGTCTCATTAAATGGATAGTTTGGATTTTTTGAAGTGGGGTTGTATGAGGTACTTATCAATTGTCGGTGTATTACCTACAGTAGATGGCGGTTGGCACGCCCCCAGTTTGGAAGAAGCAGACAGGAGGTATCGCACGGAACAAAAGCAATGTACTGCTGTGGACGGGGCCGGCAGCAAAACGTATTTTAGCCACCTAAAAGAAAAATATCCGTTTAAGTGTACGCTGTATTTACAATATTTTCACTATTTTACCTTGCCGTCAGATAGCACTTTCCGACAGAACTCAAGCTGTTCTATACATCTATGCCTTCGCCAGACTCCATTGAAAAAACCTGTAATTGTACCTCGCAGAATACGTGAATTGCTGGTAAACCGCTGCCTCTATCGGTTACTTTATTTGCGCTATTGTTTGACTTCGGTGAATCCGAACTAATCAAAGTCACACAATAACACAAACAAACAAACATACAAATACAAACAAACTAACCGATCGAGGCAGCGGTAGACCAGCAACTCCCCTGTTCTGCGAGCTACAATTACTATTTTTTTCAATGGAGTCTGGTGGCTTTGGCGAGAGCATAGATGGATACAACGGCTTCAGTTCCCCGTCGGAAAGGGCTGTCTGACGGCGAGGTAAAGCGTTGAAAATATTCTAAATATAGCGTACACTTAAACTGTTAATGATTTTTTTAGATGGGCCTTTCTTTTAGGTGGCTAAAACACGTTTTTCTGCCGGCCCCGTCCACAGAAGTACATTGCTTTGCTTCCGTGTAGTAACTCCCCACTTCAAACCTCCCAAACTATCCCTTTAATATAATATCAGAGGTAATAAGCCACATAGGCTCAAGTATAGGTGGAAATTATTGAAAATCTGCAAAAACAATTGCAAAATGCAGTGCTGGGAATTATTTGGTACACATCTGGGCGTTCTGTGAATGCATTTAAAGGTCTCAACTTCCTACTAACTATTTACTATACTCTTTGTTGTGATCAGTTGCGTCTGGAGGCCTTGTGTCAGATGTCATCCTTCCTGTCTAAGATGGAGGAGAAGAGCAGTGGGTTTGCTGCTTCCCCTCAGTTTCCTGCATTGTTGCAGTCCGTGCAGCTTCAGTTCCTCTCTGGATGCTTTGCTCTGGGAACACAGATCATTGGCTCTCACTCTGGAGCTAATTACGAGATGCAGCATTACATGGTACATCTAGTAATCACGCTATCACAATGTTTGTGTAGATGTTTTACGAAAGCTGGGAAGAAAGAACGAATGAATATTTAATTCGAGCCAGATGGAGAGAGAGGAGAATGAATTTGATATGTTTGTTCTACATTAACATTTTGTTGTATAAATTACTTTCCAATCCCTTTTATCTTAATCCAGTCTGGTACGCATTCAGCTTCTTTGGATACGCAAAGAGAGCTACAATCTGCAGCCCACACCTTCTACCAGCAGGTGGTGCGGGTCCTCAAACAGAGGGTCCTTTTGGAAAGAGAACATCCAGGTTTGTTCATTATTGATTCACTATGAGCATTCAGGGCGAGTGTCGAGGTTATGCATGATGCTTGAAGATACATTTTTAAGCAATCTCCTGGTTTTTCTTTCTTAACGTTGTACTAAAAGCTCAAAAGATTTCATATTTCAATGACAGACATGGTCATACTACCATACAGGTGAAACACAGTCATATAGTAGCTCCTGCACCCAGAACTTGTACAAAGCAGAGAAAAGGTTTTGTACAGAGCTACCACTCAATGGAATATTTTACTTAACCTTTATTTAGACAGGTAATCTCATTGAGACAGAGGGTCACATTCTCAAGAGAGACCTGCTACCATGTTTGCTAAAAACATCTGTTTGTAAAGCTTATTAAAAAAAAAAAAACACCTAAAAAAGTTTATTCTTTTAAGATAAGTAAAGACATATTTTTTTGTTTGTTTAAGAATGACGTGTCAGCGGTTCGTCTAGTGTATGGCTGTATGTAGGGCTGGGCATTATGACAATATATATTGTCAAAATGATGTAAAAATGTCTATCGTATATATTTTTCTATATCGTGATTTGTGTCTATCGTGATGTAGAGTAGGCCTCTATTTCCTTTTTCTCTATATAATTTCACTTAAAACTTTTATGTAAATTTTGTACTCAAGTTCTTAAAATGAGAAAATACTCAGTACTCACACAGGAGTATATAAAAATAAGCTTTACCATGTGGTTATTTATTTTTTATATAGACAATTCATTTATTGAATTACCAGAAAACATGATATATCGTGATATATATCCTTATTGAGATATGAAATTACCTATATTGTGATAGAAGATTTTGGCCATACTGCCCAGCCCTATCTGTATGTCTTTTGGTCTTGTTGTTGTCTTGGTATGAACCTTCCCAGGGATCTTGTTTCGTTTTGTTTAGTCTGCTTTGTTCTGTTTGTTTTATTTTGAGCCACTGAGTGCCTTCCTTCCGGGTGGAAACAGTTTTGTTTCATTTTATTTCATTTTGTTTGCTCTGTTTCTTGTTAGAGTTATTATCATTGTTGTTGTTGTGAATTTCCGTTTGACGTTGAGAGGGTTCTGTGTGGGTATGGAGGGATGTAGGGGGTGATGTGTGGTTGGGGAGACGTATGTGGATTGTTTTAAACTTTATTTTTTGATTTAATAATGACATGACAATCAGACATATGACACACACATATCACAGCAAAACAGACAACAACAGTATCATCTCTGGCAGTTACAATAATTCTTAGTTGGTGTAATTAATTATAACAATAATTCCGATAAGGAGATGGCGTAGCAGAGGAAAAGTAATAATAAAAGTAGGTAAAAACAACGCTTAAGGTGCTGTTTTTTCGGGAAGAAAAGTGAATTGCATGTTGTTGAGATTTTGTCTCTATCACACCCAGGTTCCTGCCAGCACCTTCTTCTAGCCACAATGTATGCACTGAACTTCTGCTACCAACCAGTGGACCTGGTGCTGGTCATCAAATGTGGTATCCTGGAAATCCTCTCCATGCTGACCAACAACAGCTGTGCACTGATGAACCAGGGCTGGTTTGCAGCCTCTTCATCTGGATCCATGCTGCTAAGTGGGGCTGTTAGACTAGCTTGCGCCCGCCTGCTGCAGATATTGACTGTGGCTGCAAGGTGAGAATGAAAACAACTGCAACAAAGCGTGCATTTGATTCATTAAAACACCTTACATTTGCATAACAAATCATTCTGTGCTCTCAGCTCCTGTGAGGATTTGCTGCCCATGGAAGTATCCCATGCTCTAATGGAAGTGATGTGTGAGCAGCTCCAAACTCTCCTGTATACTTTCCACCAGCAGCAGACAGCAGAGCGAGGAACAGCTGAGAGAACAGATCTGGACTCCAATAGCAAGAGCACAAATCTAATTGGTGTTGTATATTTAACTATTTTAAACTTCACTGAAATATGTTTTACAAAGAACACAAAGATATTAATTTTAAGGACATATGTTGCCATAGTAAAAGTTTTTTTTGTTACAGTTTTTGAGTATAGTTTTCCTTGTGCTTTTGTTGTTTTAGGAGTGGAAAGCAGCAGCAAAGTGGTTGAATCTCAGCTTGCAGATTTCTTGGTGTTTTTGAGGCGTGTTCTGTCGTTAAGAGTAATGAAAAGACTTTCTACTTTTGTCAAATGGATTGATCCACTCATGGCCATAATTTCACACAAGTGCTCTTCAGGTAAGACAATTTAAAGTAATCATTACAAACAGTGTTGACAGAGCCGTTTACTTCGGTTACTTTTACCTCCACCATCCTCTTTTTCAGGATCCCCGTGCTTCCAGAACCTTCGCACTAAGCTTTTGGCCTTCCATGTTTTAGAAAGACTGTTACCTGCTTGTTCTGAACCTGCTCAAATTCAACAGGTACGATGTCAAAATGTAAATGCCGCATGCAAGTGAAGTAGCTCAGGAAGACATTCATGCATTTGTGAATGTGATAATGAAGGCATTATCCATGACGTGTTTCGCTTTTCTCTGTCTTCTTGTAGATTGTTAAACAGCTCTTTCAGCTTGTGTCTATTTATATGTGGAAGGAACCGCTAGCTGAGAAGAACCACGAGGAGATGGCTGTAAAAGAAAAGGGGGTAATACATCATTGATTCCCTGATATCAACACTCACTGTTCTCTGTCAACTTTCTTTCAATAATAATACTATGTACTTATGTACTTCTTACTATAATATACCTTTTACTATATAATACTGCTATATAAGCAGTATACTTCTTAAGGCAGCGTATTGCTGCCACGCTAGAAAAGAAAACAGAAAATGTGAAAAGTTTATTGTTATAACAAGTTGTTTTTTCCACGTTATAACAAGATATTTTCACGTTATTACAACACGCAAACTTATCACGTTATGACAAGAAACTTTTCTTGTTATAACAATATGCTATTTATTTTGTTATAACATGAAACTTTTCATGTTAAATCCTGTTAAAACGCGATAACTTAACGTTTCACGTTATAACGTGATCATCATTTATATTGTTATAATGTGAAACATTTCACTTTAAAACAATAACAATTTTTCTTGTGTGGCAGCAATACGTAACTTCCAGTGTCTTTCTATTTAAAACAAACTGTCATTGCAGTTCCATGGCTCGTCTTACCTAGTGTATATGAAAAATAGGGCAGTCATTCTCCTTTTTCATGCATTATCGGATTAACAAACTATTTATAGCTAACATTTTAAAGGTTTGAGTTATCCCAGCTCTACTGTAGCCTGCACAGGATGCTCCTGCAAACCCTCCAACTTAAGTTATGTGTTCTTATTTACTCATCCTGTTTTCTTGATTTGCAGAAATTAGTGCAGTACCCATTCAAAATGTGCCTGTTCAGAACGGGCCGATTGCATTTAAATGGTATAAATGACTTGCTACACATCTCAGTTTATTCACAATTTGATCAAAATGTTTCCAAATAACCACCCTCATCATAACCCTCATAACAGTATCAGAAAAGGTGTTGATGTTTTTTGACAGTTTTGACAGAAGGAATGCATTAATCCTCAGAAGACCGAGACTAAATGCTGTGTTTAGGAAGAAGTGAAATTCACTCCTGGCAGTAATGAAATTGAAAACAGCACGGCTGCTTGGTAGAACAGATGGGCCTGTTCTCAATGGTGGGGGTGGGATGAGAGGAAGTGGGAGAGGACAGAAAAATAACAACAAATTAGATTAGTGTCAGATTACAAAGAGCACGAGTATAAAACCCTGCAGTGTGATATGATAATTATTACTTCAAAATGTGATTTGCTCATCACTGATAATTGATCTACAGTAGAACTCTGTCAGCTAGTTAGTTTTAATACATTTTTCTTTTCCTTTTCTTGTGATTTTCAGGATTTTTACATTTTAATGGCATTTGTTATTTTAAAATTAAAGTTTTTTCTCACTCATCATGTTTTGCAGAACCCTGGCAGCTATGATGAATGTATTCCCATCGGAGATTTTTCCTTTGACCCACACAAGCTAATCTGCTGTTCTCTGGAGAGCGGGAACATCCTCTCCCACGGCTCAGGCGGGAAAGGTTACGGCCTGGCAACCACTGCCATCACATCTGGCTGTTTCATTTGGAAGGTAAGGACTGGTGTAAAGAATTAAACACTCTACACAGTTAATCTTTCTTTATTAGTTTTAGATGAAATGTGCTGTTTAACAAACCGACCAAAACGTCTCCCCTCAGTTCTACATCACCAAGGAGAACAGAGGCAATGAGGGCACATGTATCGGCGTTTCCCGCTGGCCAGTCAGAGATCACAACCACCACACCACCACTGACATGTGGCTGTATCGTGCCTACAGTGGCAACCTGTACCATGGAGGGGAACTGGTCCGCACACTTCCTTCCTTTACCCAGGGCGACACCATCACCTGCATCCTGGACATGGAGGCTCACACCATCTCATTTGCTAAGAATGACAAGGTCTGACCAAATATTCCGTCTTTATTCAGGGCTTTTACTCTTATTGACTGTCGTGTTTTTCTGCAATCTCTGTGTGTTTATGTTTTTCTGCTAGGAGCCAAAGTTGGCATTTGAAGGTGTGGTTGCCTCTGAACTCTACCCCTGTGTGCTGTTCTACAGCAGTAATCCTGGAGAGAAGGTACTTGATATACTATTATAGGCACTTACTCCCAGTGGTGGATGAAGTACGTGAAAGCCACACTTGAGTAAAAGTACAGATATCTAACCAGAAAATGACTTTTGTAGAAGTTACAGCTGTTTAGGAAATGTAGTGCACTGAAAGTGAACAGAAGTATAAAAACTCAACTAAAGTACAGATACTCCCAAAAAATACTTAAGTACTGTAACAAAGTTGTATTACTTCATTAGGTTACACCACTGCTTACCCCCCATCTTTGAATCCTGTGTAGGCATAAGTTTTTATCGAGAACACAACAAAATAGTGTTTATAATGTATTTGTTCCAGGTGGCACTGCGTGACCTCCAGATGCGAGGCATGCCCAGTAACCTGCTCCCCGGGGAGCCTCTCTGCAGCCCTCGGACCACGGTGCTGCTGGAGTCAACGGTGCAGCTCCTCCGTAGGCTCCACCAGTGTGACCAGTGGGCCTCCCACATCAACCAGTACATCCACAGCCACCTGGAGCTCATCGGTCCCCTGCTCAAAGACGATGACGGCTTCAATCCAGGTCAAGATACTGCTTCGGCAGTGGTCACTTTAAATAGACCTTGATTTAGTTTCATTTTATAACACTTTGCTAGCACAGGAAACCTTTATATCTTCATCTATTTTCAAATAAGGTAAAAAAAAGAAACAGACCAATAGTGAAGAAAGGGATCAATTTTGTCACTCATTAGTTTCTGAATCCTTTTGTATGATATCTTACTAAAAGTTATTCCTCATTGTTTTTGCGTTTTCCTGTCCAGCAATAGAGTATGCCATGGTATATCTTCACTCTAGCTTTAAAACTGAGCCCGCTACAACCTAAAAAAACGCAAGTTGTGTTAATGCGTTAAAGGAATTAGTTGCATTTAACACATTTGTCGTGTTGACTTTGTCGTGTTGACTTTGTCCCTACTGTTCTCACATTCTCCTGCAGGCCTCGGTCCCACGCACTATGAGAAGGAAGAGAATGAAAAAGGCCGAGACGTAGCCGGTGACGATGCAGGGGAATTGTTGGCACACCGTCGGTTCCTGTCAGAGGCCAAGCTGGCTGCTCTTTGCACTGAAGTGTGGCCGGTACTGGCCCTGATCGGAGGGGTGGACAGCGGTCTCCGGGCTGGAGGCCTGTGCCTGCATAAGCCAAGCGGGCGCAGGGCCATTCTGCTGGGAGTCCTGAAGGAAGGAAGCTCCCTGGCCAAGCTTCAGTGGGAGGAGGCGGACCTCTCTGTCAGGTATTACAAATATATATTTATGATATGTGTCTTTGCATATAAATTATGATTCTCATTAACTTCCATTAAACAATTCTTATATTTTCCTTGTCTTGGTCCTTTCAGCATGTTCTATTACTCTGTATAATTCCTTTTTGTTAGTGTTTAATTTCCCTCGTCTGTAATCTGTCTAGCATCTTACTTTATTTTTCATCACCTGATCTTACTTTCTTCTTGCTTCCTCCTCTCCATTCTTAAATCCATTAACCCCTGTTGAATCCGTCCTGGTGTCACTCCATGCTGTATCTGTGGGTTCTTCCCATCCTTTCCAATAACTAAGCTCCATGAATTCTTGGTCACCCAGCGACACGCCGATCACCTCATTGGAGCCCTGCGACGTGTCCTGCTGCGATGTCACCCCGCTCGGAGGCCTCAAACCAACGGTGTTGTTAGACCTGATTTATTTGATGGGGCTGCTGGAGGAGCAGGGATGGCAGGGGGCTTATCCAGCCTCCAAAAGGAAACACTCAGAGGAGAACATGAAGGAGAGTGAGATGGCCGAGGCAGACCCCTTCCCATCGCCGTCCTCAACCAAAGATGCCACAAAGACCGTTGACCATCCGGAGTTGACGTGTCTACCCCAAACGTCCCAAACCTCCAGAGTGGACGCCTTTGCACATGAACTGAGAGCGATAAGAGTCTCATACCTTCTCGTTGGAGCTTTGAAATCCCTGACTGTCATTTTTAGCTGTGAGAAGCTATCAGATTTGCTCCAAGTGCCTAAACATGACCCTCCCAACTCCTCAGTGAGTCCTCTCTCCAGCCCAAATCCTGAGCAGGCCAAGGCCGGCAGCAAACAGTGGGATGAGAGTGCTGAGCTGAGATCGGTGCTGCAGTATGTGGTGCAGAGCATGGTGAAGTGGGCTGTCAGGCCTTGTCCCATCAAACAGAGCGTGACTCTTGTCGACCTGGAGAGGGCTCAGGTCATGATCTACAAAGGAGCCCTTAGCAGACTGCAGGAGGACAAAGAACACAAAGGTATCAGATTTATGGATCCCATTGAAGATGCTTTGGTAGTTATTTTAGTTAGTTATACTGTGTTGCAGATATCGCTGCCCCCTCTTAGTCGATTAGTTGACTTATCGATCGTTTGGTCTTATTCAACTCAAATTTCTTTAGTCAGTTAGTCGCATTTTATGCTTTTTTTCAGGCTGAATGACTTATTCCAAGAAACGTATGAGCACATCTCTGGTAAACACAAGATTTAAAGTGGAGAAACTTTACAGATCTCCACATACTAAGGATTTCTTTGGTCAAGGACAGCCCTAGTTGCAGAGCTGTTGACTTGAAACTTGGACTTTTGTCAGACATAGATCACAAAGATGAGGACTTAGGACTTGACTTGGACTTGTCAAGTGTCAAGTCTCAAGTCTGGAAACAATTAAGCAATAAACAAGATAGTGACATGAAGGCATTGTTAAGCCACACAGCATGATTATAATATTTAATCATGTAGCGTTTGCAATGAAAGGATAGGGCTGCAACTAACAATTGTTTTCATTACTGTTTAACCTGCTGATTTTCTCGATTAATCCCCAGAGACCCGCGATCCCAGCTGACTTTACCATCTTTCAGAGGCTCTAGTAGGTTCAGTTTTAGGGCTAGAGAGAAGACACAGATATCATATGAAACTAGAAAACCATCATGCATTACATTCTCACATTGGCGAAGCTGGAACAAGAGTTAGTTTTCAGTCGATCAACTAATCGTTGTAGCTCTAGCCGGTATGTAAAAATCACCATCAACACAGCTTTAAAATGGAAATGTTGAAATTAAACTCTAATAATCAATATTCAGACCTGAAAGACATCCTGACATGCAATTTTCTTATGAAGACTTGTGACCAGACTTGTCCTGAAGGAGTTGGACTGACAGACTAACAAACCGCTTTATTTTGTTGTATTCAGGGTCAAAATTAAACCTTTAGTATAATAATAAGTGTTGGTTGTGATCTGACCTTCCTCTCCTCCTTGTCCTTGCAGAATCTGGCCACCACTCGTCCTCTCAGCCCATTTCCAAGTCCTCCAGCTCTGTATCCTTGTACAGCGCGGGTTCAGAAGGCACTGCCATCTTCGGCCAATCAAACAGAGCCTCTGCCTCGTCCTCTAACACCGACCTGGCGTCCTCTCTGCCAACAAACCTGCAGGCGGATGGCCTTGATAACTTCAACCCTTTCTTTCCCATCAGCCTCCTCCAGTGAGTATAACATTAATTTGATTTAACTGTAGGTTGAGTAATTCATACTAAACATGTTGAATGGACACAAACACAATAACTAGAGTTATATCTTCAATTCTAATGTTGTCACTGATCGCTACAGACCTGTATCTTTTGGCAGCACCACCTTTTCTGAAGTCCAGGGAATGGGTGAGTTAGGATGTATATGAACAAAGAGAGTGAGGATTCTGCCTGCACTGTCTTTAACCTCAGCTGCAGCTCTGCCTGCTTGTTCTTCTCCTAACCCAGCCAGCTGATCCCAGTGTCAGTGTTGTTCCTGCTTTCAGGAGGCAAACAAACAAACAGCCTCAGTGCTATATAATCAAACAGGAAATACAATCAAAGCCCTGCAGAGAGGAGAGTTTTGACAGGAATAGTACTAAGCTCTTTGCCAAAGACTCTCACAGTACAAAGCACATATTGTACCACACCAACCAAAACAGGGATTGAGCATTTAAAGAGGACCTATTATGCTTATTTTCAGGTGCATACTTGTATTTTGGGTTTCTACCAGGACATGTTTACATGCTCTAATGTTCAAAAAAACGCTTTCTTTTCCTCATACCAGCTGTGCTGCAGCACCCTCTCTGTCTGAAACACTTTGTTTGAGCTCCATTCTCCGGGAGCTGCGTCCGTTCTCTTCCCGGCGAGCTGCAACCACACACTTTACGGCCTCAACGACGTGGGTTCTGTTGTCACCATAACAACTAACAACAATCGCCATTTCCTTTTGTACTGGTCAAATTACCACAGCAAACAGTTCAATGACCCTTCTGCTCCCATTTTATTTCTAAGGTTACACCCTTGGGCGTGGACTTTGGGCTTTGTAACTTTGCAGACATTTACAAGCACAAAAAAACAATATAACACACTAAACGAAAGGGAAAAAGCACAAAGCATAATAGGTCCTCTTGAAATTACTGACATATAAGCAGGGTCTGCAATTAACTTTTTTCACTTCCTGCCACTGTGGCAGGTAAGTCTTTTTTTTTGTCTGCCACTCGGAAATTTGATCTGCCACTTTTGAAATCTGTACACTTAATGAAGCAATAACATTTTAGATGTGATGTCATTCAATATTAGATATATTTTACACAAAAAACATTATATACATGGTAAATTACAGAGTTCAAATTACACCGTAGCTTTCGTGGGAGCCCTATCAGGGGTGGGAGGGTACTGTACACAGTACTGTACTGTACTGTACTCTACTTTTTCAATTGTCATCTATAGTGGTTGTTTGCATAAAACACAATTCAAATTATTAGGAAATAAATGATTTTCTTTTTACTGAAATATTTGCCTTGATTAAAAAAATCTTGGCATCAGTGGTTTTAATTATGTATCATAATTCCCCCTCTATTATCTATTTTATATTGCTGTGAAAACATCTCCTACAAACAACTGGATTAATTCAAGTTTCTTGCCAAAAACTAAATTTTACGAGATTGCATTTGAACACATCATAGTGCCATGCTTCTCTCAACTGTGGCTCTGGTCCCATACAAACTGAAACATGATACAGCATGCGTATGTGTCATTGTGCACGCGCGACTGTTGGAAAGCATCAATAAAAGGAATCGATAGTCACAGAGGCATGAGATGCCAAGGAATCAGACAACTAGGAGCACCGATTGATGATTTCACCAGTGCTAATTTCAGACCCTGCATATAAGGATACATGCTTGGCTTATTGTGTTTTTTAGACATCTCCAGTTGGAGTGTTAAATCAGGTTAAATAAAACTCACCTTATTCCTTCAGATATGTTACATTTCAAATGTTTATACAAGACTGAACACTGGCAGTATTATATAGCACCACTTGCACTGTGTTATTACTGTCTATGCTGTATCTTCACTCCCTCCAGGCACATGGTCTTAACTCGGTTCCCCACGCTTACCGGCCTGGTTAGCGCTCCCCCCGCGCTGCACCCTTGCTTCAGCCTGGCCAGCTCTGCTTCTTGTGACGCCTTCACAGAGCAGCAGACTAGCTTCATGGAACCAGGTCCCTGCAGCACGCAGGCCAGAAGCAGCCTGGGTAAGAACAAGCGCAGAGGCCTTAATGGGGGAAAAGCTGTCGGGACATCAATACATAGACAAGAAAAGCGTCTAATTTAAATGTCTCTCCTAATTTAAAATTAGTGACAAATGACACACTGTTAAAAAAGAGTAGCTCTGCTAAGCGTTGCAGTCCTGCAGGTCAGTTCATTTCTAAACAAACCTTTTCCCCATGCTGGCTTCATAATCAAACACGCTACTAATATAATGTGAAAATGAAGTTGTTGTAAAAGGAGTAGATTTATGATTACTCTGTGGGAACTGTCTGTCTCTTGCATGGTCTTATATGTTCAGCTATTTGTCTCAAAACAGCATGTGTTTTGCTAAGATATTTAAACTATCAAATGCACGCATGACACAGTTTGTGCCCTCACATGCTTGAATGGCACCATTTATGTTCATCATCAGTTATGTTGGTGTTATTTTTTGTGCTTTTTGTAGTGTGTAAACTACTAAAGAAGGGAAAATAGAGCAAAATGTTAAAAATTATTTATTATTCTGACAAATTTCACTACAGTCTACACGTATTAATGAACATTTCATGGAGCCGTGGGCTTTGTTTTTGTTTTCTGTTTTTTGTGTACTTTTCCTTTTCTCCTCAACCACCAGAACGGACACAAATGTTTGTCACCAGTCGGTTGCTAGAAATGGGATTCTCTATGAGACATATCTACTGGGCCATGGAGGCAGCAGGTACTGCTTTGTGGAGTGTCTGATATCACTCAATGTTTTGCTTCATGTGCTTTCTATTTGAAACATAATGTCCTTCACTGTGTGCTGCAGCCTTTTAAGAAGTATAGTTTTTGAATGGAAAACGGCATCATATTTCTTAGATAGAAGACTCTTAAAGTATTAGTTTAGGGATCAAAATGATGCAGTCACTCATGGTGGAAATAAATTGAGTCTTTCTTGTTGTTATTTTGTTGTTTTAATGCAAAAAGTTCCAATTATCATATATTTGATATATACTGTATATATATTATGATTAATAGGGTGTTAAAAAAACAAAACTGTCTGTACCTCCAATGCAATGTTATTTGTTGAATAGTTGTTAGATTTTACCCACTTCTCATGGGAAAAAGGAACAAATGCAAAACCAATTTTCACTAAAATGTCACTCACAGAATGTATCTGCTTCTAAGACTACAATTTCACCACATTGTTAAGGTGAACAAATTCAGATTCTTTGCTCACGCATGGCACCTATCAGTATATGTGTTATTGGCCCAATCCCAATGTCCACACTCACAGACTTTCGCGTTCCCACAAAGTCTGCGAGGGTTTAGGGCTGTTCCACTGTCAGATCATCAAGTCCTTGAGGGCTCTCTCACAGACATTTTTAGCCCTTTATAAACACTTTCCGTAAGTCTGCATATCTGTAGACTTTGCCTGAGAGAATTACCCACAATTCATAGCGTTGTGACGTTAAAACAGGGTTACCACGGTTACCAGGGGAAGCCAGGATGCATAAAAAAACAAAAACAAAGAGGACAGCACACGGGTGTTCAGCCAGGCATATTGAAATTTGCACAGAAACATTAAGGATTTAAGTTAGACAAAAACAATTCAATGTTTTTTTTTGACAGTTACCTCTATTCTCATAAGGCAAGAGCTTGAAGACGGTCAAATAGGAAGTAAAATAAAAACAATAACGTGATATGTCGCCGCACAGTGCTGTCCCATTCATATTTATACCATTTCAAGCCCTTGCAGCCTCTCACATTCAACCATTTGCCAGGTGACGTCAGTCAAGTCCCTGGGGGTTCAGGGTTTAAGGTGTTAGGGGGGACATTGGGATTGGGCCTGCTTTAATCACAAACTTTAGACCTCCCCTCACTTATCATTTCACACCTTAACTCTTGTGACACACTCTGTATAGTCAGAGCAGATGTGCTGGTCTGACCTCAAACAGCACACAGACGCGTGATCATCTGGTGGTGATGTCCAACACGAATTAGAAATGCAACACTCTGTGATCCATCTTTTCTTTTTGAACTCTGACAGTTCAACTTCCCTGTGGTCCCTCCCAGATGTAGCAGGTGACTTGGACTCTCAAACCATCGAGGTGTTGGCCAGCTGGATGCTAGAGCACCCCCTGACGGAGGAGCAGCAGGCAGCTGAGTCAGCTAGACCGGAGGGTGCTCCTGACACCCCGTCGCCAGATGGGCCAGAGACGGTACAATGTCCCGAGCGCCCCACCAGTCAACCCAATGAAAGGTCAGGGATTTGAGGAACATGTTGACATTTTTTAACTTGGTACGAGCATTATGGTATTATTAATAACCAGTAGAATGATGGACTGTGTGTTGTTTTGTTTATAGTCTATTGCCTGGGCTGGACTGGATAGAGAGGGAGAACTTCTTGGATGTCCACCTCACTAGGAACAGACCTCCTCCAGCACGGCGACGACGCTCTGGCCCGAGTCAGAGGACCTCTTTTCGAAGGGCAGGTCAGAGTCACAGCTTTGTAACAGAAATTAAATGTGCACATCAAAGCTCATGTGTTTTAAAAGCAGACATTGGTTGCATCCGAAATTCCATACTAACATGCTATTTAGTACGCTAAAACAGTGAAGAAGATTTTTTAGTATTTATTAAGTTGTTAAATTTTGGTGAGGAAAAACTGTCATGGCCATTTTCAAAGGGGTCCCTTGACTTCTGACCTCAGGACATGTGAATGAAAATGAGTTCTATGGGTACCCAGGAGTCTCCCCTTTACAAATGTCTACATGCTGGTTTCGAGCTTCCATTACCTGATTAAAATATTGTGATCAACCTGTGCTGTGACTCACAATAACAGTCTTACTATGCATTTTTACTGTTCACTTCAATTTGAAGCAAACACCATCTTTTCAGACTTGCCATCACCCAACCCCCTCCCGCAGCTGTACCAACAGCACACGTCGGTCAGCGATTGGCCGGAGCAGGTGGAGTTTCATCCCTACTCTTCTGAGGAGTCCGAGTTGGGCTACATGGATGACCCATACCATGAAGAAACGTATGAGGACCTGCTCACCCCTTCGTTCTTCAGCTTGGAGAGAGACACGCTCCAGATAGTAGAGGTGACACACACACTGTCATCACCAAGGCTGCACAACATAAACAAAACAAAAATATACAATTTGTGATTACTTTGAATATGCAAGTCATAATTCCAAAATCAAAACGACAAACATTGTTCACATGGTGATTTCTTTTTGTTTCATAATCTGTTTGAAACATAAATACAGTGCATAATTGTCAGGCTGTTCTACAGTATTCTCTCATTGTCCTTATTACTAGAAATATCACGATCCATCGTATCACCCTTTTCTTTTAGGCCGGAGAGGAACACAGTCAGATGGTGAAGTGTGAGCTGTGCAACACCCTTACCCTGCAGTTTAACAATCACATAAAGCGGCGTCACCCAGGTTGCGGTCAGAGTGCTGCGCGTAAGGGTTACGACAGCACCGGGGCCTACGTGGACGTCTGGTTCAAAGGGGAGTGTGGCTCCAACTTCCCCTTCTACCTCCTCTGCAGCTCCTGCAGGGAAAAGTATCTGGCTGCAAACCTCAGCGACCCAACTTCTAAATATGAAAGGTATAGTACATAATACAGGGAAATGAGAGATGCATGCAACACAATACACATAGCAACCATTAATGATGCCTTTAGACTGTTTCATGTTCTCATGCTTTTATTCAGATTGAACTAAACTGGTTATGTAGCCTGTTATTTATCATCATTGTCTTCCTTTTGCTTCAGGATCAAAGGCCTGACATCTGATTTGATTGGCCAGTTGGACAGCACTTCTGATGGTAGGAAAGGTCACTTTCACTCTGAAATGAGAAGTTGTACAGAACAATTTGACCCTTTTAAAATTATTTTTATTCAAATAATTTTATTTACGAATGGTGCTTGTGTTTGCTCAGATGATTGGGAAATGAGCCACCAAGATGAGTGTGACACAGACAAGCTAACAGGACTGGAGGACTTTGGGCTTCTGCTGAGACCTCTGGGTCTGACTGAAAAGAAGCTGGTGCCAGACCCCATTGCCTTCTCTGAGCCAGATCCCCTTGGAGCCCTGGTTTACAGCTCAGCTGACCCTGCAAGAGCAGCAGCTCCTAAAGGTATTATGTTTTTTTATAGAAAGACCAAAGTCCTGTCATTTGCTTGATGCATCTTAGTCACTTTGAGTTCAAAAGTGTCTCAAAATATTTAATTCAGAAAAGTGTTTGTTTTAACTCCGATCAAACGGTCAAACTAGACAGCGCTGATCAAATATGAATCAGTATTCTGTTACTGAAATAGACTGTAATGACATTTCTTAGATATGAGAAAACATGTTAAATCCACGTTCATGGTGAAAATCAACGTTATATTGACGTGGACGGGAGAAAATATAAAGATTGGAATGAGCAATGTGGGGAAAAATAGCTTTCTGCAACACAAAACCCACATCTTTACATCAGTCGGCATTGCCTCTGCATGATTTTCAGTCACTTTTTCTGCAGGTCTACCCTGAGTCAAGGACAGTCTGACACTAAACCAACCACAATTAAAATTCTGTTATCCACACGCCTCTGAATCTGAAATAGCTGGCCATATATGGAGCAGTTACTCCGTAGCAAACTGTCCTCTTGTTCACGTTTCTGTAACTTTCTCTCTGCTCAAAGATTTAGCCCACTTGTTGTAACACCCACCCACAACCCCTCTGTGCTTGTTGGCAGCAGGAGAATCCAACCTCAGTCAAACTTGCTGCTGCATAGTGACTCATCACTTATTTATCAGAGCTGCCCGGGCATCTGATGCACATAGCAAAGTACTCCCAGTTGTCCCAGTGTTGTTTTTTTTGCATGCCCACACAAGATGGTGTGTAAAAATGAGAGTTTAGCCAGATGTATCCGGGATTTGTCCAATGATTTACTTTGCCTTTTGATATGTGTTTTTGCTCACCAGGGACTGCCCTTGTTGAGCAGAAGACCTCTCTGAGCCTCGGGCAGCAGGCGGTATCACTGAGGGACTCTCATGATCGACTAAAAGCTTTAAGAAGAGTCACCTCCACAGCCCAGATTCTGCTGGCTTACAGCATGGTGATGAGAGCTCTGTCTCAGACCGCCTCCAGGTACGTTTGACCAGAATATAATAGCCTCTATGAGATATATTGTTTCCAACAATTCAATGTGGTTTCAAGAGTCTTCCTTTATCTTCCTCTCCAGTGCATCAGTGTGCAGCCACTCTAACGGACTGGAGTCCTTGGGTCTGGCAGATATCCGTATCCTGGTTCGTTTAATGACACTAGCAGCAGGGGGCAGGGCTCACACCTGTGTGGACAGACAGGCAGGTGTGAAGGGGCCGGCGACGGAGCGCAACAACTCCTCCTGCCTCAGCTTTCTTACCTCAGCCATCGGCAGCGTGGTGTCCCACAGCCCTGCGGCTTACAGGCAGCTAGTGGAGATATGCACTCAGGTCAGCTGTCTTCAGTTAATCCACTAATCATAAATACAGTATAAACACTATGGATGGGAGATCTAAAATAGTGGTTCCCAAACTTTTTCCTTGCGGGACTCCTTTTCTATCATTGAGTAAACTGACGACCCCAGATTAAGTGGCATTATTTTATGGCTATTTCATATTATATTCAATGCATAACATTAACAGTACAGAACAACTGATAAACTGTACAATCAACCCAAGTAGTGAACGCAATAACTGCAGGAAGTTTGTGTAAAACGAGCAGATTATTTCCTGTGAATATTGCATCAGAGATGAGTTTTCCTGTTATTTTTAGGAACTTTTAATACAATTCTTTGTCTGTATTACATATTTTTTGGTAGTTTTTAACAATCATACATACTTAGTACCTTTTTTTTCTTTAAGGATGAAATTATGACCCATTTAAACATGTAATTATCCTGGCTTTCAAGGATTATTGAATTGTGAACAATAATAACTGTTAGCAAATGAATGGGAATTCTGAAATATCTTTTTACTATTCCTGCCTGTACTGTAGGACCTGATGGCCGCAGCTACAGGGGTGAACATTGGGGCCATCAGCGACCCACAGCAGCAGATAGGTTGTCTGAACTCCAGTCTAACAGCTGCAACCCAGGGAGCCCAGCAGCAGAAGCACTACAGCGAGCAGACGCCCCCTACGTTCCTGGTCACACAAAATCTGGTGTCCCTGCTCACGGAGAAGGGAGTTCACTGCTACGGCCCAGACAAGGCAGAGCACGAGGCCAACGGTGAGAGGAAGTAGTTTATTTATTACAGTGTTTGAAATCTTGTGATGGTGTTCTTCATAGTAGCCCTCCTCTGCATATGTGACCTAGATACAGGAAACCAAGGGGTGTCTTCCTCGTCCTTGCCTCCTTCCCCTTTACCCCACCTGAGTGCCAGAGTGGGCCCTCTGGAGCTGGCTAATGCGTTGGCAGCATGCGTCCTGTCTGCCAGGCTGACCAGTAAACACCGCCAGTGGGCCGCACAGCAGCTGGTGCAGGCTTTGGCCGCCACAGGAAGAGACACTCCTAATCGGCCCCAAACGTACAGCGACCTGGCTGGCGACTTGCGCAAAAGTCCTCTCAAGAGGCTGGAAGGACATTACAACAAGGTGAGGGACTCACAATGTCATCTGCATTATAACTTTTTTTCCCCCCTTTAGGGGGAGATAGGAGGTCAACAGTAGATGTAACATAGAAGTGGTGTACATCATCTAAAAGCTGGGAACCTGCTGAGATGCTGCTCAGCACTATGTGTCAAGTTGTTCTAGACATAAATCAGAAATAAACATGATTAATGAATTCATTGCTTAGAATAAATTGTGAAAGTGTATAAGGGTTTAGAACATTATGATCAAAGTATATGATGGCCAATCCCATGCTCTATTATGCATCATATGTAAGCAACCCCTTTGAAAATGGCCATGCCAGTTTTTCACCGCTAAAATTTAGTCCAACTTTAGAGCGTTATTTAGCTTCCTTCCCGACATGGTAGCAAGACATCATACCAATGGATTCCTTAGGTTTTCTAGTTTCATATGATATCTGTATCTTTACTCTAGCCCTAAAACTGAACCTACTAGAGCCTCTGAAAGACATTAAAGTCAGTCGGGATAGCCTGTGGGGGTTAAGTTCCAGTGAAATGAGCTTATTGGTGTAGAGCTTAATGGTGTACCATTAAAAAAGGGATTTAAATGAAATCCTTTGCATTTGAAGCTTTCCATTATTTCTGTTCTGTTCAGGTGACCAGCTGTTCTTGGAACAGTGACCAGAGTTTGCTAGCTACATGCTCTCAGGACAAGGTGGTGCAATTGTGGAGCATGAGCCAGAACACTGTGGAGCTACAGACCACCTTCTCCTGCATTACCAGGTTCTGTCTGCTTGTTTCACTTGTGTTTTGTCCAGTTTCATGCTAATTTTAAAAGAATATCCATTCATATTTATACAGGTGAATGTAAGGTCACTTTACGGACTGACCTTTATGTGTGTTGGGTACTTAAACTTGATATTGCTTTTGGCTATCATGCCTGCTGTGCTGTAGCTTATAATAACTGATTTGAAATGTAAGTAGGGATGCACCGATCCGACTATTTTAGTCCTGATACCGATAGCAATACCTGGGCTTTGGGTATCGGCCGATACCGAGTACCGATCTGATACCAGTGTTTAATTAGTAAGCTGTATGCCTCACTGTGTGGAAGTGACTGGGATCATTCTTTAATGTGTAAGGCAACATCAGGCTTGATTTAAACATTGCTTTCCTAACTTTTCCTTCCTCTGACTCTCTCTGTCTCTCCAGTAAGACGGACAGATCGAGCAGCGAGAGGGCCGGTAGATGTCATCACATGTCTCCTGTGTACTGGAGTACAGGGGGAAACTTTTTGGCCGCCCCAGAGAACAAACTCATCAACATCATGAACATCAGGGGTAAGTTTTGTCTCTTTACTGGTGCAGTGTATTTCTAATTCCATCACTAGTATCAAGGCGGTTTCCTGCTTGGGTTTGTAATGAAACTGTTTTCAGTTGCTTTCGATTATAACTTGAAATGTTGCGGCATAACTACTTACTAAGCATTGTAATATATTCCTAATAACAATTTGAATGTTTCTGTTACATCACAGGATCTCATTGTCATGTGGAGGCTCAGTTGTCTCGGGTCACAGCGCTCTGCTGGGCTCAGACCTTCAGCTTGTGGGTTCTGGACCAGCCGGCGGCCTGTAAGAACAGACCAGCTGAGAGCCTGCTGGTGGGACGGCTGGACGGTTCCCTCTGCTGGCTGCAGGTCACAATGCAGCAGATAGAGCTGCATGTAAAGAGCACCGAACTCACCCATTGCCACAGGAAAGAGGGTGAGGAGACCGTTACACACACACGTCAACCTACCAACACCTCTCACTAACTAACATGTGATATTTTGTTTAATAATATGTACACAAATAGAAATGTAAAACCAACAAGTTGCAGGTTTGCAGGGAGCTACATGCTGGAACTATTTCTTGGTTGGACACAGTGTGACTTCCTGGAGTTTTTTCTTTTAGGTTCGTTTGGATAGAGCGAGGCTAGCTGATTCCCTCTACTTTCAGTCTGTCTCTTTTCAGTATGCTAAGCTAAGATAACTACCTACTTGCTGTATCTTAAGAGTGTACTAGCGTAAAGACAGGGCTGCTAAATTTTCAATTTAGTTTGGAGTCAGATTTAGTGTCTGTGAAGTCGTTGCATTTTATGAGTAGGCCTTCTGTGACATTACCCACCGCAGGGGTCAACTGTTTGGCACGCTCTCGACGCACTTGGCAAGGCGCACTTGACTGCGATCTGGCCGCACCGCTGGTTTCACAAGCCCGCGGTGTCTTCTTGTGCGCACAGAACAGCAATTAACATCGACTTGTGGAGGTAAAGAGATCAAGACAAACATTCTGTGCAGAGAAAGTAGCTACTGACGGGATGGACATCTGAAACATCATCAAGCATCATTGATAATGATGGTTGAATAAAACACCATCATACAGTGAGTGTTAATCAGCCCGTTGTTCTTTTTCAGTTTTGCCATTTGGACCGAGTCAGCAGCAGCTGACCTTGATTCAGGTTTAAATACCCTTGATCACATGTTATCAGTTATTTGTTTTTCTCTGCGTGAGAAAATGGACGTGTGGCGTGTGAAAAGTGTCATTTGCGTGAGTCTCACGGTCAGTGTGTGAGAGTTGGCAGCCCTGCGTACAGACATGAGAGTGGTATTGATCTTCTCATCTAACTCTCGGCTAGAAAGCGACCAAGTGTATGTTTTCAAAATGTCAAATTGATCTTCTCCTCTGATCTCTCCTAGCTCCCCAGTGTGTCGCCTGGCACAGTGAGGACAAGCCTTTTGCAGTGGGCTACCCCAATGGAAAGATACTTTTGGCCACAACTGAGATCTATGAGAATGAGCAGCCTGCAGTGCTGTCTGTCTTCCAGGTTTGTCTGAAAAATCCACTCCAGAGCACAACAAAAAAATACTTAATTGTATGTACTTCACACCAATAAGTGATTTGCACATTCTGACACGAGATGCACCCTTCACTCTACAGGACAGTGTGAGTTCTCTAAAATGGGACCCGACAGGACACTTGCTGCTCTGTTTGGGGCGGTCCGAAGTCGTGAAGATACTGGGGCGCTCTGGGGGCACCTGGATGACCCTCCACTCCCTTGTTCACACCAGCACCGCTAACATCGCCGAATGGTGCCCGCTCGCTGGCAGAGCACCTGATCCCAGGCTCATGGTGGCTGCGTGAGTTTACAGAACTTATTCTTCTTTGTTGAATGTTCTGCCTCTTTCTTAAAAATGGTAACAATGCTACAGTACAAATAAATGAAAATAATTAGGAAAAATCTATATTATCTTCTCATTTAATTCTCTCCATGTTTCTGTAGAGGTTGTCAGAATGGCTCTGTGCATGTCTGGACTCTGCCACAGGGGGGCACTTTTGTATCTTTGCCCAACATGTTGAACAGCTCCCAGGGCCAGGATAAAAGCACTGAAGTCAAGGTCAGTTTGAATCTGCTGTTTGTAGCTCCTTTTTGCAGCCCTGGTTCTATCAGGATTTTATATTCCTTTAGTTTGATTTTGACTGATGGTGTTTGTGACAGTGGCCTCTGATTTTTTTTTAGTGCATGTAATCATCCAGTTTTGTTTCTTTTTACAGCAGGAGATTGCAAAGAGTGTGTTTGTACTTCATGGCCACATCACAGCAGTGAAGTCCCTTTCATTTTGCTCCAGTGGAATGGCTCTGGTCTCTGGAGGGATAGGGGGACTGCTTAACATCTGGTCCTTACAGGTCAGAAAACAGAGCAAAGACCGCTCACTTAAAGAGGACCTATTATGCTTATTTTCAGGTGCATACTTGTATTTGTATTGTATGTATTTGAAAAGCCCAGTCTGCTCTGATTGGTCAGCTGGCCCACTCTTGTGATTGGTCAACCGAACCAATACCTAGGCAGGTATTATGCAAATGTGTTACTTGGTGACATCACCACGTTATGGAAGAAAAGGCGGGATTTCAAGCGAGGCGTTTCAGGCAGTTCAGGAGCAGTGTTTCTTTGGGGGAGAGTAACTCCCATAGAAATAGAATATAGGAGTAGAGCGCACATTCCTATCCAAATCAGCGTAGCAGGATGGTTAGAGCGTCTGACATTTTTATGTGTACCGTTGCTATAGCGATAATTGTAGCGGGCTATCTTCCACTTCCACATAGTCGACTTGTGGCAAGTCGTGGACTCACTGAGGTGAGGTTTTGGAGTAACGACGAAATGAGCAGTGCAGTAGTAACATTACGAGGCACATAGAAAATAGAAAAAGCCCCTAGCAGGTATTATGCAAATGTGTTACTTGGTGACATCACCAGGTTATGGAAGAAAAGGCTTCAAGCAAGGTGTTTCAGGCGTGGATTTGGGCGTTGTAACTTTGCAGACCTTTTACATGCACAAAAAGCTATATAACACACTAAAGGAAATGGAAAAAGCACAAGAAGCACAATAGGTCCCCTTTAACAATCAATATTAGCGGAGAAATAAACTATTATTGTGTATTATTCTAATATAAATCTGTCAAGGTCTCATTTCAGAGTTTTAATCCTCCTGCTTCTCTGTGCATCTTGCAGGATGGTTCAGTCTTGCAGACTGTTACAGGTTTGGGTTCAGTCGTCAGTACTACTTGGATACCAAACTTGGGTGTAGCCGCCTGCTTTGGGAGGTCGAAGGTAATTTGGATCACTCATACATTCAATTTCCAAGACTTGTTTCCAGTTTTTATGGCTTTAACTTCATATATAGCATACAGACATGAGTGGTATCAATCTTCTCATCTAACCTTTGACAAGAAAGCAAATAAGCATATTTCCCAAAATGTTGAACCACTCCTTTAGGGAAGTTAGAATATCACATTTTTGCAGATGCAACATTTTCTCTTGCCTGTGTTGCTTTACAGTTCTGTTCCATCGTTGCTTTTCTTCCAGGATGTTTTGTTGATCTGCTGCACCCCTGACTGGATGAGTCAGAATCACGTGCTAGCTTCCTGTCGTATGGTCCTCAGGAGCCAGAACATCCTGGGTCTAAATCGGGCGCCCTGTTTGGCCGTCTTCCTGGAGAGGCTGCCCTTGCTGTTGCAGGAGCAGTACAGCTATGAGCGGGTCATTACTGAAACTATGCTTTAAGTTGTTGTTTGTGTTGTTTTGTGTGCCTCAGCTGAGACATGCTTTTGTTTCTCAATGCAGACACATGTGGCAGCCGGTGAGCAGCTGGTCCACAGTGCCTTCCTGCAGAGCCTGGCTTCACTGACTGTTGGATTGTCCTTAGAGAAACACCTCTGCCGTTATCCTCGCCCTCCACACCACACCAGCCCTGATGCCCACTCTTGCCCATCAGAGTGGAGCTGGCTCGCCACTTACGCCACTACTGTCCGCAGCGCTGAGGCCATCGCCAGCGGTACCGCCTTCCCAGAATCCTTCAAGCTTCCAGAGTTTCAGGAGGTGGATGTCACTGAAATCACCAAGGCACTAGTGAGTGGTGACAATCACCTTTGTGTAGGAAATTGTTCAGGAATCGACTGCAATATACACAAATTTCCCCAATATAGGCATCCAGTGAGACACTTCTCTGTCTTTTAGGACAACAGTAAGTGGAGCTTCAGGATGGATGAACAGCTGATGTCATGGGCCACCACCAGACCAGAGGTAACAGCTCAGTCATCTTGAAACAGTACACACAGACCTGTTTTTGTCTTTAGTGGGAGATAGCAGGTCAGCAGTAGTGTACATCATCTGAAAGCTGGGAACATGAAGATTAATTTGAGATGCAGCTCAGCACTGTGTGTCAAGTTGTTCTAGTCATAAATTAGAAATAAAAAAAATATTGATTAATTAATTAAAATGTTGAAAGTGTATATAAGGGCTTAGAACATTATGATAATAGTATATGATGGTCATTCCCATGCTTTGTTATGTCTCATAAGTTGTTGCAGAAATTTTTGGGTTGATACCATTTGATTTGGTGCTAAATTTAACCATTTTTTACCACTCGAGAATTGATAAAAATTAGCAATAATCTCTCCAAAATACAACATTAATACACCAAGACCTTGAGGAACACCATAGAAAAAGCCATGCTGTGATTTGGGATCAAAACCTTTTGAGATTTCTGCTGAAATTGCATTTTTGCTGAAACACCCTTATTGTCAATCTACCTAGGAAAGCTATCCATCCTCTGAATGCCCTAGGTCTCTAGTTTTTGCTGTAATAATTTCTTTTTCACCCGCTGTGTTTCTTAGGACTGGCAACTAGGGGGGAAGAGCGAGGTGTACTTGTGGGGGAACGGACGTTACGGACAGTTGGCAGGAATGGGAACCAACCTCATGATGCCTACTCTCGCACCCTCTCTGTTACAGACACAACAGGTAGCACCTTTTTTCACTCAGGACACAGACTTTGCCCTTTGATTTCTACTGTTTTTCTAATTGTTCTCTCCCTTTGTGGGTGTTTTCATTGTCTTTCAGGTTGTGTGTGGACAGAACTGTTCCTTCCTGGTCCAGTCCAACGGGACAGTACTGGCTGTAGGAGAAGGACAATATGGTCGACTGGGCCAGGGGAACTCTGATGATCTCTATATCCCCACTGTCATCTCTGCCTTTCAAGGTACAGCATTCATCCAGGACTTAAGAACTCAAGTCAGAGCTGTTCTGCTTTTAGATGTTGTGATGAATTTTCATTCTTGCCTCAAACAATGTTTTTTATCCACAACAGAAAGGGGAAAAGTAATCATGTTTTTTTGCAGAATTGTAATTTAATGTGGTAGCTTCTATTTAATTAGTTTACTTCTTACTCTCAGTTTTCTAAGTTGAGCTTGACTGACTGTCTGATCTGTGGGCAGGGTATGTGGTGACTCAGCTGGTGACGTCCTGTGGATCCGATGGACACTCCATGGCCCTGACTGAGACGGGGGAGGTGTTCAGTTGGGGAGATGGAGATTTCGGAAAACTGGGCCACGGCAACAGTGAAAGGCAGAGGAGACCCAAACAGATAGAGGCCTTACAAGGAGAAGAGGTCGTTCAGGTAGACATAAATCTGCTTTGAAGTCCTATGGGATGGGAAAAAATAGTTCCAAAAGAACTCAAATTTAAGTGTTAGACATAAACAAATCACTTCAACCCTTCGTTTTCTGAAACTTTCATGTGGCTTTTCTTTCTTGTCCCAGCTTGCTTGTGGTTTCCGGCACTCAGCTGTGGTAACAGCAGACGGGAAACTGTTCACCTTCGGCAGTGGTGAATCTGGTCGTCTGGGTCAAAGGTCGACGTCCAACAAGATGCTGCCTGAAAGGGTGGCTGCCCTGGAGGGATATCACGTGGGACAGGTAAGAAAGGGACCGTTTTAATTGAACTCAGGTGGTGATACAGTCTCCACAGTGAAATAAAAATATTCAAATGTAACACAACAACTTGGTTACCTTCCTCAGGTGTCATGTGGGCTCAACCACACACTAGTGCTATCCCTTGATGGGACGGTTGTGTGGGCATTTGGAGATGGTGATTATGGCAAATTGGGAACAGGTTCCTCTACAGCGAAATACTACCCTCAGGTAAGTTAACGGCGACAAAGGCTCAGATTCAGGACAAAACACAGGTTCACATTTATCTTATGTACCTGGTTAAGGGGAATACCAAAGTCATGCTTATTATTCCTATAGTACTTTTATATAATATAGATGAAATATTGTTTTTGGCTGTTCTTATTTTCAGAAAGTGGATCAGCTTTGCAACAAGGGAATTAAAAAGGTCAGCTGTGGAACTCAGTTCTCTGTGGCGTTGGCCTGTGATGGACATGTTTACACATTTGGACAAGGTACGTTTTATTGTGAAAACATTGTTGTTGTACTGTGTCTTCATTAAGGTTTCGATACACACACAGTGTTTCTTACTTATATGTCATAACTATGCTGCAATCGGAAATTCTTAAATTGACCCTTTAAAAAAACGCAAACACATGAAGATTTAATCTAATTTGTATTTACAGCTAAAACGTGTAAAATAGTTTGTACTTATTGTGTTGCTCTCTGCCAAAGTGTCTTTGTGTTTTTGATGCTATGATTTAGTCACCTCAGGAAGTGAATGATCTCTTCAAATTCTTTCTAAATCAATTCACCACCTGAACAAGGAACAATGAAAGCTGCATGCAGGAAAAATGTACAATTTTCTTAGTTTATTTTTTGCGCACACTTACTTGAATACTTGGCTTCCTTCTGTTGATCTCTCAGAGCGTCTGATCGGCCTGCCGGACTCCATGCTGAAGAATAAGTCCTGCCCCCAGGTGGTGCCGTCTCTTGAGGGGCTGTTCATCGAAGACATCGCTGTGGGCTGTGAACATGTGCTCGCTCTGTCCTCCACTGGAGACGTCTATGCCTGGGGCTGCAACAGCGAGGGACAGGTATTCAGCACCCTCTATTCTAAAACTATACACTTTGACAGTCTGCTTTCATTTCACATCAGAAGCACTGTTGTTGTCTTATATGTGTGTGTGTGTGTGTTGCAGCTTGGCCTTGGACACGCCAACCCGGTGAAGGAGCCCACGCTCATCACAACCCTCCAGGGGAAAAACATCAGGCAGATCTCCGCTGGCCGCTGCCACAGCTCAGCATGGACCACCCCATCTACCTCCATGAAAAACTCAGGTACACGCTCAGTCTTACAGTACGCACAAATACTCTTTGTACCTATGATCCATGAAAGGGAATGCACTCAGGACTCCATTTGTCACCTTCATCTCCAGGTGGCTCTGGAAGAATCCAGCTAGGCCTTCCTCAGTCTGTTCCTCCCCAGTACAACACTCTGAAAGACTGCAGCCCTGATGTCCTCAGCATGCGCCTCAGGGTACTCTACCACTTTTCTGATCTCATGTACAAGTCCTGGAGGCTGCTCAACCTGGACGCCAAGAACCCGGTAATCCTTGATCCCATTCTCTGCCCTTTTTAACATGTTACAGTTTTTCTCGATGAAACAGTCTTAACATTCTCTAAACTGTTTGATGGGACATCACAACTCTATTGGATGTTTGCAAAAGAGTAACTCACCCAAAACACTTCATTCATGTTTCAAAACCTAGTTATTGTGTCAGTAAATTGGCCAATGCCATCAAAATAAAAAGTAGTTTTGTCATTGTGTGAGTCGCACTGGACAAAATGTTTAGGTGATTTTTCACCATCAACCCTGGAAATGTTTCTTATATGCAAATCTCTGTTTTATTCTACTTTTTGTCGACACTGACTGCCTACTGTATGATACAAGAATGTCAGTTCTGTCTAGCTGAATGCTGTTGTGTATCTCACTGAGCTGTTTAGATTCCCATTTCAACAGGAGGTCAAATACTCTGCAATACTGTAATAGTTACACAGAAACAGGATAGGCACATTTGTATGTTTACAGTAAATGTATTTGTGCAGCAATGTGTTACATGTAGTGTAAACAGAAAATTCACTTTTGATCTTTCATATAAAGTCATACTGTATATAATGAACAGAAAATTTGAAATTGTAAAAAACAACAACATCTCTGCAACAATAAAAAAAAACCTGCGGTTGTTCAGTTCAAAAACAACAAATTGTACCTCCTCGTCATAGATATTTATGGAATATACATGCATGTCTTACAGATTTTGATAATTGAATGGATCATTTTGTGAACGACAAACTAATTGTTCAGAGATCTGAGCTTATTGTTTTGAAAAAAATAATTCTCATTCAAGAATTGAGCCACAGCGAATGAGGAAAAACTGTAAAAGAACAAAAAATAATTAAATCCCTGCTAATAACCACCTGCACCTGCTGCTTGTTAGTCTTCTCAGTCATTTTTCATTGTAATTCCTCATTCACTTCCTCCTATTTCATTCCCTGTCCTGCACTCTATCCAGGTGTTTACGTCACGCTATAGTTCAGGGACGACCGCCATCATCCGGGGTGAACTCAGAGGTCTCCTGTCACCCAAGGTCAACACTCTGCCTCTAGTGCGCTCCATTGGCCGGACAATGACCCAGGGCAAAACGTACGGGCCACAGATCACTGTGAGACGCATTTCCACGAGGTAAGTATGACCATGGTGTTCAGTCCGTTGGCAGAATCTGTATGTCTACAGGGTCAGCTGGTGGGAAAAACAGGAGGTGACCAAAATAACTGCTTGTTTGCAACTGACCCTGCTGCTATTTGCATTTCAGGACTTCTGTCTGCTCTTTATTCTGCAGTTTTGTTTTATATCTGATACTTATTTGTTCATCAAAACTTTGATTGACGTCCCCTCCTTTCCACTCCCACAGAGGGCGTTCGAGCAAGCCCATCTTCGTGCAGATCGCCAAGCAAGTGGTGGGCCTGAATCCCCTGGAGCTTCGGCTTCCATCGCGAGCCTGGAAGGTCAAGCTCGTCGGAGAGGGAGCCGACGATGCCGGAGGAGTGTTCGATGACACCATCACTGAGATGTGCCAGGTAGGATGGAAACCACGCAGAGAAAAGGTCGAAGAGCAACAGAGACAGCTTCAAAAGCAGCGTTGAATATTCTCTGCTGTTTGCAAATTGACAAATTATGCTGTGTTTTTCACCAGGAGCTGCAGTCTGGTGTGGTGGATCTTCTGATTCATACTCCCAACAGCTTTGCAGATGTGGGCAGTAACACTGACAGGTGCACATTTTTATATTCCACCAACAGAAACAGTTACCTTTTTTTAAAGCATAAAACATTAAATTTCCAAAAACAATCTTAACCTCTGGCGTTGGCTGTGTCACCCTCACAGGTTCCTGTTGAACCCAGCGGCACTCTCAGAGGATCATATGGTCCAATTTCGCTTCCTGGGCATCCTCATGGCTGTGGCGATCCGCACCAAGAAACCTCTGGACTTGCATCTGGCTCCTTGGGTGTGGAAACAGCTGTGCTCGATGCCATTGGGAGAGCCTGACCTGGAGGAGGTGGACCTGCTCACCTACCGCACCCTCCAAGGCATCCTTCACCTGGAGAACAGTGGAATCACAGAGGATAATTTCCATGTGGTGAGATACTATGAAAATTGTTACTTATTGCAGATTTCACCTACTACCTATTTGATGCTATAAAAAGGGGGTGAGATGTCATGATTGACAGTCGTGAATCTCTCTCGATGACAAACTGCGGCCGTGCTTGGCTCGCGATTGGTTCGGGCGGGTGACCTCGAAGCTCTGGCTTCAAATGACCTTAGAAACCAGTGGGAGGAAGTGGAGACGCGTCGTCCATCTTTATATACAGTCTACGGTCCCAACAATTCACTTCCTATTTCTATACTAACCTTTTTTTCACTCCTGTCACGTCTCCCTCTGAAGATGATCCCGCTGGACTCGTTTATGGCCCACAGTGCAGATGGAAGGCTGGTACCTGTAGTTCCCGGAGGTCAAAACATCTCCCTGACCTTCGCCAACCGGACCGAATATGTGGAGAGAGCTCTGGACTACAGGCTGCATGAAATGGATTCACAGGTTTGAAGGGGTTGAACTGTTGGAGAATGATTTTGAGTATATTTAGTAGACCTGTTAAAAGGGATAGTTCGGGTGTTTGGAAGTGGGGTTGTATGAGGTACTTATCCATAGTAGGTATATTACTTAGAGTAGATGACGGTCCCAGCTTGGTGAAACAGACAAGAGTATCAGAGCAAAGCAACACAGTGCTGTGGACGGGGGAATGCAGAAAAACTTATTTCAGGCACCTAAAAGAAAGGCTCACCTAAAAAAAATGTATGTATTTAGAATATTTTCACCACTTTATCTTGCCGTCAGACAGCACTTTCATTTTCTTTTCCAACAGGGAACTGAACTGAAAGTGAAACTTATCTATACCCTCTTCAAACAGAGCAGGCTCGGATAACGAAACGTTACGTTTCACTTTCAGTTCTGTTCGCCATCGTAAAATATTCTAAATATACACTTAAAGGGATATCACTAGGTGGCTGAAAATACGGTTTTCTGCCGACCCGCACTATATTGCTTTGCTCAGGTATCGGTGCTCCTGTCTGTTTCTTGATACTGGGGGCACGCCAGCTGTCATCTATTGGCTGGTTTAAAAAAAATTACAAATGTCTTTCAACTAAATTCACCAACCCACATAGACCCACATATTATTGTACTCTCTACTGTATCTGAAACTCATCCATTTTAAACAGTCTGCCCACCAGTTTCCATTAGTGCTCACTAGACAGCCTGTGTGTTGCGCTGTTGTTGTTCCCTTTATCTCGTCCTCAGAAGTATCAAAGCTGACGTTGTTCTGTTGTGTCCAGGTGGCAGCAGTCAGAGAGGGCATGTCCACCATCATCCCCGTGCCCCTCCTCTCCCTGCTGACGGCACAGCAGCTGGAGCAGCTGGTCTGTGGCCTGCCAGAGGTCTCTGTAGAGATGCTGAAGAAGCTGGTGCGTTACCGTGACATCACCGAGAGCCACCAGCTCATTGGCTGGTTTTGGCAGAGCTTGGAGGAGTTCACCAATGAGGAGCGAGTGCTTTTCCTACGTTTCGTCTCTGGCCGGTCCAGGTTGCCTTCCAACCCAGCTGATATCACGCAGAAGTTCCAAATCATCAAGGTTGATAGGGTAAGGTCATCACGAACGAAATAACAAGCCTGTTCACAAGGACAAACATATTAATAGTACAAACAATAACCTTTTCCTCTAATCATTTCCTTTAGCCCGTCAACGGCCTCCCTACCGCACAGACCTGCTTCTTCCTGTTTCGCCTGCCCCCGTACACGAGCCAGGCCATCCTCGCCGAGCGTCTGCGTTACTCCATCCACAACTGCCCCTCCATCGACATGGACAACTACATGCTGACCCACAACACCGACCCAGCGGACAGCTCCGACACCGAGGACTGAAGCGGCCAGCTGTGGTCAACCTTGGTGATGAATGTATCTTCTCCCATGCCATGCACATTATGCACTGAACACAGATTTTTATTCGCCAAACCTGTAAGGTAGTGTACTGTTTATATGTTGGTTGACTTCAAGATATGTGTAGTTTTGGTTTTCCAACTGTGCAAGGTGTTGTAATTATTGCAGTGCTTACTCTGAATAAAAACTACAGGGATACAGAATAAGATTTATAAAAAATATGTAGGTGAATAAAGCCACAATAAAGGAGTTAATGTGCCTGTTTGTTTGAAAATATGTAATAATTTAATGACCTGTCCCACACAGACAGTATTATTGTAAAATAAAAGAGTGTTTAAATAAGGAGTTTGGTGTATTGTTTTTTTAAATCTCTGCATCCAATAAGAATTTAATTTTATGTTTTCTGAAAATATATACATCACGAGAAGTACAGACATTCAGATTATGAATTAAAGCTTAATAGGCAAAGATTTTTTGGCATCATTGGGCAAAAATGCCATAATAACTTTTCAGCATACTGTAATTCAAGTGTTCTGAGAGAAAACTAGACTTCTGAACCTCCTCATGGCTCTGTTTTCAGGCTTTAAAAAAATCGAGAGTTCCTATTGGCTGTGCTCCGGCTGGTGGGCGGTGCTTGGTACAACCAAACAGTACACTACAAGATGTTTCTGAAAACATTTGAGGAGAGAAATAGGCATTACAGTAACATAATATTGATTCATATTTGATCAGCGCTGCCTAGTTTGGTCGGAGTTCGCGAGTGATTGACAGCCGGCTTTCATAGACGTCAGCTGGAAGGCAGACTCCAGATCAGCTCTGACTGGTTGTTTTCCTCCTGTCTTTGAAATCACTGGAGGACACAGAGGAACAGGATTTTTTTTTTTCAGATTATCTGTCTCATGCACTACTGTCAGGATATAGTGACGTTTTATAAAAAATAACTTTTTTAAATCATATTTGCTCCCTTTCTACCCACTGCAGATTTAAGTGAATATTATCTTAAGTAAGTGAATGCAAAAGCTTGCTTGTCTTAGCAGTGGATAGGATTTCACATACTGCATATTGGGCATAGACCAACTGAAAACAGGAAGTGGAAATAAGAGTATAAATAAAGCCACACCACCTGCTTTCAGCAGAAAACAAGGGTGGTTTTAGTGGTACAGAGTCATTACAAATGACTGTATAATTCTGCATTAATGCGTGGCATAAAAAATCCTCGGTTGCTGCTGTTATCCATCATTATTCTACAATATTTAGTCCTGGATATGGGATATGCTGATAGGCTGCTGCTCCCCAAGTGCTCCACAGACAGACTCAAGAAATCCTTTGTCCCCCGAGCCATCAAACTGTACAACACCTCTCTAGGGAGGGGGGGTGGACAAAGGAGGACGGTCTGCAGGACAGATAATAATGCACACAGTGGACTTTCATAGACTAAATTACCCTGGACTATACTCATTTTTAACTGTCTCTTCTGTACTATATTCACTTTTTTAATAGTCCTGTATCACAGCTGTTACTCTGCACTATATTCACTTTTAACAGTTTTTCTTCATCTCCTTGTGTTTTTATATCTGGTATATTTTTTTGTACTTTGCAGTTCTAACTTTTTTACTGCCTTTTTACTAACATGTTTTGCACTATGGAACTGTGATGCTGGGAACTTGAATTTCCCTCGGGATCAATAAAGTATCTATCTATCTATCTATTTATCTATCTATCTATCTATCTATCTATCTATTTATCTATCAATCTATCTATTTATCTATCTATCTATCTATCTATCTATCTATCTATCTATCTATCAATCTATCTATCTATCTATCTATCTATCTATTTATCTATCTATCTATCTATCTATCTATTTATCTATCAATCTATCTATTTATCTATCTATCTATCTATCTATCTATTTATCTATCTATCTATCTATTTATCTATCAATCTATCTATTTATCTATCTATTTATTTATCAATCTATCTATCTATCTATTTATCTATCAATCTATCTATTTATCTATCTATCTATCTATTTATCTATCAATCTATCTATTTATCTATCAATCTATCTATCTATCTATCTATCTATTTATCTATCAATCTATCTATCTATCTATTTATCTATCAATCTATCTATTTATCTATCAATCTATCTATCTATCTATTTATCTATCAATCTATCTATTTATCTATCAATCTATCTATCTATTTATCTATCAATCTATCTATTTATCTATCTATCTATCTATCTATCTATCTATCTATTTATCTATCAATCTATCTATCTATCTATCTATCTATTTATCTATCAATCTATCTATTTATCTATCTATCTATCTATTTATCTATCAATCTATCTATTTATCTATCTATCTATCTATCTATCTATTTATCTATCAATCTATCTATCTATCTATCTATCTATTTATCTATCTATCTATCTATTTATCTATCAATCTATCTATTTATCTATCTATCTATCTATCTATCTATCTATTTATCTATCAATCTATCTATCTATCTATCTATCTATTTATCTATCAATCTATCTATCTATCTATCTATCTATTTATCTATCTATCTATCTATCTATCTATTTATCTATCAATCTATCTATCTATCTATCTATCTATTTATCTATCAATCTATCTATCTATCTATCTATCTATCTATCTATCTATTTATCTATCTATCTATCTATCTGCCCAGAATGTGGGAAAACAACAATGCGCATGCGCAAAGTATTGCATTTTGCCCTGCCGCCTTCTGATTGGCTGTTCGCCATGTTGACGTCATTTGTTCGTAGTTGTCAGACATTAGCATAGCAACGTTAGCTTCGGTCACCATAAAAGATACGCAATATCTTCTACAGCAGGACAATGAAAGTCTGCCTTTTGAAGAAAAATGTGAGACTAAACACCTCTCGGTGCTCACCAGCCGCCGGTTATTATTATAAACCAAACTTCTGTTGAAAAAATAAGCAAATGTAATGTGGAGAGGTTCACCATGAAACAGCAGGACAAAGCTGTGAAACGTCTCTCATGTTCATCTCCATGGCAACAAGAAACTGACCTGAGCCTGGAGTGCAGGTATGTGCCCAGTCTGATGATGTAAAAGTGTGTAATTTTCTGGTTTTGCATGTCCAAAGTAGTTGTTGCCCCATCATATCTCCACCTAAGAACGCCACTGCTCATACCCAAGTGAAGATAGCTCTTGCATGAGATTTTTAAGGGCTTTAATTATGAAAATCTTAAGTGAAATTAGGCACTTAGTAGAAACATGGAGGTGCTGAGTGTGAGGTGGTATACTGTAATTTAGAAGTTAGTTCAGTCTTTGGAAATGTATTCTTTAATATTAAGTTTGACTAAGTATTTACACAATTGGAATAATATTTTTCTCTGAACTACATTTTGGAGGTGGTTGTTTTTTCTTTTAAATTCACTCACTAGCAGAAAAGTCAGGGAATCAACAAAGTCAGCAGCATGCATGAATGTCTGTACAAAATTTGGTGCCAATCCTTCAAGTAGATGTATCACTGAATACGTGAAACCTTTGACCTGCTGGTGGTGCTGGTATTTTTCTATAACCTCACTTCTCAGATGAAAAACTGTTGCAGAAAAAAGTGTTAATGTAGAAAACCAGCATTCAGATTAAAGAGGCTAATTGAGGAAATCTGTAAATTTATACATTTACATTTACTGATAGCCTCCAAAATGAAAGGTAAATAGGGCTTAACACACAACGCAATAACTTCCCGTATTGCAAAAAGGGATCTGCACTATATTCACTTTTTTAATAGTCCTGTATCACAGCTGTTACTCTGCACTATATTCACTTTTAACAGTTTTTCTTCATCTCCTTGTATTTTTAGATCTGGTATATTTTTTTATACTTTGCACTACTAACTTTTTTACTGCCTTTTTACTAACATGTTTTGCACTATGGAACTGTGATGCTGGGAACTTGAATTTCCCTCGGGATCAATAAAGTTACTATCTGTCTATCTATCTATCTATCCATCTATCCATCTATCATAGTGGTGCATTAAGGTCAAATATAGCAAACTTTGGTGCCAATCCTTCAAGCAGATGTATCACTGAATACGTGAAAACTTTGACCTGCTGGTGGTGCTGGTATTTTTCTATAACCTCACCTCTCAGATGAAAAACTGTTGCAGAAAATAGTGTTAATGTAGAAAACCAGCATTCAAATTAAAGAGGCTAATTGAGGAAATCTGTAAATTTATACATTTACATTTACTGATAGCCTCCAAAATGAAAGGTAAATAGGGCTTAACACACAATGCAATAACTTCCCGTATTACAAAAAGGGATCTGCACTATATTCACTTTTTTAATAGTCCTGTATCACAGCTGTTACCCTGCACTATATTCACTTTTAACAGTTTTTCTTCATCTCCTTGTATTTTTATATCTGGTATATTTTTTTATACTTTGCAGTTCTAACTTTTTTACTGCCTTTTTACTAACATGTTTTGCACTATGGAACTGTGATGCTGGGAACTTGAATTTCCCTCGGGATCAATAAAGTTACTATCTGTCTATCTATCTATCTATCCATCTATCCATCTATCATAGTGGTGCATTAAGGTCAAATATAGCAAACTTTGGTGCCAATCCTTCAAGTAGATGTATCACTGAATACGTGAAAACTTTGACCTGATGGTGGTGCTGGTATTTTTCTATAACCTCACCTCTCAGATGAAAAACTGTGGCAGAAAATAGTGTTAATGTAGAAATCCAGCATTCAGATTAGAGAGGCTGTTTGAAAAAATAGGTTTTCAGGACCTCTTGTACATTTACATTTGCTGATAGCCTCCAAAGTGAAAGGTAAATAGGGCTTAACACACATCGCAACAACTTCACTTATTACAAAAAGGGATCTTAATTCAATTCCCCTGAGTCTAATGTTGTCCTGAGTCAGCACAGCTGGTGCGTCTGCAATTTGTCTGTGCTACTGAGAGGTGCGTCTGCTGTGACCTTATTACCCATCTGTTTCCCTGTGTGCGCTGTGGCCAGTAAGGCAGAATTCAACCTGCAGTCAGCAGCCCTGCAGCTGAGAGAGGGGGGCTTTTTCATGAGAGCCCTCGCCAGATATAAATATAACATCCATCCATCAACTTAACAAGTACACAACATTTAGAAAGGCCAAGGCAGAAAGAAATGATGCCAAGAATTTGTTTCAAATATTTTGTACAGCTGAATTAAACTGGAGTCGTCCGGTTACTGCAGGTGTGATATTGTAATAAATCGTATTGCGATGGGTGAAGACACAGTGTTTAGTGAGACTGGAGAGGACATTAACACACACTAAGTTGTAATGTATATTAGGGCTGGGATGATACACCTATCTCCCGATTCCATACTATCACGATACTTGGTTGCAGATTCGATATGTATTGCGATTTTAAAGTATTGCAGTTCGAAATTACGATTTACTGCGATTTTTGTTAACTTTTTTAACACTAGACCATGGGAAAAAATTGAATCATACACTTCTAGAGACTTTTACTTTGGACAATATCTAAATTAATACAGTAAGAATATTTGATTTTCAGCATGTATGTAGTCAGAGATGTCCTGATGTCAAATACATCAGTCATTGTCAGGAATTATTTATCAAATTTTTTCCAGCAACCCAAAAGAATAACGACATTTCCCCCTAACGAATATCCAGCCACACAAATACAACCACAAACAAAACAAAAATAACCTGGCTGGAATTACATGTTTGAAAAAAAATTAAAATGAAATCCTTTCTGCATCTGAATTAACATATTCTCTGTCAGTGGTATCATTTTAGATGATTTTTTTCCCATTCAGATTCAATGTGCAAAAACACCGGAAGATTGGAAACCTTCTTATAAATGAGTAGCACTCCATTATTCAAGGCCTGACCATTCATATCTTATATAGACTGGCATAACAATCCTGCAGCTGCAAAGCCTTTACTGTATAGTAATTAGGAGTGGCAGATCAATAGTGTTGACCTCCTGTAAGACTGGCTCTAGCTTTCATTATTAAAGAGGGAACAGACCTGTTATGAATATGTAATACATCCTATTCCCACAGGAGGGCAGTCTGGTTGTTGCACTTAGATGTACCGCTGCACAAAGCAAGTTCAAGACAACATTGAGAATAAGCAGAGATCACACACACACACACGCATACACACACACACACACACACACACACACCCTGTATAGCTGATGATGCATATCACTGTCAGCTAATCTCTGTCACCCTGTTTCTCCCAATCAGCTAATGTGATCCTGTACAAATGGATGACAACATGCTGGATGACAAACAGTATGTGGTCAAAATTACTCCTATATTACACCTTTTTTAAAACAGGAGTACATGACAGCACATACATCTCTTTGGATTGAGATGTTCTAGTTATGGCCAAATGTGTGCAGCTGGCTTTAGTTTTGCCTCATGCAACTTTTTAAAAATAGCAAAGAAATGCTCTCGCGTGTCCCCACTCTAACTAGGCCACCTAGGTTTGTTTCAACCCAGGTGCAATTCACAAAAAAAAGTGTTTTTCAAAGCAGTTTCAAAGAGGCACATGGGTATCTCCGAATTTTCCAGCTTTTTTTTCACACATTAAAAAAATCACAGAAATGTGATTTGTCAAGCCAAGACTGCAGGATGATCCATGACCTGCATCATACAGTAGGGAGCAATCCTTTAGGATGGCATGCTTGTTATTAAGTGGGCTTCATGAATTAAGGCAGCTCTGTGGAGAGAGGGGTGAGGGTGAGACATAATAATTTAGCGCACTGCATGGAAGCAATTCAGCATAACTATTGTGGTAGCAGTGCAGCATGTATTCAGTGAAAGTGAGCTCTGCTTCATGTTAAAAATAAATTTAATTAACGGTCATGCAATTCACGAATCTTCCTTGGTTTGCCATGCAGATATCACATAAGCCTAGATAATTCTACTCTTCATAGGAGTACAGTATGACACTTTGATGCTACCATGTTAAAGGATTAATGGGACATTTTAGGGAATACATGTATTCGATTCCTTGCCAAAAATTAGATGAGAAGATTGTTTCCACTCTCATAATTGTTACATACAGCCAGAAGGCGGGTAGCTTAGCTTATCATAAAGACTGGAAACAGCTAGCCTTCCTCTGTCCATAGTAGGGATGCTAATTTTGAATTTCTTTTCTAACCGATTGTTAACCTATTATTAACCAACAAGATTAGTGCGTTTCATGCAGGAGGGTTGTGGCTTAAGTGCCTAACAAGCTGCCCAGCTCATACGATAAGCCGATGCACAAACAGGTTGAATCCATCATTTATCACCAGCTGCAGACTATGCGCAAAACAGACAACTGAGTCCCTAGTTCACCCGTCCGGGAGAGTTAGCAGCCACGATGCTGTGTGTATTGTCTGCACTGCATCAATAGGTTTAGCTGCAAGGTTGTCAGCTGTTTGTCTGCCTGGCGTAACGTTAGTGAGTGGCAGACAGACCGTGTGTGTGCATGTGCTGCGTTCACAGCCATAACGTTACTGATAACTTCATGCTCACTGTTTCACATACTGTCTGTCAGCCCGGCGTAACGTTAGCGCTTGTCCGACAGACCACGCGTGTGTGTGTGACAACGGTGAGTATGAAGTTATAAGTAACGTTGTACTGTGAAAGTAGCAGTGCAGTGTGTGTACAGTTTATTTGTCAGTGAATAAATGTTACAACTCCTCAAGACCCAAGCCAAGCTCCTATATTTTGTAACGCCAGCTCAGGTTCACTTAAGGTGGGCTGTTAAGGTGGACCAGCTGTTCTTCCTTAAGTGACAAGCCACTCCTCTGAGTTTTGCTTAGCTTTTTATTCAATTTTGAATATTTCTTTTAACCATTTAACTGTTTGAGCATTATTCGGTCAAAATTTCTTAACGGTTAAACGGTTAATTATTAACATCCCTAGTCCAAAGGTTACAAAATCTGCCTACTGCACAGCTAAAGGTCACTAATTAACACGCTATATCTACATTTGTTAAATATGTACAATCAGCGAATTGTAAAAATGCAAAGTTATGGTTTTAAATGGGGTTATGTGCTGCACTATTTCTTGTCTGGGAGCAGTGACTTCCTGGAGTCTCTGCTGGTTTCCTGGAAACGGGGGTGTCTCAAAGGCAACCTGCAAATTGAGAAATCTGGCAAAAACTCTTGCTAGACTCGCTGCCCAACGATATATCCTAACCTTAACCATTCAAGGTCAATGCCTAACCTATTGGAGGCCAATGCCTAACCTTAGTCTTTCAAGGTCAATGCCTAACCTTAATAATTCAAGGTTAATGCCTAACCTATTCAAGGTCAATGCCTAACCTTAACCATTGAAGGTCAATGCCTAACCTTAATGTTTCGAGGTCACTGCCTAACCTTAATTATTCAAGGTCAATGCCTAACCTATTCAAGGTCAATGTCTAACCTATTCAAGGTCAATGCCTAACCTTAAACATTCAAGGTCAATGCTTCAAGCTGAAGTAGGCGAGATTGTGATAAATATGATTTAAAAAAAAATCATATTTTGCCTAACGGCATCTGCAAGATTTCACAGACCTGAGGAAAACATGCAGTAAGAGCTGACCTGAGGTCTGCTGTCCATCTGCTGTCTATGAGAGCCGGCTGTCAATCACTCGCGAACTCCGACCAAACGGTCAAACTAGGCGGCGCTGATCAAATATGTCTCTCTGTCTCTCTCTCTCTCTCGACCACACACACCGTTACTTGCTAACGTTTGTCGCACAACATACGAACTGAGTTTTTCCTTAAAGGATTTTGCTACCTATATAACACAATTTAGTTTAAAAGCATCTGAAAAATTTAGCTGTGGCTTCATATTTAACAGACCGATATGAGAGTGGTATCAACCTTATCTTCTGATTATTTCCCAAAATGTTGAAATATTCCTTTAAATGGCATCAGCAAGGGCTCTGCTAGCAAGCTAACAGCTCACTCGGGGCCCTTAAACAGTAAATGTCATTAATCCCTGGCATGCTCCAGGGCCCCTGTCCATCTGAATAAGGTAGACTTCTTCAATTCATGTAACTGTGGTTTAATCAACTGAGTAATTGCACAGTGTTTCAGCTACTTCAATCTCACGCAAAATAATGTCACACACAGCTTGTACAAGAAATATTGTACAATAACTATAGTGCACAAATGGAATCCTGCCCATCTGTACTATATATTGTAGAATGACTTAACAATGTAATCAACCTAATGATTTATGGTCTTTCTAGGTGTTTGTAATGGGTGCAATAATTTAAATCAAATTTCTTTTTTTTTTTGTTTTGCAACCAGCAGTTTCCCCTCTTTCTCCTGTGTTTTAGTTGTGTTGTGAACAGATTCATGCATTAACACAGTAGAATGTCAACATGTTCACAGTTATCCTCTTCTATTTCATAAACATTTAAAATCTCCAAGTGTTTGCCATGAAAAAATAACCCCAGGCTTAAAAAACTGAATTGAGCTTGCTTCACTGAGCATGTTATTATCTTATCGATGTCCAAATAAAATTACACTGCAAAGTCATTCTTATAAAATAGCCTATTTCAATCTCTCTTTTCTGCCCCCACACACACTCTATTGTTCTTCGGCTCTCATTAGAGGCTGGTTATGGAGAGAGAAGCAGGTAAACAGATCATTTATTTGCATTTTTCTATAGACTCAATAGTCATTTCGACAATGACAAAAAAGTACCAGTTTTGTTATAAAGTCCTTTTAATCAGTGGTGGAAGAAGTACTCAGATCTTTTACTTAAGTAAAAGTAGCAATACCACAGCGGAGAAATACTCTGTTACAAGTAAAAGTCTTGCATTGAAAATCTTACTTCAGTAAAAGTACAAAAGTTTTAATACCAAAAGTATACTTATTATGCAGAGTGGCTCATTTCAGAATGATGTGTATTGTATTATTGCATTATTATTATTGATGCATTCATGTCTTAATCACTTTAATGGAAGTGACTTTAGTGAATGCGATAATAGAAATCATAGTAAAGTCAGCACACTGACACACTGACAGCTGTTGTTGCCTGTTGGGCTTGAGTTTGCCATGTTATGATTTGAGCATATTGTTTTATGCTAATTGCAGTACCTGTGAGGGTTTCTGGACAATATTTGTCATTGTTTTGTGTTGGTAATTGATTTCCAATAATACATATATACATACGTTTGCATGAAGCAAGCATATTTGCCCACTCCCATATTGATAAGAGTATTAAATAATTGACAAATCTCCCTTTAAGGTACATTTTGAACAGATAAAAAATTTGGTTAATTTGCGATTAAGCGTGATTGACCTTTTTAATCAATTGACAGCCCATAGTTTCAGCTGATAAAGGTGGAGCTAGTTGTAATTACTTGATATACTACTGGATAGATTAATCCATAATAATATATCATAATTTATTAGCTGATTTATATTTTGTATTGATAATCAAAATCTGCAAAGTAACTAGTAACTAAAGCTGTCAAATAAATGTAGTGAAGTAAAATGTACAATATTTGCCTCTGAGATGTAGCAAAGTAGAAGTATAAAGTAGCACAAAATGGTAATACTCAAATATAGTACAAGTACCTCCAACTTGTACTTAAGTAAATGTACTTTCCACCACTGTTTTTAACTGTAACAAGGTGGGAAACTAAAGGGGAATACAAGTAGAAGATAACAAAGTGCTTGTACATTAAGTGATTGTTAAGGTAACAGTGGTTTTCTAAACTGAGCTCCACAGTTTGACTAATTTGGTCACCTGTCGTGTTTGGTGTCGTGACCATATAGTTTCAGTTTCATTTTCGCAAAACGATTGAGATTTTGTGTATTATTCTTTGTGAAATATTTTTCATGCCTCCCCGGTGAATGAAGCAGGTCTCTCCATCCTGAATTTTTAATTAGTCAATGGAGGGTGTGACCTACATAGTCTCACCGAGGCAACACAGGAATGCGACTGGTCACCTGATCCCAGCCCCAACCTCCTCCTCCTCGTCCTCGTCCTCCTCCTCCTCCTCCTCCTCCCGCTCCCCTCCAAAATCAGAGGAGCTCATTTCACCTAGACAGTGAATGGATGAGGGCTGCTGTGAAAACAAGGGCACTTGGGCGCGGGTCAGTGGACTGCTGAGGTAACGCGGTGATGTGATGTGTGCCTGGGCTGCTCAGGGCTTGTTTGAATATCCTGGCTGGCACCCTCTCTTCTCTTATTACAGGACAGGACAGGCAGTGTGTGACCCATGTACCTCGGAGACACTTAAGACTCTGGTACAGTTTCAGTCGGTGATGTGATACGGACGTGCTTGCCTGCCCTGCCAAGTGACATTCAGGCTGTTGTGATTGTGTGCCAGATAGACAACAGGAAGGAGTTGAGGACGTGGTGACAGGCTGATTTACGGGTTTGCTATAATGTTAGTTCTTGGAAGTACGAGGATTTACAGTAACAGCCTGCGCAGCTTATGAGAAAACCTTTACAGAATAGTTTGACATTTTGGGAAATACACTTATTAACTTGGCGAGACTTAGAGCAGGTGATCGATACTGCTCCCGTATCCGTCCGTTAATATGAAGCTACAATCAGAAGGCGGTTACTATAACGTTAAAGTATGACAGCAGCCTCACACTCAAGCTAACGTTATCTAGCCATGCAAGTCACTGTCACCAGCATCATTCAGCCATTTACCTCACTGACAGTGAATATTCACGTATCGTATGTGCCTCAAATGTCAGCGTGAAAGCCTCGGTTAACAACAGCTTTTCATCATTTTCCATTTTCTCTCCTGTGACAGCGAGTTTCTTTCCCCCAAAAGGGAGCGCAGCCTCGGAGATGATGCCATGCTGGTCTGGTCTATAGCTTTGAGCCATAAAGCCCCTCTATTAGATCTTTTTTAGGACATGGCAGGGGAACAAATCAGAGATTTGGGATTTATTGTTGGTGCAACCAACTACACAGCAACTCTTCGGCAAAGCGTTATTACTATTACCGGTTTGTTTAAAGTAGAATTTTGGAGACATGCGTCTGACACATCTTTACGCTGTTTACGCAAATCTGCATCTAATCGCTTCTAAAATTCTGAAGTCTGAACACACCCTCCGTCTCTTTCTACATATTTTTTTCTCTATAAAGCACTGTTCGAATCAGATTTATCCTGATTTATCTACTACTCCAGTCTGTTTCTTGTTTAACTGGTTAAGAAAAAGCCCTGAATAAATAGCCTAAATGTATTCCTGTTTTATTATTTTAGTATGACTCAGCAGATGTTGCTGTCGTGATAGCAACCTTTCACCAACCTGCTCTGTAGTTGTACTTCCCCCTCGGATGGCCGTGGAGGTATAAGCTGAGTTGTGGGACTTAAGGAGGATCTAAGTGGCACTAGGTGGGAACCATGGTGAGACTGCTGTGATTAATAATGCAACAGTGTCTGAAGGGGCAACACAATCTCCTCATACAACTGGACCTTTCTGGAATGAATCAAAAGAGGACTCTAAAACACTTGTATCAGGTGCACCTGTTTAATTTATTGGGTTAGGTTTTAAATTGTTTGCTATTTTTAAGTTTTGGTTTAGTGTGGCTCTAGAGATGTGTGTCCATCACTTTGGTCCTGACTGATATCGCAGCAACTGTTGGATGGATTGACATTTGAGGTCTCATGAGGGTAAATTTGAATGACATTCAATGATCATCTGACATTTCCTCTAGCATCAACAGCAGCTCAAAGTTCACACTTTTTCAGTGAAATATCTCAACATCTACTACTACAACATTGTGTACAGACTTTCAAGCTTTCCAGACGATGCATCCTGCATGACTTGGTGATCCCCTGACTTTTCCTCTAGTGCCACAAGCAGGTTGACATTTTTGATTTTATTGAAATATCTCAACTAGTGCTGCAACTAACAATTATTTTCGTTGTTGATTAATCTGTCGATTATTTTCTCAATCAGTTGTTTGGTCTATAGAAAGTCAGAAAATGGCGAAAAATGTCGATTCCCCAAAGCCCAAGATGACGTCCTCAAATGTCTTGTTTTTTTCCACAACCCAAAGATATTCAGTTTACTGTCATAGAGGAGTAAAGAAACCAGAAAATATTCACATTTAAGAAACTGGAATCAGAGAATGTAATCGAAAAAAAAGTCGGATCCCCAGGGCATCCCTAGTGGCAGGCTTTGTGATATTGTAAAATATCATATCATTGTCCCAGCATACTTAATATAATTTCCCATCAGATTTGTATTTCACATTACATGTTACCCATCCAGTTCTCAAGCTACTCGTGTAAGCAAAAGTGAGTCTAGCCAATAAGCAACAATGGTCTCACCATTTTCTAATCAGTGTCAATGAAATCCTGCATGCAGCTGACACAAAAAACCCACTCAGCCTCAGCGTATCCTCTTTTATTCATTTAAATCCACGTTATATGATACATCATCTGCTAAATGTGTATGAAGCCGGAGCTATAGTTGTCTAATATCACGGGGCTTACAAACGTTGCACAGCAGAGTGTCCTTCCATCCTCCGGCTTACAGACAGTTCATCATCAATGGCTGCGGCTTTACCCTCCTGCGACTGGCAATGGGCATCGGCTCAGCTTCATACAGCCAAAGCTGGCCGGCTGCTCCCAGAGGTTGGAAGCCAATACTAAACAACAGAGCTTTAATTTTCAATGAGCTATTACGCAACAGCATCTGGGCAACCTTGCGAGACCAGCCTGTCTTTTTTTTTATAAAGCAGTGGTGATTACATCAATACCAGCTAGCCCCTTCATCTCTCCCCCCTATGGGATCAAAACATGAAGGGTATTCCTATTCGCTTTGTTGATTCAGAGCCAGAGACAGGAATTTCTCTCACCCAGCTCCCCCCTCTCTCTTTCTCTCTCTGTCTCTCTCATTTTTTATTTGCTAATGATGTTGAAATCGGGAATCATTTTGTATTCTCAGTAATCATGAACATCTGGCGCACGCCATCTGGCCATGTTGTTGTCTGATGAGCTTGACCATGATTATTATTAAAAAAAAAAGAGACATATAAATGTACAAGCTGGTTTAGGCTGAGCTATTTTTGCAGGATTAGTGATGTAAAAATATTTCCAAGCACAGGAGGTGGCGTGTTATATGAATGAATACTTTTAGTACTTTTCTTTGGTGGTTTGGACATTTAAAAAAACAGCTCGGCAGCAGAAATAAATGAGGCAATGCTTTGATGTGTCTCTGAATATTATCTGGTTTTAAGACCCTCAGAGATAAATTTTCTGGGACAACACAAGCCCATATATCCACCATAACATACACACAACCTTATACTCTCATACTGTAGGGTCGGGACACAGGAGATGATGACACAGGAGAAAGGGAAGGGCGGGATGCGTTGGTGAGGGACCTAGTTAAGCTCCCTGCGAGCTTAAAATACCAAACAAAGTAGGGCTGTATCATACAGTATAAACCTGACACCTGGGATAATGCATGTGCATGCACAGACCCTCAAACAGTACGCTACACACTAAAACATACATTCACACACATACATCAACTGTCAAGGTGCAGCTGCCAAACTGTGTCTGCAGGGCGATCGCACAGACCAAAATAGCTGCGTGTCAACCTTTCTCATCATTTATATTCCTTTACAATCTGCACCATTCACTTCTCTGTCAAGTTAATCACCTCAAAGACACCGCCCCTCTTGATCCATGATTTTCACATCCTCATACATAAATAAATAAATTAGCAAACATCACTTTATCATGTGTGCAGAGCTCTTTTGAGATGCAAACTGAAAGTATGATTGGTAAAGAGGGACAATCAATACTAGGGCTGTGTAGTGCAAGAATCTGGCAATGCGATACGTATCGTGATTTAGGGATGTGACGTTGAGGAACTTTTCCCACCGGTTAATATAGTATTTTTTTGCTGCATTAAAAAGGTCTACACATGAATTGTATTTTCTGTTAATTTTGAAGACTTTTTAACCAAGTTGTTGGTGTATGATTTGTAATAATACATACAAATTTAATTTGTATTAATAAAATTTTTTTTTTTTATTTATTTGTTATATTTTGCTTTACAAAGTTAGGAAAAGTAACGATTAAATCAAGCCTAATGTTGCCTGTTATTGTTGTTACACATAAAAAAATTGATCCCAGTCACGTCCACACAGCGAGGCATACAGCTTATTAATTAAACACTGGTATTGGATCGGTACTCTGTATTGGCCGATACCCAAAGCCCAGGTGTCTGTATCGGTATCGGGACTTCAAAAGTTGGATCGGTGCATCTCTAGTTTGTAACGTCCGTCGTCTGACTATGTATTGATAACGTGGCGCTGAAACGCGAAAATTAAATAAATGGGATTTATTTCTATAAAAAAAGCAAAACAACGGTGGGAGCGGTGGGCAAGTAATGTAATCAGTGTATACCCGACCACATTAATACACTGGTAACACCGACTACCGCTGTAAGCCTATGGTGGACTGGTTCCGATACAATAAATTGTGATATATTGCGTTACAGTAAGCAAAGCGATATGCAGCGTTTTTTTAAAAATCTAACTTTAGGAAAACTCTAATTGTATAAAGAACACATCACCATATACTGTACATAAAATCTGAGTAAAAAGCAAAGTGGGATCTGCATTTATCACAGACCCTGTAATATCCAACATCATAGCACTACGTTGAGAGGGCACATTTCTTTGCAAATGAAGTAAAATAATGGTAAAAGTATTGACTGAGTTAATCTTTGCATATAAACTATTAATTAAAAATCAATACAGTGTTTTTGAGAATCTTATTTTGTGTATCAATAGGAGCGAAAAGTCTAAAGAAAATAACAAATGAGAGAGTTACCACAGAACATAAAATGAAGGCCTTACTTGAAGTGAATATCAAAAGCTCTGATGGGGAGGAGGCAGTAGAGTGCTGCAATGCAGCCTGTGTACAGTATGTGCATACATACAGTACCTGTATAGTATGTGTGACAAACACACAGAGAGTGGACAGTATACTGCATGAATACATTCGTCACTGCGGCTGAAATTCAGCCTCCTCTCTGCTCTGAAAACACCTCAGCATCTCCGGAGAACCTGTAGAACATGCATGCAGTAAAAAAAAAAAACCTGTTTGCTCTAATTGCAATTAATTCTAAATCCAAATTCAACTAGCTTTGAAGGGTAATTTTAATGTAACCAGAATATACTTTGATGTTAGTGGCAGTGGTGGTCTATGCATTTGAATACTCTTACTACTCAGAGGAAAAACAAAAACAGTCTGCTGGCCTGAATATACTGTTCATTGTTTGCGAAATATATTTGGCTAATGGTTTAATGAAAAGGCTGAAATATACATGTCTCATGCACACAAAGGCTTCTCAGGCAGATGAAAGGGGGTCTTCAGTGAGTGTCGGTGCAGAACGCACAAGTGGCTGCAGCATCGGGGCATTAGCCTGAAGTGCAGGAAAGAGCGGTGATTGCCAAGAGGGCTTGAGATGGGCTGTATATACACTTGAGTGTGCTGTTAATACACCAACCAAACATTACCAGCACTACTGCATACAGACGTAGGCAAAGTTGTTGGTAACGTTCCGTTAAAGAGAGAAAAACCCACAATGGTCACTGAAATAACTTGAAACTGACAAAAGTAATAATAAATAAAAATTCACTGAAAATTAACTAATGAAAATCAGATATTGTTTTTGAATTATGGTCCAGCAGAATCATTTAAAAAAACAAACTAATGAAACTGGCCTAGACAAAAATGATGGTAACATTAACTTAATATTTTGTTGCACAACCTTTTGAGGCAATCACTGCAATCAAGTGATTTCTGTAACTCTCAATGAGACTTCTGCACCTGTTGACAGGTATGTTGGCCCACTCCTTGTGAGCAAACTGCTCCAGCTGTCTCAGGTTTGAAGGGTGCCTTCTCCAGACAGCATGTTTCAGCTCCTTCCACAGATGTTCAATAGGATTTAGATCCGGGCTCATAGAAGGCCACTTCAGAATAGTCCAATGTTTTGTTCTTAGCCATTCTTGGGTGTTTTTAGCTGTGTTTTGGGTCATTATCCTGTTTGAGGACCCATGACCTGCAACTGAGACCAAGCTTTCTGACACTGGGCAGCACATTTCGCTCCAGAATGCCTTGATAGTCTTGAGATTTCATTGCACCCGGCACAGATTCAAGACACCCTGTGCCAGATGCAACAAAGCAGCCCCATAACATAACCGAGCCTCCTCCATGTTTCACATTAGGTACAATGTTCTTTTCTTTGGATGCTTCATCTCTTCGTCTGTGAACATAGAGCTGATGTGACTTGCCAAAAAGCTCCAGTTTTGTCTCATCTGTCCAAAGGACATTCTCCCAGAAACTTTGTGGCTTGTCAATATGCATTTTGGAAAATTCCAGTCTCGCTTTTTTATGATTTGGTATCCTCCTGGGTCGTCTTCCATTAAGTCCACTTTGGCTCAAACAGTGACGGATGGTGCGATCTGACACTGATGTACCTTGACCTTGGAGTTCACCTCTAATCTCTTTGGAAGTTGTTCTGGGCTCTTTGGTTACCATTCGTATTATCCGTCTCTTCGATTTGTCATCAATTTTCCTCTTGCGGCCACGTCCAGGGAGGTTGGCTACAGTCCCATGGACCTTAAACTTCTGAATAATATGTGCAGCTGTAGTCACAGGAACATCAAGCTGCTTGGAGATGGTCTTATAGCCTTTACCTTTAACATGAAGGTCTATAATGTTCTTTCTGATCTCCTGAGACAACTCTCTCCTTAGCTTTCTGTGGTCCATGTTCAGTGTGGTACACACCATGACACCAAACAGCACAGTGACTACTTTTCACCCTTTAAATAGGCAGACTGACTGATTACAAGTTTGAAGACACCTGTGATGCTAATTACAGGACACACCTTAGTTTAATATGTCCCTATGGTCACATTATTTTACATCTTTTCTAGGGCTACCATCATTTTTGTCTAGGCCAGTTTCATCAGTTTGTTTTTTAAAATGATTCTGTTGAACCACAATTCAAAAGCAACAGCTGATTTTCATTAGTTAATTTTCAGTAAATTTTTATTTATTATTACTTTTGTCAGTTTCAAGTTATTTCAGTGAGCATTGTGGGTTTTTCTTTCTTTAACGGAACGTTACCAACAACTTTGCCTACGTCTGTATATGTGTGTGTGTGTGTGTGCATAGAGCGGGCAAGTGCTAGAAAACATGTAGCCTAAGAAGTGAACGTGGGCGGAGCGAGGTTACTGTTGGTACAATAAATGCGATGGCGGCTCTGCATCAGTACTTAAAGGAACAGTGTGTAACATTTCGGAGGATCTATTTGCGCAGACATGGAATATAATATTCATAACTATGTTTTCATTCGTGTATAATCATGTGAAACTAAGAATCATTGTGTTTTCGTTAGCTTTAGAGACCGAACATTTCCCCACCTGTTTACTCTGGTGTTGGAGGAAATAGACCAAATGCAGACTTACTGTATATATTCCAGCCCGCTGAACTACCTATACGGTGCAAAGGTGCACGCAAACCTTGCCTGAGAAATTGGGTTATTTTGTAAGAATACAATTATACAGAGAATATACAATTCCACTTTATTACTCCATATCTGATATTATATTGTATGTAAGATATCCAGGAAAATTCATTTTCTTAACCTGACCTACATAAAAGTCCTTGTATACAGTTGTGCTAACATCAAAGCCTTGAAGATTATATTTTAAGCAGCGCCCGTGATTTATCTTCAGCTTCTTGGTTAACTGCAATATTAATCATACAGTGAAGTGTGCCTCGTGTATGATGTAAAACCTGCAAATGTAACCAACTCTCCCCAAGCCTGTGACGTTCTTGTTTATGTTCAGCAAGACACAGAAAACATACAGTGAAGAATTCTCACATTGCATGATTGGAGATTTGTGTTTACAGTGGATGTTGGTGGAATTGTTCAGTTTTTAAGCATTTGGCCCCATTTAGTCATATAAAACTGTCTTGTCAGTACTGACCAAATATACAGATGTGAGCCGGAGTCTGCACTTCATGGGGCATATAGACAAACACTAGATCAGAGTAAATATAAATGATAGAATATAACCTGATAATCCCAGAGCTTTAGTCTCTCAGCTCAGATGGATTGTCCTTTCTTTGCACTTGAGGTGTCTGTGATCAAATCTTCTCGTGCAGTGCTGGTGTGAGTGTTGTGGGTACTGTTCTAGGGTTACACACAAAGTGTCAGGTGCCCTGGTTGCACTTGTAAACACATCCCATCTCGCAGACAGAGAGAAGTGGCACTGTGAAACTCAAGAGCTTCTGCCCACCTTTCCAGAAGAATCGTGAATGATTCTAGCTCATAGAGTTAGACGGCATGGAACATATCCCTCCAACCATATGGACATTTAGAATGACTCATTTACTATAGACTAGATTTTGTATTGTGCCTATGCTCAGAAATCATCTTTATCCTGTCTTATGGCATGTATTTTAATTTAGAATTGTATGATAGTTAGGGATGCACCGATACCGATACTGGATCAAATAGCTGGATTGGGTATCGGTGAGAATGGGGCCGATCTATTCAATTCAATTCTATGTTTGTATACTATATAAATTAAATACTGGATTTTTAAAAAAAAAATGTTTACACTTATTAGGAATTATAATACCTGGTAATTTAGAATATTTTTTACCAAGTTGCTGGTGTATGATTTATTGTTTTAATAATAAAATCTCAACTCAGTAAATTTATAACTAATAAAAGCTATATTGAAGTCAAGCCTGAGGCATACAGCTGATTAATTAAACACTGGAATCGGATCGATACTCTGTACCTCGATACTCGATACCCAAAGCCCAGGTATCGAATCTGTATCGGGACTGAAAAAGTCAGATCGGTGCATCCCTAATGATTGTTTGTTTTTATAGCCAGTATTTTTTAAAAGTAAACTTCTACATATACATACAGGTACATGCAGTACATGAAATTTGACCTCTGCATTTAACCCATCCTTAGGAGCAGTGGGCTGCTGTGAAGCGTCCGGGGAGCATCTTGGGGTTCAGTGTCTCGCTCAAGGACACTTCGACATGCAGACAGTTGGAGACGGGGATCGGACCTCCAATCTTGCGGTTAAAGGACGACCGCTCTGCACCGGCTGCCCCATTTCACTTATCATGGGTTTATGCAGGTACCTTAAAGTGGCTACAATCCATATTTTTATAATAACAATGCATTTATTGGCAATGAAATTAAAATAATGTGACAATAATAATGTGGGCCCCAAGTGGCCAAATATCATACATAAATCTCTGATCTGATCAGGAACTGTAGCCTGTATGTTGTGTATATATACACATTAGCCTTTAGCTAACCTCCCAGAATGAACTGATGGTGTGTGTGCTCTTAAATGACAGAATATATACTGTATGACCTTACCTTATAATCTTATTATTATGAGGATTCAGTTTCCAGCTACTTTATATGAGACTATATTATGTTTATATAAATACATTAAGTCCCTCTATAAAATCATAGCACCATATAAAATACATATAACTGAATCAGCCTTGTACACTGAAAAAAATGTGGAGTGAAATTTACTTAGAAAAAGCTAGATAACAATTTCCACATTGAAATTCTGAGTAGATTTTACAGATGATATTTCAAGTAAACTCAACTTAGAGTTAAGAAGTGTTTCTAGCAAAGGTACTTAACTTTTACTAGCAATTTTCTGTCTTTGTTACTACATTTTACTCACTATTGCATAGTAATCTTTACCTAGATTACTAACTTTTTTTTACTTGTTAAGTAATATTTATATAATATTTCATCTACCTTTAACATAATTTGTTTTGTTATAGGCTTTTTATTGAATTAGACTGTAAACTGTAAATAAGGCTATTACAAAACATGAAATGACAGATCCTTATAAACAACAGCACCTTTATTATGTTTTGAAACACTGGTGCAAGCAACAGCTTCAAAATAAGGATACAAAATTACACACAAACAAAAGTAACACATTAAATAAAAGGTGACATTTTGAGTAAAAGCACTGGAATAATAATTTCTAGTTTTATATCTATATTTATAGGCCAAAAAAAACATTTTTATCAGTGTAGGAAACTGTGTTCAAAATTAGATTAGAATGAATTATCTTATATCTGTCTCTCGGAAAAACCCGGTATCACCATGAAGCATATTTTATAGCAAGAATTACATAATGAGATGAAACAGGGGAATGGTACCCAGCTGACAGAGGGAAGGGGGTGGGGATGTTTAAACTGGCTGCATTTGGACTGGTAGCTGTACCAGCTGTCCACCACGTGTTACACTGGCTACGTTATTAGCATGATGATGAAGTCAGATGATATATCGAGACAGGCTTTTTGTTGCGTAAGGGATTTCTGTTGGCCACAAAAAGAAGGAAAAGCTGTAGAAATGGCAAAAAAGAAAGCAGCAAGGGAATTCAGACAGCGAGTGAACGAACGAATGGGAGTTTGTGTGTGTGACGTTTATTCGTGCATGAAGTATGTACGGATGTTTTGTTTGGAGCTGATATGCCTGGCTGGCACACTGTGTTCAATTATGGCGATGTTTGGGCTTATCAATCATGATATAGCTTGTTCCCTGTGTGCCGGCCGCTCAGTCACATGTCCCAGACAGCTGCTGTTTACTTTATGCTGCTGCTCTGCAGAACATTATGTTTATGGGTTTATGGCGGAGAGTTTACATCATCACTTTGGAGCACAGCATTTTTTTTTGCCTAGGGATCCAAATGTAAGGCTGTAAATGCACACTGTAGACACAGGAAGAGACACGTGCCACTCTTGATTAGTGAGACTTCAGACTGACCTTCTATTGAACCATGTCGTGCGTTGAGTAACAAGGCCGAGGAAGAGGAAGGAACCCCCTGCCCTGATGTCCGTAAAGGTGGAAAGTTGAGAGCAATCCATCAGTGCCTGTATGTTCTGGCTCTGAAACCTCATTTTCTTGAAAGCCTCCCTTATGGTTATAACATCAGTCAATGGCGGGACGCTGCCAGCTTCCCGCAACGGCCGACTCTGAAATACAGCGACAGTTTGCATCCACTCAGCTGGAGCCTTTCTGTATTACTTGATAGCTTGCTGTCAATGGGGTTACAGCTGCAGAGCCAAATGTTTTTTTTCACATGTGATGCATGGCTGTGTGATGTAAGTAGGTGGACCGACTCTGAGTCATCCATAGTCTGTCCCGCCAAAACAGATTTATTGCAAGCTTGGAAGAGACAGCAATGGATGACAGAAAAAAAAGGAGCATCCACTATCCTAAACTGATATATTGTGTGTGTGTGTTTGAAGGTATTTATATCAATCTTGATGGGATTTTTCACTTTTCAAACTCTTGGCTCGCAATCTTTGCAAGAACAAAATGTTCCAGTTCAAAAGCAACAGAATTATAAAACAGTCTCATATTGACCAAAATAATTTCAATGCATATTTAAATTTTAAATTGTAGAACAGTTATTATCATAATTAATACGTTTTTGGCCCAAACCCTGTTGACTTGTATTGAGCGCAACAGATAAATTATCAAAACGGCAGCCCATCAAATGCTGGGGTGTAAGAAAATATTGATGAACTCAAGCGCCACTATATTATGTTCTGTGATACTGTATCAATTCTCAAAAAGACTATTGATTGTTAAAATATTAGTTTACTTGCAAAGATTCATGACTCCAGTTGCACAAAGAGGTAGTATTATGATGTTGGATGATTGATAGCGTTAATCGGTTAAAATTCTTAATGTCGGTTAACGGTAAAATTATTAACATCCCTAGTTTGTGGACAATATTTGTCATTGTTTTGTGTTGTTAATTGATTTTCAATAATAAATATATACATACATTTGCATAAAGCAAGCATATTTGCCCACTCCCATGTTGATAAGAGTATTAAATACTTGACTAATCTCCCTTTAAGGTACATTTTGAACAGATAAACAGTAGTAAATGACATGACAGGAGAGAGGAGATACTACAATCTATTTCCTGCACATTAAAAAAGCAGGACAGAGGTGAAAAACATTAGTAAGAGAATGAATAACAAGGTCTTGAATGATTTCAGTAAAGCAGCAGAAAGACCCCCACGAAATAATCTGAAGCACAGAATGAGCATTGCATTGGAATTCTCTTTCTCGCTATCTGTCAAATGCAAACTAAACATTTACTGACAATTTCGCTCTGGTTTGGTCTGCCAACTATCCTGAGAGTCTTTTGTCTGGTTTCATATTCTACTATCTTCACCAGCCACTTGTTTAGTTTGGCTCCTTGCCAGTTTGTGCTGTCCAGGTAGTGTATAATCAGCTTGTATGAGCTTGAGGGCTGAGAGTTGCTGCCCACAGTTTTATGAACAATGTTCTGGTTTGCCAGGAACCAATATTTATACTGTGACCTCTCTGTTAGGCGGTGGCAACAACATCTCTAGAAGCAGCTTTTTGAGTGCTGCATTAATTCTACCAACTACAATTCATTTGGATTCTTCTTCGCAGTCAGGTATTTTGCTGCAGTGATGAATCCCTCTCATTATGTGAAAATGAGGGTCATGTAATCTACATCACCAACACAGGAAGAGATAATTACCAACAATACAGTCACGTATGATATTACTCAACACTTTGGGGACCATCACACAACCTCAGTAGGCCCTAACGCAGGAAATAATATAGCTGGTCTGATCATTTTAAAGTTGTGAGTCGGCAAATGTTGCTGCCATATACAACCACAATTTCAACCTAGTTTTTCCCTGCTTCACATTTCTGTGCTAGGCTAAACATACCTGGACCTATCTCTCTCAGCTCAACAGCCAGCTCATATCCTGCTGCCTGCTTCTCCAGCTCATTAATCTGCTTATAACCAGCTAATGATATTAATAGCCATCAGAGCGCATGGTTATGGTCTTAACAATGACAACAGTCTAGGGTAATTAGCCTTTTACTCTGGATGGTTATGTCCGTCTATCGGTCAGTCCACTACTTTGTTCCAGACCGAAATATCTCAACAACTATTGGATGGATCGCTGTCATATTTGGTACAGACATGTTCCCCCTCAGGATGAATTGTAGCAAATAGCTTCAATGATCCTTTGATTTTTCCACCTAGCGCCATCTTCAGTTCAAAATTTCAGTTTGTCCAATACTTTGGTTTATTGCCAAATACCTGCAAATCTAATGATATTTCAGTCTCAGCTGGACTTTTTGTGGGGTGGTGATTAGCAAATGTTAGCAATGCTAACAAGGTAAACTAAGATGATGAACGTTGTGAACATCAGAGCTGCTAAACATCGACATGTTTGCATTGTCATTATGAGATGTTATCATGCTGATATTTGAAACTGCAACTAACGATTATTTTCTCGATTAATCGAATGGTTGTTTGGTCAATAAAACGTCGATCAGTGTTTCCCAAAGCCCAAGATGACGTCCTCAAATGTCTTGTTATGTCCACAACTCAAACATATTCAGTTTACTGTCATAGAGGAGGAAAGAAAGCAGAAAATATTCATATTTAAGAAGCTGGAATCAGAGAATTTGGACTTTAAAAAAAAATCCCCAACAACCTCAAACCAATTAATCGATTATCAAAATAGTCGGCGATTAATTTAACAGTTGACAACTAATCGATTAATTGTTGCAATTCTATATGAAAAAGAAGGAAATTACATTCAGTTTTAGGTGATTTTATTTCTCTTAGTGTTGTTGCATCTGTTGCTAGAGCTCTGTGGAGAGTAATGAGGATGTAGGACACTTTCCACTGACACTAATTTCTTCCACAATTGATCTCATTTAATCTTGTATAAAGACTAATTTGGCTGCTTCTTTGACTCGTTTGGAAAGAATCCCAGCAGCCGATGTATTGGCTGGAGGGTGAGAGTTGTGTCCAAATACGTAGATGGTTAAAAACAGGGCCAGCATTAAGCACCCGCAAATTACCCTCGGCTAATAATGACACGTCTAACAGATGAGATAAACCCACCCAAAGAAAACAGGGATTAGAATGCAGTAAAAACAAGATTAGGTCAGTCAATCTAACCTCCGGCCTGTTAAAGTCACAATATTTTGTTAAGAATGAGACAAGCAGGATAATAAAACCGACTCCTCTGGGGAAATAAGAGTTGCAGAAGAGGAGCTTTGTCACCTCCAGCAGCTAACACCTGAAACTAACAGAGTCATGCTGAAGTGTTGTTGGTTAAATGTTGGGTCTACTGATGTCAAGCCTGATGAGCTAAGTGAGTCATTAGTGACGGATTCATTAGCTTGAGATCGAACTGGGGCACCTTGCCATTGTGGGCTTCTTAATTATTCATAAGGGTGAGCTCAAAGGACTTAAACCTTGATCTAAAGCTTTGTCTTGGGCCTCTGTAGGTTCTAATGAATGTTTAAAATATAGACAGACAATGTAAATGTAAAAGAACATATTGCATACTGGCCAATAGTTGCTTTTTCTTCATTAAGACAACCGGTTTAGTTTCTTCCTGGTCCAGTGGATGAGAACAGCAACCTTGTGGTCACAATTTCACCTCTAGCCTCCGCTGAGTTATATTAGAGAAAACTTGAAATGATATGCTTAATCTGGAGTGGCACTTTAAAACGGACACCACATACTTGATTTCTAATGGTCAATTAAACATTAAGGCATCCTGACAGTATGGCTCACACTTTCTGATCCTGGCAAACAGAGAGCACAATAAATATTGCATTGGTTTAGAGACTGCTACGGCAATCCAAACCAATGCAATGCGTCAGTAAAAGGTTTTGTATCACGTTAAAAAGCAAAATAAATAGAAACATTTGTACTTGTTCTCAGGCTGGACCATTACAGCTAGCAAAATGCAATGCATCTGCTGTATTAAACCCCTGAATACATGCTGTATTTCTCTTTTCACCACCTGGGACTTGAGAGAAATGAAACCATATTAATTCAAGTCATATTCCAATATATGTGCCAGGTGCAACATCTTGTTTACTCTGCTACTGATGCAGCTCATCATCAACACAAGGCATGCAAAGACACACATTCAGCTCTCAACAAAACCCTAGAATATTTACTGCAAAATATACTTTGTAAGGATTAAGGCCGATATTTTGTACATTTATTTTAGCATTACATGGAGGCCATGACACATTTAAAATTACCAGTAAGGGTGGGGGTTACTCATAGTTATCAAAGGCTGAGCTGTCAGCTGTCAACATATCAATGACTCCGGTCCAACATAGTAAAGTAATTCATTCAGACAATCAGGAGACAGATGGCCCACATGAGACTCTCTAATCAATAGCTCCTTCTCAAAGTTACAACCTGATAATTCTGAAGCGATTCTTAATTATCTGTGAGCATTTCCCCACTCTGTTCCTGTCAGGAGTTTGATGATATTACTAGGGCTTCAACTAACGATTATTTTTTTTATAGATTAATTAATTAATCGATTATTTACTCTATTAATCAATACATTTTTTGGTCTACAAAGTGGTGACCAAAAAATGTCGATCGGCGTTTCCCAGAGCCCAAGATGACGTCCTCAAATGTCTTGTTTTGTCCACAACTCAAAGATATTCAGTTTACTGTCATAGAGGAGTAAAGAAACCTGAAAATACTCTCATTTAAGAAGCTGGAAACAGAGAATTTTGACTTAAAAAAAACAAAAACATCCACAAACCGCATAGTCGATTGGCAAAATAGTTAAATGGTAAATGGACTTGCATTTATATAGCGTTTTTCTAGTCGTCTGACCACTCAAAGCGCTTTACACTACATGTCAGCATTCACCCATTCACACACACATTCACACACTGATGGCAGAGGCTGCTCTGCCAACTTTGTCCATCAGGCTCTAATCTAAATACTCATTCACACACCGATGGCTAAGCCTTCGGAAGCAATTTGGGTTTGTCTTGCTCAAGGACACATCGACATGTGACCGGAGGAGCCGAGGATCGAACCAAGGACCTTCCGATTGGTGGACGACCTGTTCCACCCTCTGAGCCACAGCCGCCCACAAAATAGTTAGCGATTAATTTTAATAGTTAACAACTAATCAGTTAATCGTTGCAGCTCTAAATATTACACACGGTTAATAGGCCTTTCTCATAGGACATTTTCGAAATGTAATCGCAGGATAAGCACAGGAGTGACTAATAACCCATTTGACCCTTCGCTAAGCCCGGCCCGTTCCGCTACTCATTCAAGCTCTATTGTAAATGTTCCTATTTTTATTTTAAATTATATATATATATACTTTTTCACTGTTTATTGTTATGCACCAAATCACCAAGTCAAATAATTTGTATGTGCAAACCTCCTTGGCTTCTGATTTGATTGACGGCCCCCCAACCAAGCCCTGCCAATCAGCCAGCGTGCACAGTGGTAGGAAACTGGAAACTGGAATCTGGAAACTGGCTCAGCCATTGCAACTAATGTTATTAGTGTGTGTACACCTCTACCAGCAATGCACTGTTATTCATGATAGAAGCGATGGCTACAACTATGAAAGTAAAACTCAAGTTGAATTCTTTTTTCATAACATATAATCATGTATTATGCTAAAGATAAAGGTCGATGTAATCATTTAGGGGTGGGAATCACCAGAGGCCCCACGATACCATACTTGAGCTCCATGTTATTGCGATTTTAAACATTTTGATGCAGTATATTGCGATGTTTTTAACCTTTTTTCAACTGCAAATTATGCAGTTTGTCAACATCTGTTTTATCTAATAAGATGCAGTTTTCACTCTCCTCATCTCAGAGTTTTCATTCACATATTTTGAGTTCAGAGGTTAAGGGGACCCCTTTGAAAATGGCCATGCCAGTTTTTCCTTGCCAAAATTTAGAGTAACTTTGGAACGTTATTCTTCCCAAGAAGCTAACATGACATGGTTGGTACCAATCAATTCTTTAGATATTTTAGTTTCATATGATATCAGTATCACTCCAGATACTAGTAGGATGCACCGATCCGACTTTTTCAGGCCCGATAGCGATAGCGATACCTGGGCTCAGGGTATCGGCCGATACCGAGTACCGATCCGATACCAGTGTTTAATTAATAAGCTGTATGCCTCACTGTGTGGAAGTGACTGGGATCATTCTTTTATGTGTAAGGCAACATCAGGCTTGATTTAACAATTGGTTTCTTAACATTGTAAAACAAAATGTAACTAATAAATACATGTATATAAATTCACTAAATTGTTATTTATTATTAAAATGATAAATCATACACCAGCAACTTGGTAAAAAATCTTCAAAATTAACAGTAATTACAATTAAACCTTTTTGACGCAGCAACAAATTTGTCAAAATGTATATACTGGAATTATAATTCCAGTATATAATGTATACAGTATATAAATATAGAATTAAATTGAATAGATCGGCCCCATTGTCACCGATAACCGAAACTTGACGTCCTTGTATCGATACAATATTGCCACGCAAAATATCAATGAGTCATTGAGCTTATCCTAGATCCTGAATTTTATCAGGGACTTTCTTGTCACGAGTTGATCGCCTGAGACAACACATTGCCTGCTCACAAATCCTGTCTTCCTTGTGAGGATTTGCAGACCTTAAACGTAGTCATTTGATTGGTGGAGCTTGTTGGGGGCAGCTTGGGATTAAAAACTGCCTGAGGGGCTGGAATCAAGGCAAGAAAGTTCAGAGATTAAGAGACTTTGTCACTGTGAAATGACCTTGACTCCTCCATGACCACCTCTGAGCCTCTGACCTTCACTCTTATGACAACACGCTAATCTGCTGCAGTGCATGTAACGGGGGTTTGATTGAGGACAGTTGCCACAGTGCATGCATCTTCCAATGCTTCCTCTTTATCTACCCTTTTTTTGTATCTGAAATGTATAATCAAGCCTGACTATTGTCAGTCTTCCAAGGTGAGGGCACCGTATGTGGTAATGGATAGAGCTGCAGGGAACCTCTTTCTTTTGGGAGATTTAACCTTGCTGTGCTGCTGAGGCAGCAGACCAGAACACCAGGAAGCCTTACCGCCATGACAGAACGGGGAAAATCTAGAGAGCTGAATGATAGGTTGGGGTTTAAGGAGGACAGATGAAGAGGTAAGAGGTAACGGAGGATAAAAGGGGTGTGAACGGGGGAGGGCTAGTGTCACGACTAAAAATATAGCTTGGGAGGAATAGTCGACAGGGAGGCTCAGTGTTTAAACAGGAAAAAGGGGGATAAGGCAGAGGATGGATGAGGGAAGAGGTGACGTCACAGGTTACGTATTTGCGTCTGTAGAGTACCCTTCACTTCATTTCCCCAGCCTTGGACTGGGAACACATCGTATCCTCTTACCCTAAAACGTTCCGAATTCATCTAAAGTAATTCCCTCCTCTCGTTCGCTGCCCCAAATGCAGACAGACACACATACAAGCATGCACACACAGGCGGACACTTGTCTGTCTGCAGCTGGCTGTGGTCTGCGCTGTCTGGGAGCTAGAGTACTTCAGATCACCATGGATTACTATGGGATTTTCCCAACAGCCTCTAAACCTCTGGCTTTCAACGTTTAGGCGATTTGACTTTTCGGAGCCATAATTAACATTTAGATTCCTCTCATACTCGGCCAGCCATGGCGTAGCCGTCGTTTTACTCCGGGGTTTCAACTCGCTCATAGCATGGCGGACACGTATACGCAACATTTCAGACATGATAAGGTTTAAAAGCTGAACCGCAGATCATTTATGTATCCTAAAAACAGAAAAGTCACACTATTGAAATAAAGTCCGCCAGTTATCAGTACTTATTGATGTGATACAAGCGGCTTGCTTACATATAACATCAATAGGTTATTATATCAAGAAATCATAATGACACAGACAATTACATAAAAATAAATATAATGGAGAAACATTATGAGATAGAAATTTGAAGTTTCCAGCTTGGTGTCCACAAAGAAGGGACTCATCCACTGTGAGGTAAAACCACTGCATGCTACAGGTGCCTCAGAGAGAAAAGACACACTAATATAGTGATTCTCAAAGTAGGGTCTGGGGACCCCCAGGGGTCCGTGGCACTCTGTCAGGGGGTCCATCATTCAATTGTGTATTAAAAGGTTCATATGTACAGATGTGGACCGTTTGCCCCAATAAAACAAGCATATTGTTCATAGCTCCCACCCACGTTAGCTTTGGGCCAATAGAAACAGGTCAATCAGGTCAATCTGTCATGAATCAGTCACTTCACTCAGGGCTCAACGAACCGTTCCTGCTGCTGCTTAGCTTAGCTTATTAGCCAGCTAGCTAGCCAGCGAGCATGGAGAAATATTTTGAGTCAGTCCATATCGTCAAGTGACGCTAAGCCCAAACTAGCTTAATTGAGAAAATATGACAACAGTTATATCGAGTTTTATAGAGAACAGCGATGGGGGACCAAAATGCGTCACGTGTCTTCAAGGGCTAGCGAACGAAGCCATGAAGCCAGCCGAGCTAAAGCGACATCTGATTACAAAGCACCCGGAATATCAGGGCAAAACAAAGTGATGTTAACAGGATTTCAATTGAAACACGTTTCTCTATATCACTATCAAACAGGTCTGAAGTATTTAGGTTGAAAAGTTTTAGAATTCAAATAGTTCCAATGGCATATCAAAGTACAAATTGTAGTAGGCTAAGCATATGCTGCATCGGTGTTATGATTAAGAGGGGGGTCCTTGGAAAATGTTCTCCTCTACAAGCGGTCCCCGGTCCCAAAAAGTTCCAGACCCCCTCACTAATACAGCAGACATTGAAAGTTATAATGCAGACGGACAGAAAGTTACCAGAAGCTTGTTCTTATATCAATATTGTTTAAAGTAGAAGACACTATTTGAGTCCTAAACTGCACCGAGCTAGGGTTGGTCATATTATTGTGAAAACAGAAAAGCTTTTTTCTTTTTTTGCCTCTTTAATTGCTCGACAAAATTCAGACGGGTGAAAAATGCTCTGATTTCATCTTGATTCTTGGCGCAGAAACACAAAAGTGTGATGGTGTGGTGGTGGTATTACTGATGCATTATCAGAGGCACTTTGAAGACGGATCTGTCTTGAAATAGATACACGTACGTCTGCGGAGCCAATGTTTACAAACTTTAAAGGAGGAATATCTTGTAATATCTTTAATATGTAAGTCAAATGAGAGTTTCTCCCACTTTCAAATGGTGATTATTTCCTGCATCAACCTAGCAACTGGCACACCCTGTTCTAAAATCAGTTCAGTTTCTTACAGTACTGTGAACATTTGATCATTGTGGAGCAGAAATGATGAGAAACACAGCAGGAAAGCAAACTCAGACCAAGAAAAGACAGTCTAACAAACCAACACTGCTGAGCACACAAAGGAATAACCCATGGTCGAGATCCTCATCAGATTCTTGTTTGGTTTTCATCACGCTGACTTTCAGATAACGGCAGACAGAAACATGGCAACTTTCTTAAGTTAGAATGGAAGAAAACTGGGTTTACTCTACTATTATTATTCAAGCACTGTGCTTGGGTCTTTAAGTTGATGACTGAGAAGCCTACACACACACACACACACACACACACACACACACACGCGTGCATACTGGTAAACACTCTGCTCAGCAAGGCCGGGGTGGTCCATGACTGTTCTGAAAGACGCCACCCATCAAGGGATCAACGGACGTCAGTAAATCCATTACTAAAAATACTTGCCAATCCTTTGGGATTACTACGCGTAGCAAGTGGACACTGTGTATGCCACAAATCTGGAATTAGGCAGTGAAAGGCTGTCAATGGTGCACCAACACCTGATCCACTGTCTAGGCATGTGTGTCCTCAGGGTAGAGGTGCCTGTAGCTGTGTCATTCGACTGACATGCGACATATGTCACACTGAACTTTCTTGAAAAAGGTTAAAAGCACAAACTTTAATTTTGATGGAGAAAGTAGGTGCTTAAAGGCTTATGCATTCTGTGCCACTGCAAGAAATATGGTTAGATATGAGCAAAAATAGACATGCACGAATAGTAAAGTCCATTATATAAGTTACTGCATACATATACTGTTGAAATTCAATAGCTTTAATAGGTTGTAGTGTTTGAGTTTTGTCAGAAGACTTGGTGGCACAGATTCAGAGGAGATGCAAGATTTGTTGGAGTATTACTAATACGTATTACTATATTTTCGGATCATGCAACAGTGTTTCTCATTGGGCTACATATTCCAGGGTAAGGTATTATGTACTTAGTGAGCTCCAAAATGATTTACTTGTAATCGCCACCAATTATTAGTCCTCCAAGCTAATCAGGATCAGGTGTTGGGCCACTCTGTTGTGTGAAAAAGCTGGGTTGCATCCAGGTTAGAGCGTGTTAGGAACTAACTCCTGCTGTGTCTCAATTCCATAATACATGATACTAATAGTATACAGTATGACAATATATATCGCCTTTCTAACAGTATCGCAATATATTGAATCGTTACCCCTGTATCATGATATGTATCGTATCACCAGATTCTTGCCAATACACAGCCCTATTGCTTGCACTATGCAACTTCAGCCGCTGACAATGTGACATCACCTCATTAGCTTTGAGGCACACAAACTGCGTTATGTGGTGTTGATAAGCAGCAGATGACCATTAATTCATGGATATGAGCTTAAAGGTTAAGTGCAGCCTGTAGCCTCGTGGCTGCATAATCTGTAGAGGTTAAACAAGAGCTCAGCTGCGTGGATCTAATTATGATATGGTAATGCCAACTGTCACATTAACCCCGCTGACATGTAACTGGTTTACTTATTTGATTGATGCACTGTCCTGTTGCGACTAGCATCAAGTTAAGTAAGTGGGTTGTTCTGCAAATTTTTGATTTTTGATTTAATATTGTTTTTATTGTAACGGGAACACTAATTGGTTTGCGGTTGCAGTGGATTCTTGCGGACGAGTTCATAGATCGGTGAAATTGCCTACTGTTGAAGAAGAGCAACAATGGGACGGTGTGTTTTTGTACACTCCATTAATTGGGTTGCTCGTTTTGCTGTTTACAAAACCTATACCCCGTCGTTTTATCATAATCATCTTCTTGACTGAGCTTCGTAAATGCTCTCATTTGTTTATACCAGTTTGCTGATTAAGTCAACCTTGGCCTCAGCTGGTCCCCGTCCAATGCCTCCGCCTCATCCCTGAGGTCCATGATACCCTGATAGTCTCAGCTGGAGACGGACCAAAGCTTGCAATCCTATTACACCACTACCATCTTCCCAGCCCCAATCACGGTTTAATTAAAGCAATCAGTCATGGGACAAGAGTCCAAAGAGGACAAGTGAATTAGTAGTCATGTCTGACCCAGGAGGAGGAAGATTTGGATTTTTAATTTGTGTCAGTTATTGAGCTTGGTCTCTCGGATGTTTCAGTGACACTAGAGATGATTTACAACTTTTAATACCAAAGTTTACTGGAAATGGGACAACTCCTTAAACAATGGACACTACAGATAATGTATTCCAGTTAAGGGTGTCACAATATACCGGTATTGGTGATAACAGTGATGTTTAAAAAATTAAATATTTATATCATGTTAAAAATACACATAAGAAACAACCTTGCGCCTCTTAAATCAGGCCTTTGTACAGTTATGGCCATCATGGTATAGTGATAATCTGATATTGTGACTTCCAGTATACTAAAACAAACAAATTTTGTTGTAGGCATTACTCTAAATGTTGCCTCAAAATATTGTGAGCAGAACCCTGGCCTCTCTGAAGGATAAACTCACTATACATTGAATGACTTGCAGAAAATGAAAAGGGGCCAAGGGGGGGCATTGTAACACAATGCTGCCATCCTTTAGCTGGCCGGTGCTATTTGTGGCATAAGCAATAGCTGGCAGAGCGGGGGTATGTAATGTTTCATGTCCAGATGAGGTATTGACTGTAAGCAGAGATGACTGGATGTAATCTTAGAGACACAATGCAATTTCAGCAGGGCCAATGAGACCATCATAAGGAATCAGGCACACATTTTATCAAGCAGGAAGCAGGATATTTGGGCCACTGTACTCTGGATATTCTGTACTATAATACGAGGCAATTTCCGAGCTGTATGAGGTTAGAAATCTCAATACTAATATCTCAATTTCCACTATACATTTTTATCAAAAAATGTCAAAATACAGGAGTTCACCTATCTAATTTTTGACATTTTTACCCAGAGAATCACACCCCTCACTCATTCCTACAATAACACACTGTCGTTTCAATAGAGGAATGAGATGCATGATGTCACTTGGGATCAGAGATGAGATTTGGCCAAACCTAAAATGAAGGTTTAAGCTACATGAATCCATCTGACGCACATATTCCACTACGGGTAAATATGATTCTTGTTGTATTTATTCCCTGACATGCAAATGGGCCATCTGGCATTTACAGTTTGTTCAATATCAGTATTACTTTAAGCCATAAATCTTATGCAACATTTTTTTTTTTTTCTTCTCTCAGTACCCCTCCCTGCCCCATCAACTGTGTAACTGAAGTTACACAAGCGTTGTGTAGGGGGAAACAGTTGGCATGCCAACTAATCCAACCCAACACAAACCCAGCTGAGAGAAAAAAACGCACACAAAAAAAAAAAAAAATCAAGGGATGTCTGTTTCAATTACGATAACATTTGGATCATTACATAATAATCCAGTACCAAACATGCAAAATATCTGAGCTAATGTCCTCTCTGGTGATGTACACGGCCAGCTGCCGTTTTGTGTAGCCATGAAAAGACTGAGCGTGTGGGTTCTGTCAGTGTGGGTATGTAATGTCACATTGTGGAGAGTCTCAGTCTCACTGAATGGTGCTCTCTGACAACTCTAGTGTTTCTATTATTATTTGATAAAATATATATTATATAATGGTTCAATATACACATATTCATTAAAAAATCAAGCAAGAATGTTAATGAAATATTTAATTCACAATTAAAGGCACAATATACACGGATCAAAGTAAAGTATCTGTCTGTGTACCTATACAGCAGTGGTTGAAAAAGTACTTTTTACTTGAGTAAAAGTAGCAAAACCTCAATGGAAAAGTACTCTATTTAAAGTGCTGCATTTGAAATATCATGTAAAAGTACAGAATTAATCAAATGTGCCCATAGTATTACTTTAAAAATAGTCTCCTGTGAGTGTTCAACATTTTATAATTGGATTATTATTGTTATTGATGCATTAATCTGTAAGCAGCATTTTGTTATTTTAGCTAATTTTACTAATTTATATACTTTTAGTTGAGAAGTTTAATCCAGTGGTTTTCAAAGTGGGGTCTGGGGACCCCCAGGGGTCGCTGAGGAGGTTCCAGGGGGTCCCCAGCAAAAAGGGGAATCACCACTAGTTTAATCTATAACAGTGCATGGTATTATATAAATGGATTATATGTTTTGTATACAAAATCTTTATCTGAAAAGTTACTACTACCTAAAGTTGTGAAATAAATGTAGTAATGCAGTAAAAAGTACAATATATCATTCTGAAATGAAGTGGAGTAGGAGTATATGTATGAAAGTGGAGAAGCTGGAGCTATCAGGAATTAGAAAACGAATCAATTATGAAAATAGTTGCTGATTAGGTTTTCTACCGACTGACTAATTGATCTCTACAGTTGTCTGCTGTGCATCCTGTGTTGCTCTCCAACACCATTACTCCTTCTGCTCTCTCCTTTCTCTGTAATAAATATTCATTCCCTGCTCTTTTACCTCTTTGTACTTTTTTCACTGTTTCTCTTTAATCTTATTCTGTCTTGGTCTTTTTTCTCATTCTGACTTTTTTTCAGTAGTGGAAGGTTAAGTAAGTACATTTACCCAAGAACTGTATTTAAATGCACATTTGAAGTACTTGTACTTGAGTATTTTATTGTCATGCCACTTTTTTACTTCTACTTCACTACCATTTATAGGGAAATATTGTAATTTTTACTGCACTACATTTGTCTGACAGCTTTAGTTACTTTACAAATGATGACTTTTACAATAAGTGCTTATAAAATATGGCGCTTTATCACAAATGAAACTTCCCCACTGTATATACAAGTAGAGCTGAAACGATTAGTCGGTTAATCAATTAGACAATTGACAGAAAATGAATTGGTAACTATTCTGATAATCGTTTAAAGAATTTTTCAAGCAAAATGCCAAATATTTCATGGTTCCAGCCAGGGTTGGAAATTAACTTTTTTGTCTACCTGCCACGGTGGCTGGTGGTTTCCAAGTTTTACCAGCCCACTCAATAGTCTACCGTTGTGTATTTTTGGCTGGTGAGTGAAGAAAATCTAGCAGCCACTTGCATATTTTACCAGCACTTGGCTGCTGGCTGGTGTTAGTTTCCAACCCTGGTTCCAACTCCTGAAATGTGAGGATTTGCTGCCAATTTATTTTCAAAAGGTCTTATTGATAACATTTTTATGTAGACGGATAATAATACATGTTAGAGCTTTTAGAAAGGTGCCAAATAAAAGTATGACTTTTTCTGAAAAGAATTATGATTGTGAATTGAAAATGACTGTTTTGTTTATCTCTAGTGGAATATATCAGATGTTGGGTTCCCACTTCTAACAAGGCTTGTGAGACAATCGTATAACGACGTTGGTGTCACGTGGTATCTCTGGGGTCGTCAGTTAGTGTGAAAAACAAATAAATGGCTGAGATTGACGGTGAGTGCCTGGCAACGACTTGTTGTGAAGTAAATGCAATTGAACAGGGGGGAGGGAGAAAATAATCAGGAGTTTGATCATTAAAAATGAGCAGTTCATGTAAAATCCTGCTTTTACATGAATGCATGAGTAATAATAATAACATGATATAATGTTAAATACATTCACACAGTCACAGGGAGAAGTTTTCTGCAGTGAACTTTTAATACTTTAATTATTGTGCATACTTTACATAATGAATGTAGGACTTTAACTTGTAATGGAGCTTTTTTTATAGTGGTATTAGCAACTTGAATAAAAGGTCTTTTATATCAGTAATCACATTATATTCTGGCTAGTGTCCCATGTACAGGTGGCTGTTTTATAAACAACAATTAACCCTATAATTAATTAGAAATGCTTTCAGAGAAAGCTGATATAACAAAGTTTGTAGATGTTTTAAGAAATGAGGAGATGTATAAGTGACATTACCTCATTAACTGTGGCTTAAAATACACCATGAAGATGCTTATTATCTACTTGCAATGCATAATGAACCTTATGTTGCTTACATGCAAACAGGTTGCGTTCACACTCTAAAATGTTGGATCATGTCTGCAACACCTTCTTTGAAAGGTGTGACTTCCACAAGATGTTCCAACTAGTTTTTTTCCTCTCAAAACGACCAGTGGCTCAAACTTCCGATCACACCGGCATCACAATCTGTTTCACCGTGTTGTCTTTATTATTATTATCGCTCCTCAGTAGGAAACCAACCTGCCCGCCAGGCGAGCCACAGGACGCACACTGTAAACAATTGCTGTTAACCTCTACTTGTATTTACTGTGGGGAAGTTTCATTTATGATAAAGCATCATATTTTATAAGCACTTTGTATGTTTTAATGTAAAGGTTATCATTTGTAAAGTAATTAAAGCTGTCAGACAAATGTAGTGCAGTAAAAAAAGTACAATATTTCCCTATAAATTGTAGTGAAGTAGAAGTAAAAAGCGGCATGACAATAAAATACTCAAGTACAAATACTTCAAATGTGCATTTAAATACAGTTCTTGGGTAAATGTACTTACTTACGTTCCACTACTGAAAAAAAAGTCAGAATGAGAAAAAAGACCCAGACAGAATAAGATTAAACCAGTGGTGATTCCCCTTTTTGCTGGGGACCCCCTGGAACTGTATTTAAATACAGCCACTACATTTGTCTGACAGCTTTAGTTACTTTACAAATGATAACTTTTACATTAAAAACATACAAAGTGCTTATAAAATATGATGCTTTATCATAAATGAAACTTCCCCACAGTATATACAAGTAGAGCTGAAACGATTAGTCGATTAATCAATTAGACAATTGACAGAAAATGAATTGGTAACTACTCTGATAATCGTTTAAAGGATTTTTCAAACAAAATGCCAAATACTTCATGGTTCCAGCCAGGGTTGGAAATTAACTTTTTTGTGTACCTGCCACGGTGGCTGGTGGTTTCCAAATTTTACCAGCCCACTCAATAGTCTACCGTTGTGTATTTTTTGGCTGGTGAGTGAAGAAAATCTAGCAGCCACTTGTATATTTTACCAGCACTTGGCTGCTGGCTGACATCAAAATCATGTTGGAGAAGCTGGAGCTAGATCAGGAATTAGAAAACAAATCAAATAGTTGCTGATTACACGTCTTCATTATAAGTTCATATATTGGCTGTGCTCCTCCTATAATGTGGGCTTGTGTATATATGTATACAGTATATATATATGTATAAATATAAATAGATTTTATTTTATTTTATTGTTTTAAATTGTATTTCTTTTACTTGTGTATATTCTTTTTACTTATATATCTATTTTTTTTATATATATATGTTTTTCCTGTATCTATACTGGCTTATTTTATATTAATATTAGGTTTATTAACTTTCTTTGTACCAAGAATGTTATTATTGGGGACGTTGTGAATGTTTGTTCTGTTGTTTCAAAATGAACAAAAAAAACAATAAATATAATATTGAAAGAAAAAAACAAAACACCACTTTTAGGCTCACATATCAGCTTTTATTCTATTCTGTCTGTAGCTTTATCTATCTATCTTTTGTTTCAGGAGTGAAATCTATTAATTTATCTCCAGTTTTCACTCGAAATTGCAACAGTTTGCAAACATGCATGAGTTTTAAGATTAAAACTTTTTTAAATCAGACCTCATAAACAAACAGCAGCCTGTTGTAAAAACACATATCTAAACACAGATGACTGTAGTAGTGCATAGTTTTGGCAAAAACAGTGAATAATATACCTCTTAATGGACTCATTTGTTATATATACTTTGCATTTTACTCGTTTAATAGTAACACAACTGCTTTAGAGGTATTTTCTGAAAAGCTGAGTGTATAAAAAATATATTCTTTTTACTTATTTATCTATTTTATGTATATAATATGTTTTTCCTGTATCTATACTGGCTTATTTTATATTAATATTAGGTTTATTAAGTTTCTTTGTACCGAGAATGTTATTATTGGGGACGTTGTGAATGTTTGTTCTGTTGTTTCAAAATGAACAAAAAAAACAATAAATATAATATTGAAAAAAATAAAAAAAAACACCACTTTTAAGCTCACATATCAGCTTTTATTCTATTCTGTCTGTAGCTTTATCTATCTATCTATTGTTTCAGGAGTGAAATCTATTAATTTATCTCCAGTTTTCACTCAAAATTGCAACAGTTTGCAAACATGCATGAGTTTTAAGATTAAAACTTTTAAAATCAGACCTCATAAACAAACAGCAGTCTGTTGTAAAAACACATATCTAAACACAGATGACTGTAGTAGTGTATAATTTGGGCAAAAACAGTGAATAATATACCTCTTAATGGACTCATTTGTTATATATACTTTGCATTTTACTCGTTTAATAGTAACACAACTGCTTTAGAGGTATTTTCTGAAAAGCTGAGTGTATAAAAAATATATTCTTTTTACTTATTTATCTATTTTATGTATATAATATGTTTTTCCTGTATCTATACTGGCTTATTTTATATTAATATTAGGTTTATTAAGTTTCTTTGTACCGAGAATGTTATTATTGGGGACGTTGTGAATGTTTGTTCTGTTGTTTCAAAATGAACAAAAAAAAACAATAAATATAATATTGAAAGAAAAAAACAAAACACCACTTTTAGGCTCACATATCAGCTTTTATTCTATTCTGTCTGTAGCTTTATCTATCTATCTTTTGTTTCAGGAGTGAAATCTATTAATTTATCTCCAGTTTTCACTCGAAATTGCAACAGTTTGCAAACATGCATGAGTTTTAAGATTAAAACTTTTTTAAATCAGACCTCATAAACAAACAGCAGTCTGTTGTAAAAACACATATCTAAACACAGATGACTGTAGTAGTGCATAGTTTTGGCAAAAACAGTGAATAATATACCTCTTAATGGACTCATTTGTTATATATACTTTGCATTTTACTCGTTTAATAGTAACACAACTGCTTTAGAGGTATTTTCTGAAAAGCTGAGTGTATAAAAAATATATTCTTTTTACTTATTTATCTATTTTATGTATATAATATGTTTTTCCTGTATCTATACTGGCTTATTTTATATTAATATTAGGTTTATTAAGTTTCTTTGTACCAAGAATGTTATTATTGGGGACGTTGTGAATGTTTGTTCTGTTGTTTCAAAATGAACAAAAAAAACAATAAATATAATATTGAAAGAAAAAAACAAAACACCACTTTTAAGCTCACATATCAGCTTTTATTCTATTCTGTCTGTAGCTTTATCTATCTATCTTTTGTTTCAGGAGTGAAATCTATTCATTTATCTCCAGTTTGCACTCGAAATTGCAACAGTTTGCAAACATGCATGAGTTTTAAGATTAAAACTTTTTAAATCAGACCTCATAAACAAACAGCAGTCTGTTGTAAAAACACATATCTAAACACAGATGACTGTAGTAGTGTATAATTTGGGCAAAAACAGTGAATAATATACCTCTTAATGGACTCATTTGTTATATATACTTTGCATTTTACTCGTTTAATAGTAACACAACTGCTTTAGAGGTATTTTCTGAAAAGCTGAGTGTATAAAAAATATATTCTTTTTACTTATTTATCTATTTTATGTATATAATATGTTTTTCCTGTATCTATACTGGCTTATTTTATATTAATATTAGGTTTATTAAGTTTCTTTGTACCAAGAATGTTATTATTGGGGACGTTGTGAATGTTTGTTCTGTTGTTTCAAAATGAACAAAAAAAAACAATAAATATAATATTGTAAAAAATAAAAAAAACACCACTTTTAGGCTCACATATCAGCTTTTATTCTATTCTGTTTGTAGCTTTATCTATCTATCTATTGTTTCAGGAGTGAAATCTATTAATTTATCTCCAGTTTTCACTCGAAATTGCAACAGTTTGCAAACATGCATGAGTTTTAAGATTAAAACTTTTTAAATCAGACCTCATAAACAAACAGCAGTCTGTTGTAAAAACACATATCTAAACACAGATGACTGTAGTAGTGCATAGTTTTGGCAAAAACAGTGAATAATATACCTCTTAATAGACTCATTTGTTATATATACTTTGCATTTTACTCGTTTAATAGTAACACAACTGCTTTAGAGGTATTTTCTGAAAAGCTGAGTGTATAAAAAATATATTCTTTTTACTTATTTATCTATTTTATGTATATAATATGTTTTTCCTGTATCTATACTGGCTTATTTTATATTAATATTAGGTTTATTAAGTTTCTTTGTACCGAGAATGTTATTACTGGGGACGTTTGTGAATGTTTGTTCTGTTGTAATAATAATAATAATAATAATAATATTGAAAAGAAAAAAAAAAGTGGATATTTCTCTCCATATTTCTCTCTTGCATCCCCCCAGCAGTATAGCTCTACTTGATACTGGGTGACAGAGGATGATGGGAGGAAGAGAGAGAGAGAGAGGTGGGAGGCCACATTATGTAAATAAGGTGCAGGAGCATGTGCCAGTGAAACCGCAGTGCCGTGCGGAGTGAGACAGACAGAAAGCAGCAGCAGAGCAGCTTTTGGACGGTACAGCAGCAGCCGGGGCCGTCGGTAGATGGCGGTAACCCAAGAAACCTGATCCACAGGGTTCCTCGGCCACTCTGTCTCTCAGTTTGCAGCACTCGCACTGAAAGGCAGAGAGGAGCTGAAACACTTTTTTGAAGGACATAATACAAGAAAAGAAAAAGAGCAAAAAGGAGAGCTCACAGGCGGCTCCCTCTCCGAAGAGACGCAGAGAAAAAACCCCACCATGGAAGACAAATCCAATTCGTTCTCCAGCAGCAACAAGGAGGAGAAGGCGGATGGGAATAATGTTTTCCAGAGGCAAGACTCGATACAGAAGAACAACACAGGCAGCCAGAAGGAGCACGCTAACTCGGTGGGCTTCAACAAGGGAGAGCGAGAAGAGGCCATGGTTGGGTTTGACGATCTGGACGGTGCGGCCAGGCAACACGGTTTCATGCAGAGGCAATTTGGGGCCATGATGCAGCCCGGAGTCAATAAGTTCTCCTTGCGTATGTTCGGCAGTCAGAAAGCCGTGGAGAAAGAGCAGGAGAGGGTGCAAACGGCCGGATACTGGATCATTCATCCATATAGCGATTTTAGGTAAGAGCTGGAAAAAAGACACCTGCTCCTTCTTCTTTTCTCCTCCCTCCTTTTTTTTTTTTTTTTATCCACCCAGAGGCTCTGCAAAGCTAGATACACCTTCCACACATAAAAGCTCTGTCATCCATGCCATGCACCCTGCAGCCCCTGCATCCGATTATCTACCTCTGTATGCAGGGGCTGAAAGGATCAAGCCTTCACTTCACATGATGTGCTCGGTGCATTGGTGTTTCATTGCGGCATTTTCATTCTAATAAGAGAGAGAGAGAGAGAGAGAGAGAGGGGACACTGCATTATAAGCGCAAAGGTGCATCATCATGTGTTGAGATGTCCTTGGAAAAGGGCTGGTGAATGTCATGATTTGGAAACACACACACACACACACACCTCTTCTCTGCTTGTTATAGAAGCACATTCAGTGTCAGCTTTCTCCTCATCGTTTATTGCGACAGTATGCCTGCACACAACGTGACACACTAAGTGAGACGTTGCACCATCATGGGTTGTAAACATTTCATTGTAGGCGACGAAAGGGGGCCTTTGTGCGTAAAAAAAATGCACAGATTGCGGTAAAAAATCGTGCAGGGTGAAACGATTATGAGGGAAAATGGCCGGTGTTTTTGAATGAATCAAGTCAGAATTGATCCCTGCAAACATGCACTAATGAATGAATGATTTAGGGAGGAAAATGTGATGGAATGTGTGTTTTCATGCCACACTCTCCTTCCTTCACCTCCCTCCCAATTGGCATTCACTAAATACCACAGTGGACATGATTATTATTTATTTTTTTTTATTTTTGGGCTTGTCATTCTCTCACCTGCAGAGCCCATATTGTGATTGTGCTAAAAAGAGTGAGGCTGTAAACTACATGCCACTCTTCCTTCACCTCCCCTCCCAATTGGCATTCACCAAACACCACATCAGTGACATGATTATTTATTTATTTTTTGGGCTTGTCATTCTCTCACCTGCAAAGCCCATATTGTGATTGTGCTAAAAAGAGTGAGGCTGTAAACTACATTTTGGATTGAAAAGATGCAACGCCCCTATTATCACACATTTATGATAAGTAAGTGTTGCAAATGAGTCCACTAATGAATGAGTGGTGTGTGTTTTTTAGGGAAGGAAATGTGATGGAATGTGTTTCATGCCACTTTTCCTTCACCTCCCTCCTTGGCATTCACTAAATACCACAGTGGACATAATTATTATTTATTTTTTATTTTGGCTTGTCATTCTCTCACCTTGCAAAGCCCATATTGTGATTGTGCTAAAGGAGTGAGGCTGTAAACTACATTTTAAGTGTTGCAAAATGAGCCCAGCCAGTGTTGAGTTCAGACTTCTAATTTGTTCCAACATTTCTGGCACAGTGCGTTCAAATGGTAAACAAATGAGATCAGGTACACAGCCAGGGCGCCGGGTTCTCCACAAGCTGCGTGTTTACAGTTCACCACTCGACCAATTAAGCATCTCATCTGGCCCAGTCTCTTTACCGGTGTCCCCTGGCAGCAGCTTGATGGTGACAATCATCCCCGTTTTCCATTGAAGCTAAATGGAACGTGCCAGGACACGTTGATCCCTCCTTGCCTTTAACACAGGAGGAGCTGTCCTTGGTCCTGAAGTCAGAGCAGGCCTGAGTATGCAGCATCCTCAGCTTTTATGCTGCTGCTGCTACATCTGACCAAAAAAAGCTGAATTCTAACCTAAAGAACTGAAAGTTACAATTGCTTTTATTGGTTTGCAACAATTTGAATCATGCAAAAGTGAGATAATATACATCACAACGGCTCTATACACTTCCCTTATAGTCACACATAAAGAATAATGCTATATCCTGCACTTGACACGGGCATATGCACATGTGCAAATGACTTGATCATGAACTTTGAACTTTTTCTTTCTCTTTTTTAACCACAGACTAATCTAGTTATGTTTATGTTTCCCACAAAGATCCCTAAAAGCATCGTTATAATCATGGTTTCATCTTTATTTTTCTTCTTGTTCCCCTCAGATATGAATAGTTTTTTTCAGTGTGTATTGTTATGAAACTACGGAAAAGATGAATCATAGCGGATGTCGTCGCTGCAGCCTCTTATTAAACATTTAAAAGTAAATAAAAAGAATAAGTCATGACGCACAGAGAGACATACTTTGTCCCAGCGTGTCGGCTGAAGCGGTAGCAATAGATTGAAAGGTTGACAGTAGTGTGTGTGTTCAAAATGGTATGATTTAGGGTGTGTGGTATTAGCTATGGTGAGCGCAAATCTCATGCTCATTGTCATTGCTGCATAAGTATGTTTATGCCATTAAAAAACTCTCGGCTTCTTTGCTGCTGGAGTCTGCAAGCTGAATTTATAACCTAAAGAATTGAAAGTTACAATTGCTTCTATTGGTGTGCAACAATTTGAATTATGCAACAGTGAGATGAAACACATCACAATGGCTCTAAACTACACTTCCCGTATAATCACACATAAATGATAATGCTAAGTAGGATATCCTGTATGCGCCCACGCAAAGACACGGGCATATGCACATGCCCATGTGCTCACACAGATGTACAATGATGGTGGGCAAGGATTAGTATCACAACACAACAGTCAATGAGCTTAGCAGTCTCTGAAAACAATTATGTAAGGAGATTGACCCCCACTCTGCAAGATGGCCAAAGGGTTACTAGACCTGAACAATTCAATGATACGCATATAGTCCTTTTCACAGCTGGCAATTAATTAGTGGTCTTAAGTGTATTTGTGATCTACAGTATGCTGAACCATAAACCTACATAACGGGAAATAATGGATTTGTATTACACATACAGTATGCATGTCTTAGAGCATGTTCTATGAGACATATTGGGCCATCAATGTGGATTTTGCTATTTAATCTCAGCTCAAGGAGATTGTCCCTTTTATATCACTAACTCGGGCCCCCTAAGGTTCCTTCCTCGTGACATTTTCTAAAGGGCGTTTCATCTGGAGTCCTTGTCCTCTAGCCAGTTTAAAGACACAACCCCTTTATGCCAGTGAGATTGCTTCGTGGCTTGTGAAGTCATATCCCAGTGCTTCAAGCTACCTATCACGCTGGTGCATAAATGATGGAGGTGCAAGGGTACACTTTGTTTGACAGGTCCCCTTGTACTGTAGCTTAAAAGGTAATCTAGTTCTCTACCGCGGGGCTTAACTTAACCACTTAGTTATGAACAGCCGCGTCAGCCTGTGTGTGTGACCGGTATTGTTTTTACCTTGGTGAGTCTGTGTGTTGTCATGGCGAAATGTGGTCCTGGAGACACCTATCGTAGGGGGAACTACCGCAGAACGTGGTTTTCGGTACTCTGACAGGTGTTGTCTGTGGACAGATTTAGCGTTACAACTGTGCAAGATGCAGTTATCAAACTTTACAGGTGTGTAGTTGAGATCAAAATGAAGGCTAAGTTTGAAAATTGGATGTGGTCTGGGAAAGGGTACTCTTTGCGGAGACGCTCAGTTTTACAGATCGATTAGGCGACAAAATTATATGAGTGTTAGTCGACTAAGAAGTTCTTTAGTCGAGGACAGCTGTAGTCTCTAGTTTTAGATTGTTTGTATAAGAATATATGAAACATTTACTGTCCCCTATACTTTTCTATATCAGTGGCAGAACTTAATACGACCAAAAAGAGAAAACCCTGTATGGTCTCTTAATGAAAACTCTTACGTAAAGTACAGTCCATGAATGACACCGCTATTCACACAGGGCTTATTACGCTTTTGGGGGAGTGTTTGAAACTTGATATCCAACTTATTCTTTGTACACAGTGGCTGCTTAAAGATTAATGGCAGGTTAGTAATATTCATTATTCATAGATTTTTAGAGAGGCCTCATGCATGGCCTCATACACGCCTAGGGTTATGCTAAGGAGAGGCCTTTGTCGTAGTCTAAATGACTCTCAGGGATGTTTTCTTTCAGAGTAGGTTTTGAAGAGGGCCAAGACAGATGGGTGTGTTTTAGCCATAACAAGTAGTTAAAAAGCCACATTGCTGTTCTGTTTGTGCAGAAAATTAGGGGCAGTGTTTTTCTGGCAACCTGTCCAGGTCATTTAAAATTTGCCCTCCAAGAGACGGATGATGATGATGATTTTGACCTCCATTTATGTATGTCCAATTCCCATTTTTTCACTGTATACATCAGTACATGTATGTCACCTCTTGTAGCACAGACCCATACAGTATACTTGTCAAACTGCAGATTGAATTGGGTTGGCTTGTGCTGAGTAAGATTGTCTGGGGTTCCCTCTGTTGCTTGGCAGAAGTGGTCTGGCATTGATTATGATGGAGCACTTGTTGTAGGGAGGAAACCTACAAGAAAGAATGAGCTGGCTTGATTTGGAGCAGGACTGTTCGACTGACGCTGGTTCTTTGATCTACGGCAGGGGTGGTAGCTACAGTATGATCACCGTGCTTCATGGTTTGGTTTACAACCAAGCTGTAGCTCCAAGCTCCTGTTTTAGGTACTATAGACCGGTCCATCGGGCTATAAGAGAGTCAACCTTTGGCAAATAACCTGTATGGCTTTTTGGTTGGTTTTGTTGTCTGTGATATATTGAGGTAAGAATCACTCATTTGTATTAGTTCATACAGGGTGCGTACTGTACAACCTGGCAGATGAACCAATGCTGTGTCGGCAGTGTGAATGCGGAGCCTACTGTGTTTGCGAACAGTGATCCAGTGATTGCAACTCCCACTTTAATCAATCAGAACAGCAGTTTGTTGGTGCGTTCCAGTGCGGGGTGACAAATTGAAGAGGGACTCAGCATACAAAATGACTAGCAGCAGTACAGGGTGCAGAGCTCATAAGGATGTGAATGCATAGCTGTGGCAAAACCTCTGGGCAACATGTGGGCCGGAGCTGGAGGTGGGCGTATACTGCTAGAGCTCCGGGTGGATGTGGAAGGGAAGTAAGTGCACCGATGGAGCTGCTGAACCTGAAGCAGGAGGTTGACTGAAATGCCGGTGTATGACGCACATGCTCTCAGCTACTGGTTAAACTGGGACTGGGTGCACTCCCAGAGCTGGAGCATTAAAGTAAAGAGCTTAATAAAACGATGTAGCAAGAGCTGGGTGCAGTCTTCGAGCTGTCGTCATAGCTGACTGCATCGAATGGCTCTTTAAAAAGAAAGGGGGCAACTCACGTAGCATCTGAAATGCTCTTTTATTCTTTAACTTTGTAAACAACTTCTCTCTAATGCAGCTTTTTTTTTTTTGTTTGCTGTTTCCTGTTTTATTCTAATTCAAGAAGTGAAAACACAATGTTTTATTCATTAGATAAGTGGGTGTCTGAGAGGTCATGTACAGTATAAACGCCACCTACACAAGTCATGAGAGAAAGAGAAATATCTTGGATATGTGGGCACTCTGTGGGCTTTTGATTATGTTAATATGAGTGGAAAACATTTCTATTACTTGAAACATAGCAGTTTAACAGATGCTAATGTTTAATGTTTGAGTGGTATAAAGATCTTTTCAGATGTTTCTACCATTAAAACTTGAGGAATGAATAGCGTCAAATCATGTTCTGTGCTTCGTTGTCCCACCCAAGGTATTAAGTCAAGGCTCTTTTGTATGAAGAGTCCACTCCATAAGCCCCGGTTCAATGCCTGCTGGTGTAAAAATACCTATGGTGGATATTATGAACCACCTAGGTGACCGCTGTTTAGTTGAAGTGAAGACAATTATCGGACACATGATCTGTGGATATTTATAAAGCCAAGGCCCTGTCTTAATTCATTCAAACAGATCCATTACTGGGTGGCCAGCCAGACAGGCAGCCTGCCAAACCAGCCAGCCAGTCCATTTCCATCTCCCAACAGCAGCAATGCATGGGCAGCAAGGCGTAGCAGAGGAGCAGGCGGGGATGGCGTCAGTGGAGAGTTTTTAGCCACGAGATAGGATTCCTGAAAGCATCTATTTTCATTCACGGTTGCTCGGCCCTTTATCGAGGCCCAGGACACTTCGTGAAAAGAGCAGGGTGCTGATGAATCACTTCTGGCTCTGTTCATCACAAGACAGAGGGCAGGGACATTAACACAGCCAGGAAGGATGAGAGGGTCTCATTCTAGCAGGGCCCTGAGCACATACAGCAAGTGCCAGCAGCACATTTTCTTCGTGTCCTTGAATCATAGTTAACTTTGAGCCTTGGCAAAAGACTGAGAAGAGATTTAGGGAACATTGTACCTGCTAAACAACAACATGTTTCATTGTAAGTTAGCATTCATCTCAAAGCACTGCTGCTGTAGACTGTATATACTTTATTACTTTTACTTTAATGCTTCCTAGCCTCACTCTTACAGCCTTAATGGATGATTTTGATGCATAAATTGGACAGCTTTATCCTCTCAGACAAAGTCTTTGTGAGGCGTATTTACATTCTTTGGAAATGTGAATACATTATGTCTTGCATTAACAACATGTTTTTCTACCGCTCATTACTGATTCATGTGTGTCGCTTTGCAGGTTCTACTGGGACTTGATAATGCTCATCATGATGATGGGGAATCTAATCATCATTCCTGTGGGAATAACCTTCTTCTCAGAGCAGACTACCACCACCTGGCTGGTCTTCAACGTGGCCTCGGACACCATCTTCCTGGTGGACCTGGTCATGAACTTCAGGACGGGGATCGTCAACGAGGAGAGCTCCGAGATCATCCTCGACCCCAAGGTCATCAAGATGAATTACCTGAAGAGCTGGTTCGTAGTGGACTTCCTCTCCTCCATTCCAGTGGATTATATCTTTTTAATAGTGGAGAAAGGCTTTGACTCGGAGGTATATAAAACAGCCCGCGCCCTGCGAATCGTCCGCTTCACCAAGATCCTCAGTCTTCTGCGTCTGTTGAGACTGTCCCGACTCATCAGATACATACATCAGTGGGAGGAGGTGTGTATATGTGTGTTTGTCTTGTCTACATCAGTTAACAGAAAGGAGATTGATATAAAAGCAGATAGCAGGATGAAGATGCACAGTAAGAGAATTCTGGTTGTTTATATTCCTGTGCTGCACTGTGGTTCCCTGGCTGGATTCTTTTCCCAGCAGCACGGAAACAACCTTGAAAGGTTAACACGCAGATATAATTGTGCACATTCAATACTAATAGATGCTGTCAATCACCCCTGGTCAGAAGGCTTATCTGTGGATAACAAGTGGTAATGTCAGTTTCAGCTCATTGATGGGTGAAATTAATTGAAAATCAGTAATCAAAAGTAATTGCTTCCATTCTTTCAGGAAGAAATGCTTTATATAATGGGTATATATGGATTCAGGGCATAATATAATGTAGGCAACTATTTTATCAAGACTATAACGATGTGTCTATATAAAGGTATATTAGAGGCTAAATGAGCTACTTTCTTAAAGGGATAGTTCGGTTGTTTTGAAGAGGGGTTGTATGAGGTACTTATCCATAGTAGGTGTATTACTTACAGTAAATGATGGTCGGCACGCCCCCAGCTTGGAAAAACAGACATGAGTTGCCGCACGGAAGCAAAGTAATGTACTGCTGTGGACGGGGCCGCCGGCAGCATGATGTATTTTAGCCGCCCGCCTAAAAGAAAGACTCATCTAAACATGACTGTTTTCTTTTTCAATAGAGTCTGGTGGCTTTGGCGAGAGCGTAGCTTACAGCTTCGGTTCCCCGTCAAAAACACAGACTATAGCTAACTCACGGCAAGGTAAACTTGGCTTTTCTTTTAGTTGGCTAAAATATGTTTTGTTGCCGGCCCCGTCCACAGCAGTATATTACTTTGCTTCAGTGCGGTAACTCCTGCCTGCTTCTCCAAACTGGAGGCGTGCCGGCCGTCATCTACTGTAGGTAATACACTGACTATGGATAAGTACCTCACATAAACCCCACTTCAAAACACCCGATGCTTTAATGTTTTGTTGGTGTGGTTGTACTAGGTGACTCTGGTTGATTTTGTGTGAACACCCACAAGGTTAAACCCCACCGGACATAACAAAGAGTGATACAGCATTACCCTCCATCGAATCATTGCACTCCCTGACTCCAAAACCAAGCTCTAGTCTTCTCCTCCTCCTGGTAACGACTTCATTACACACCGAAAGATCGGTGCTTCTCCGTATCACGACTGAACCATTCCAGCAGATGGATACATTTTAGACATCATGACCTAAAGCATTACGTTTTGATTTGAAATGTAGTTTAGATAAGCGGTCGGCCATAACACCATCATTTTCAGATGAGCTAGCCTCACTCTCTCTCACCTCGTCCTGAACGTCCTTGTCTCACAGCTCGCTGTCCGTCCCCTCATTGTCTGACTCCCCTGTTGTTATCGCTGCTGTTATCCGTGCTGTTTGTTACACTGGCTGAAGCAAATTGTGCTGTTGTCAGGGCTCAACCTGGGTTTACATTCTTGGCAGTGCACACACTGTATAGTTCAATGATATATCAGTAACAATGGGGGTTGAAAAAATAGGTTATTTATTGTATAAAGATGCATTTGGCAAAACATTTGGTTACACCAGCACACTAGCAGCTATAATCACGAACAGTATCCGGCCAGAACTTATAGTATAATTGTGCAGCGTGTCCAATTCCCAGCCTCCATGCTATGGATCAGTGAACATTTCTGGAGCAGGGAAAAGATCATCTTTGTGCTCGAGCACCAGTGAGGCAACAGACTTTTATAGTGTTTATGCTAGCTTATATTTTTCTCCCAGTGGATGTTTGAAACTGTGTTATATTACCCTCGCTGCATAATGTGGCATTTGAAAAACAAAAGCATTATTCATGCTTCGGCAAAGCATTATTCAAGCTGTTACCGTAAGATACACACACACAGCACAAACCATATTCTGAAAGTGAGCACCATATGGATTGCAATTGGTGTTATTATCTTGGCATGAACACTATGTGGGAAGTCGTTTATGAATTTCAGATAGGGGCAGTACCGTATATGATATCGCCGTCTAGTTTGCGGGAGCTGCATGCAGTGGGAGGATGAGGTGGTATGGACCAGGTTAGCAAAACACAAATAGACGGTGCCGCAAGGTTAATGAAAATCTGCAGTGAGCATGCAGGCAGTGCAGTATACAGGGATGTGTCATAACGCTCGGATACAACAGCCGAGCTCGCAGCCCCGCGCTCTCACTTCGTCTCTCTCATGCTCAGTCATTCCTCTTTGTCTCCAATCGTCTTTCTGCTTATCAAACTCTGCCTGCCTCTCTGCTTCTCCCCCCTCCTTGCGTGCCTTTTTCTCACCCTTTCCACTCATCATCTTTCTCTACATGTTGTTGTGTCTAAATAATACAGTATAGAAATTAACTACAGTTATTTTGGTGTAAACCACATTAAATAGAGACACACTGAATAATGGAAACAAACAGCGAATCGGACACGTCCGCAAGAGACGTTAGAGGAAAGAAAAGGCACTCGATGGGAAATATTCCAAGCTGTCGTAACATGTTAGGTGTAGGATGCGTGATTAGCGTTTTAATGGAGGGACAAATGCAGTCCCCTGCCTTCATAATGGGTTTCAAGCAGTGAGCCATCATTACATCAGCCTTGGGACGGACTCAGTTAGTTATTCAGACAGTGAGTTTCGACAATAAATCATCTCCCAGCCTGCATGTCCGTCATTCCTTCATCTGTCGTGTGCTCCCTGCCCCCCTCTTTTTCACTTTGTCACCATCTCTTCCCTCCATCTGGGAAGTAAAGAGGGACGTTATTTCATCAGCGTCAGAACTGGGCTAAGTCAGATTTGTTGTTCGGCCAACACTCTCCGTTGGTTTTATATCCGTGTCTTCTTCTCACAGGCTCCTACAAGCTTCATTTTTTAACCTCACAGGAGCAGTTTTTCCTGCTTGGTGTGATAGATACCAGAGATATACATGTTAAACGAGTTGTCTTAATGTCTTATTTCATGTCTCTGTAAATACTTTCCGTCGTTAAGAGGTCAAAACAGGAACCTCTTACTGTATGGACGGCACTGCTGGGAAGTGGCTGCTGCGTATTGTGGTCTAAGTATAACAGCTGAGTGGCAACAGTATTAGTGGCCACAAAGGAACTGATGCATCTTATTTAAGCAGCTCACTCCGATTGTCAGTCATTAGAGAGGAGTAGTAGATGACTCCATCTGGCTCTGCCCGTTAGTGAGGAAAATAATGACGGCAAAAAAGAGAAATCTATATTTGACGCAATAGTTTGAATAAGCATTAGTACGACACCTCTGACCTCAGCTCATGCCACTAGATGCTACTATTTCTATCTGTATGCGTGGTTCTCTCTGTGTGTGCTTGTTCAGTAATTCATTCGATTGTTTGCTCACACATAATTATTGCGATGCACGGTGCTTAGGGAAATTGCAGCATGCAGTGTGAAGGTCACGCAGAGCAGTAAATACGCCGTGTATACTCAAACATCCCAATTTAAACAAGCACCGATCAAACGGAGGCCGGCGACACTGTTTGCACAACCTGGAAGTTACTCAGTGTTTTTTTTAATAATCTTGTGATCATGTAAGCACTTGGATTACACATTATAAGTGATTCTAAGTGACATCAGCATGTTTTTCGCTGCACAGTATGTGTAGCTCGATTCGAAGACGTGTATAACCTGCTCGCTACACAGAAAGTGTTTTGGGCACTTTGTATGTGCGCCAGAAAGGGCAACAAGAAATGTAGACTAAGTCACATCTTGTGCCTAGGGGAATGTCTTTTCAAGGGCATGTTGTTTTGCCTCGTTGATATCATCTTAAGCATTCTGGTCATTGTAACTACTTAATAAAACATTAGTTAAAACAGTGTTTTAATATAAAATTAGTAGGGCTGTCAATCGATTAAAATATTGAATCGCTAGATTGTCTACAGTTAATTGTGATTAAGCTGTCAGTGTGTCAGTCTGCAAAGTGGAGACTTGTGGGTACCAATAGAACCCATTTTCTTTCAGATATCTTGAGGTCAGAGGTCAAGGGATCCCTTTGAAAATGACCATACCAGTTTTTCCTCGCTAAAATTTAGCTTAAATTTTGAGTGTTATTTAGCCTCTTTCGCAACAAGCTATTATGACATGGTTGGTAACAATGGATTCCTTAGGTTTTTCTAGTCTCATATGATGCCAGGATCTTCACTCTCACTTTATAACTGAGCCCACTACAACCTAAAATGCATTAAAGAAATTAGTGGCGTTAAAATAATCTGATAACCCGCTCTACACTACCCACCTATAGCACCAAACAGCAGGCAGACAAAGTTAGCAACTAGCAGGTGAACATAGTGAAGCATTTAACAGCTAAAGCAGCAGATATTTCCCTCAGGAGTTGGTGGAGACCAAAACAGAGCTAAAAGGAGAGTGAATACTGGACTGAAACATGACACCAAATGATGCTCCGAACTTTCGCTAATTTTGCAGAGGAAAAATGATCATGGCCATTTACAAAGAGGTGAAAATGGGTTCTATGGGTACCTACGAGTCTCCCCTTTACAGACATGCCCACTTTATGATAATCACATGCAGTTTGGGGCAAGTCATAGTCAAGTCAGCACACTGACACACTGACAGCTGTTGTTGCCTGTTGGGCTGCAGTTTGCCATGTTATGATTTGAGCATATTTTTTATGCTAAATGTAGTACCTGTGAGGGTTTCTGGACAATATTTGTCATTGTTTTGTGTTGTTAATTGATTTCTAATAATAAATATATACATATGTTTCCATTAAGCAGCATATTTGCCCACTTCCATGTTGATAAGAGTATTAAATACTTGACAGATCTCCCTTTAAGGTACATTTTGAACAGATACAAAAAATGTGCGATTAATTTGCGATTAATTGCGATTAAATATTTTAATCAATTGACAGCCCTATTATATATGAATATATATATATGCCCACATGTTGCCCTAGTCATAGATTCCTACCATTCACTTATAGTGGCCCACAGGGGAATTATATTTAATAATTCAATGGACTAATGAGAACAGTTATCAGGGGCATTTTTTGCCCTTTCATCTTTATTTTCACAGGCATTTTCAGATCTTTCAAGGGCATTTTTGCCCCCTGCTCCTATTCATTTCTAACCCTGCTTCCCTTATGTTTTTCCTTATTATTTCATGTCCTCTCAGATACAGAGCTAATTATCCCAATGACCTTACAGTCACAGTTTTTTCCAACTTCTGCTGTTTCCTTTGGATACAGTATGTGCTAATGTTGGAGAGATCTTCTAGGAATAGATTTACTGCTGGTTTTGGTTCATTATTTTTAATAAAAACACACGAAAGCAGACCGAGGGGATAACATTTGTAAACTGCTGTAGAGAATCCCCACAGCTCCCAGTGCCACATCTGGCTCATCACAGCCACCAGGCCAACCGCCAGATCCCAGCTCAAGCACGAGGGCTCAGGTTGGGCTTGTGGCAGCATACCATCCCCCCCCCGGGGGCGGTTGTAGCCTTTACTGAGGCCTCAGGCACAATTTATCTGTTAACTCTACAACAGTCTACAACTGTATTACTTAACTTATGTCGTGTCTCACTGCAAACATTAGCACATTTCATACTGTCTAGTACCACGCCTGTGCTCAGTGAAAGGTATATTGACTTGGAGTCTAAATCACAAGTTTCATCATGATATAATATTATATTGATTCTTTAAACAACAATATGATATTTGCTGATATGACAACCAGGTGGCAATTTCCCCTTATTCAATTCAGGGGCCTGCGATCCATATGAGATGATATCATATTCCTATTTAACACAATCAGTTACATTCATATCAACTGGGCTCTCTAGCGAGGAGGTGCGCTTGGACGGAAATGGTGACGCAGACGTGCCATGGGAGTTTCAAAGTAAAGGTGAATCTTAAAGATGATTGATGTTTTCACTATACATCGATGATATTGGAGCATTGATCACTGAACCGATATATCGATCCAGATCGATGTATCGTTACACCCTCCAATATTGACCATAATTGAGTACATACTAAATACTAAAAAGAGGAACATCTCAGCTTCAGGCTAAAGCTTTTGAGATGTTTGTTATAATACTTCAGACATAGCAAGCTGCCAATATGTCCGTTACTGTGCTATAATCTACAGTATCTAAGGTACAATATATTCAAACATTCTCAGTTTTAGTATCTATTTTAACTGGCAAAAATACAAACATCAGTTTAAATTAGTTACTTTACTGTTTGTTGTATTTACAGTAATAGTAAATAGTATATATATTGTGTCTTTTCTCTGCAGAATTGTCATCGATGATTGCTTTATAAGACATCTGTTGGGACCTAATTATTATTTTTCTCTGTGATGCTGCATTGAACATCTGAATGAATACATTAGTATTACATTTTACAAGCTAACTTAGCAAACTAGAGAGAGCTAACATTATTCTAACCTTGTATAATCCCTACTAGTATGTTGGGACAAATAATTGATATATGGCAATATATTACAATAGCTTTTTTTATTGATAAACTAGCTGTAAAATCATGATTTATTCTCTTATGTTTGAGGGATATTTGTCCTATTGGCATTTAACTGTGAAACTGTTTTGTGGCAGCTGAGGCCATACATTTGAATGATGGCACACCATTTGTGTGTGTGTGTGTGTTACACACTGTAACCTTAATTAACCATAATTATTAAACATACCTACTTAATAATACAGTGAATGCATACGGTAGATAGATGTGTTTTGACACATTTTCCCTCCAGTTTCGGGGTTGTTTTCCTCTCTTAGTTAAACAGATATTGAGGTGTATCACAATACATGTTGTCTGGTCATGTTGCACAGTCAACTGTATTCTGATACTGTTGTAACACACTGTCTCACATGGTGAGTTACACAATGATTGCCACCCCCTGTAGTCATTATAAACATACTAGAGTAGCAGGAGGTAATGTTACCAGTTTCACCCACCACCTTACTTTATTCCTCTTATTTATTTATTTCTTCTTTATACACATAGAGTTCCATCATATCTTCACTAAACAATTTAACATTTTGGGGTATTTCATGTTTAAATGTACTTTACATGTTGTTGAGAGTCTTGTTATTCCACCCCATTCTTACTCTTTCTCTTGCTGTGTTTCTGTCTTTCTCTCCTTTCCTTCTTTCTCAGCTTCTTTATTTTCTTTTTTTCTCCGTAATAATTTATTGGGAGTAACAACAGGTGTATAGAAACATACAAATAGAGCACAAATGTAAATGATTGTCCCTCCATATTTTGGTATTTTTCCCAAAAAGCCCCCTCGCACTCAACCCTCACCCATTACCGATGCAAAAAGGATAAAGAACAAAAAACAAAGTTGAATTAAATAAAAAATTAAATAATAAAAAATAACAGAAGATAAACTACACATTGACAGTAATGATAATAATTGGATAAATCCCAAACTACAGATAAAATAGGCTCCTAAACTTTACCATGTACTGTTAATGCTCGTTTCCATTTACATAAATCATATTTGTATTGTTTATTCTTATTCCTACCCACAATTCTGAGCCACTTCATTGATAAAACATACAGTGTAGTTCCTGAGTGGTGTACTTTTTCTTCTTTGCGTGTTCCAATTTCTTTTTTATGCTTCTGAGAGGGCGCTCCTGGTGATGAAACTGTGTCATCATCATCTCGTGACTTCGTGTCATCACCAGAGCTGGGGTTTGTGGCATACATATGCCCTGAAGCGTCTTTTTACAAGGGCCTCTGCCAATCAGATGCACAGTCTTGATGTGGGGTAGAGCCTTCCCTGAATCACTGATGTTTATTTATTTCATGATCTCTGGCATGCAATAAGAACTACATTAATTTTTTAATAGGAGGTTGAACTGAATGTGCGTGAGGCACATTGCGAGTGTGCTACGTAACCCCCTACACTATGTGCAGCTCCACTTTGTCAGCATCAGAGTCATCGAGCTGTCATGCAAAAGCAACGTCAAAGTGAGAGACTGAGTCACTTCTCGAGATCAGATTGTTCTATTAATTCACCGCTAATTGCCTGGAAAAGATACTGGTTGATGATTTGTCTTTTTAAAGGTACAGTGTGTAGGATTCAGTGGCATCTAGAGGTGTGGTTGCAGATTGCAACCAACTGAATACTCCTCCGCTAACCCCTCCCTTTCCAAGCTTGTAGAGAACCTACGGTGGCCTTCAGGTAACGTTATAACGCGACAGGCTCTCTCTCGAGCCAGTGTTTGGTTTGTCCGTTCTGGACTTCTGTAGAAACATGACGGAGCAACATGGCGAACTCCGTGAAGAGGACCCGCTCCCTTTGTACTGTAGATATGAAGGGCTCCTTCTAAGCTAACGAAAACACAATGATTCTTAGTTTCAGGTGATTGTACACTAATGAAAACATATACCTGAATATTATATTCCATTTCTGCTGATAAATCCCCCTAAATCCTACGCACTGGTCCTTTAACTAGGTGGTATTTGCTACGGCCGACTGCAGAGCATGATGCAAGTGATCTGTTTAATTACAGTGTCTGTAGGGATCCCTCGTCCAAAGTGAAGGTGCACGGTTGACTCACAGCTCGGTCTGTAAATTGATCTGAAAGTAGGGAAAATGTCAGCCAAATGACCTGGGTGTATCTACTTCAGCAGTAGAGGAGACTTAAACTACATCACACTGGCTAAATTTGGTCTCCACCGAAATAACCCACTATTGTGTGACAGTCTGACAGCAGACCTGTTTTTAGCTCATTTGACACAGTATGTCAACAGACTGACATTGGAGGTGTGAATGTTGGTCTGTACCTTTCCACAGTGTTTTCTTTTAGTTTAATCGCAATGCAGAATTAAAGCCAAGACAGAACTTCAGAGGTGTTTCTTGATATACATTGTTATAAAAATAGCTTCTCTTTACCTGTTGCATACAGCACTTCTTTTAAAGTACAGGGCAGTTACAAAATTAGATACTAGGGGTTGTAATCACCAGAGGCCCCACGATACGACATTATCATGATACTTGAGTCAGGATATGGTCTTATTGCGATTTTAAACATGCTGAGTATTGCGATAAGATATATTGCGATTTATAACTTTTTTCAACTGCAAATTATGCAGTTTGTCAACATCAGTTTTTTTCTAATAAGACACAGTTCACATATCTTGAGGTCAGAGGTCAAAGGACCCCTTTGAAAATGGCCATGCCAGTTTTTCCTCGCCAAAATTTAGTGCAAATTTGGAGAGTTATTTAGCCTTCTTCCCGACGAGCTAACATGACATGGCCGGTACCAATGAATTCGTTAGGTTTACCAGTATACCAGTATCTTCATAGCTTTACAACTTTGAGCCAACTACAACCTTTGAAAGTCAGAATAGCATCGGATTTTTAAGAGGTTAATAGTTTATATAATAAACGATTGATACTTGATATCTGTGTATCGATACAATATTACCAGGCAAAATATAAAATATATTTTAAATAATAAATATATATTTCCCCCACCACTATTAGATACATTCATGTAAAAAAAAACAGACATTTCACGTCAAGTTATAAGACAAGAGAAGGTTGATAACAGGGCTGCAAGTACCGATTATTTCCTGTGTGTACATTACTTCTTTGGCAAATACCCATGTGATGCCTTTCAGTTGCTTTTTTCTCCAACCAACAGTCCAAAAGTCAAAGATTAACAGTTTATGTATATAATAAACCGACAGAAAGCACTGGCATCGTGAGATGACAAAAAGGAGATGACGATGAAGCCACACAGTGTACTGTAATTTGCCACCTCAGCAACAGATAGTGCGGCGTCAAAGGAGATTAGTCGGCTTTGGTTTATAGACTCCTGTGGACTTGATTCACCTGTCTCTCTGAACAGGCTTTGCCAAGTCTTTGGTGCCTTGAGGCCTCTGCCCCAGTCCCATGCAGGGACACAGGTGCATAAGCACACACACACACACACACACACAGAAGGTGTGTTGTATCTTGAAGTGCTGAATCATGCGTCAGGTTGAGAGAGACTAAGAAAGGCAGATGGAAACAGAGAAGAAACAAAGGGAGGAGGGCAGTGTTTGTATCACACAGCAGCAACAGTGATTCCTGTACTATGTTCCCTTGATTGATTTCCTATTGTGTTGAGCCTCTTTCTCTCTGTAATTACAGCTTGTAATTGAAGTAAGAACAAAGGTTTTTAAAACGTGACCCGGTAGTGTTTTTTTTTGTCTGTTTGTATGCAATCACGCAATCGACCTCTGCTCTGTTTAAGCTGCGTGTTCATGTAATTTATCACAGTGACTGCAGCACTATACCTTCCACAAAGACAACACGAATCTATATACGTCTACAATGCATTCATCACAGAGGAGAGCGGATGGCATTTATAGGAGGGTAACTAAAAGGAGCCTGGCCTCATTACCCTGCTCTCTCAAATGGCATTTAGTTGTAGGACACACATACGTACAGTAGTGAGGAGGAGCAGGATGTGACCGGCTGCAGGACTCTCCTCCGTCAGCCAACAGCTCTGATGACTGTATGCAACTGTTTCCTGTCATGTGATTTGATGTGATGTGACATTGGGCTGTGTCATGTCTATACGTTTGTGCGTGTGTGTGCTTCTGGATATTTCATACCCTGTAGCCTAGAGGTGAAATATGACAGCTTGGTTGCACAACCGATCTCTTTCCTTCCTGAAATATACTCTAAATATCAACCTGCCAATACAATGTGGGCAAAAAAATATTAATTATTGACTCAAAAATGAGTGTTTGAAGACATCAAATCAAAACTGATAAATAACTTTAAAGCACCAATGAATCAGATCATCTTTTTTCAAGTTCACACACTGCTGGTGGAGATTTACAGTAACTCTGCTAGGAAAGTTGTATAACCCAGGACATTATTTCAACTTTGCAGCAGGTGCTGGTTAGCCCAGATTCTCTACGAGGCACACGTAGGCTACACAGCTGGTTGTTTATATTTGTGTCCTCAACAAGACAAACTTGGGTAATTCAACATTGTTTTGCAAAGCACACAAAGGTCTGGCCTCACTCGAGGGTACTGTAGGTCGAGGACAGTAAAGGAGCAACTTCTCTGTGCCTGGAGACGTACATGTCATTTATCAAACAGAGGCAGCAGCCTGTGCGTCATGAGTGAAGATAACATGTAATTTTTTTATGCATTAAAGGAGGAAGGATGGAGCTTTACAGATTGCATGAAGATTAAAGAATACAGACACATTTTTCCACCTGCAAATGTTGCAGTTGTTCTAAACTTGATATCCAATGCACAATGACACGTCGATGAGACATTTCTAGTGGGCATTTGGATACAGTAACGTGGTGGGAGTCCAGGGAGACATCAATCATATCGGTGCCACCTACATCCTCCGTGCAGCTGCGATGTGAGCTTCTGCTGGAGCAGTTGCTCTGTCTGGGTCACCTGTCTCTGCTTTGGTGCTTCTCCAGTGACTTTATGCTGCTTCTTTGTGTTCTGTATTTCACATTATGTCCCTCCGTCTTATTTGACTTTGTCTTTAAAAGGTACTCTATATGATATCCAGAGCATTAGTATAGCATCAGACAACTATTGTCTATGTAAAGATATAGAGGAATAATGTCTACCTGAGCAGATAATGAAGTCTCTCTCCCTCTGTGTGTGTTGTAATCCCAGCTTCTCCGTGCTTTGTTGACATAGCCGGGGCTGGCCACGCGTGTTTTTAGTGCATGTTCATACATGTGAGCGTGCGCCTCCGTAATATAGCTCACGGCTGCCGCTTCGCACTGCTCTTATACGACAGTTAGTGTGTGTACAGTTTATGTGTCGGTGAATAAATGCTACAACTCCTCCGCTCAAGACCCGAGCCAACTTCCTGTATCCTGCAACGCCGGCTCAGACTCTCTTAAGGCGGGCTGTTAAGGTGGACCAGCTTCTCTCCTTAAAGTGACAAGCCACTCCTCTGAGTTTTGCTCAGCTTTTAATTCATTTTGACTATTTCTTTAAACCGTTTAACCGATGGCATTAATCGGTTAAAATTCTTAATGCCGGTTAACGGTTAAACGGTTGTTTATTAACATCCCTAGTAGGAAAGTATGTACACACTGTGTAGTGTATTGAGAGGGGACCCACTATTAACCGTTACACTCTCCGTAGTTGTTGGTGTGAGCTTTTGCACCCAACTGTAGCATTGCTTGGGGATGCAGCTATGTCATGGCAGGACCCAAGGAAGCACAGTCTCGAGTGTGAAGTTGTTTGGATGAGCAGTTCTGGAGAAAGCTGCAAGCAGCAACACCGCAGGCCAAGCAGTCGGCCTGTTCCGAACAGGCACGTTTTAAAAACGGGCGCTGCACTAGTATCCATAATTGGACAAACACATCATAGTAGAAGCAAATTTTCTGTCCAGTGCTACTAAGCACTTGGCTACGGAACAGTGAATTCACTGTTCCGTAGCTCCATAGTGGTGTTCGTGCATGCTTTATCCCATTTGGATGAGCAAGTCTTAAAACAGCAGCAGCCCCCTTTTCATGGAAAAAGCTAACAAATTATCATTTTCATGTTAACAATGAGCATGTTTTTATTCAGGTTTGGCTTTCTGACAGGATAGCTTGTGAATGCCTTTATTTGATATCCAACTCAGATTGTATTCCGCTTTGAATAGTTTTGTTGTTGGAGGACGCAACAGAGTATTGTACTGTAGCATTTTAACGGATTTGGGAACCCCCACCCTGTATGTGGTACTGCAGAGCATGACAGTGGCCGGCTGTCGGAGGCGAAGCAGACCTTTGTTGTCTGGACTGTGGGAGCTGCAGCCTGCGGGGGGCTAAAGAGCTCTGTCACGTGTCTTTATGTGTGACAATCTGCCTGTCACACATTTGACATGTTCTGAGGAGGGGGACCTTCCTCTGCGAAAGACGCACCCACAGTGTCACAGGACCAGCATCAATGTTACATTTGTTGTACTAAAAATGTAGAAAATGTGCTTTTTAAACCACATATTGTCATTTCTGTGACCTATAGTTGTTGATTTATTTGAGCTTTAGATTGTGCATCTTTAAATGTATTAAAATGTAGAATTATTAATTAATGTAGTATTAAATTTAGTTTGACAAAACAGTAGCTCACATTTGTTGGGGTGCAGTTCTTTCTTTTAATTCATCATTCAAACAATCTCTCTCCCTCTCTGTCCATTTCTATCTATTCACCCTGTCACACACACACACACACACACACACACACACACTCACACACTACAGCCTAATGGACTCCTCCGGTCCAATTTTGTCTCGCAGACAAAAATGAAAGACAATGCTTTTTCCACTCCGCTGCCGTCTGGGTTGTTGTTGTCCTCTCTGTTTTAAGACGCGGCTCTCTGACGATGAACATAATGTGCCTTGAATCATGTTGCTGCTCGGCTCACTGAGGGGAAGCTCACTCTTGGCCCACGGGATGGAAAATCCCCGACTCCACCGCCTGAAAGAAAGAGTTTTTCCCTCCTCATCCCCTGTAGATTTAACCCATTTTCCCTTGCCAAGTCACTCAGTGCTCCTTCTGCTGCTAGTCGGTCTTGTTAACTGCAGTAGAGAGTGTTAATTGCTTGACCATATGGTTTAGAGTACAGAGTTAATTGTCAGACCCGCGTTGTTAAAGTGGAGAGGAAAGTATAGCTTTAAACAGACTGATTATTCCGACACTGCTTTATTTGTGTTTTGTTCAATTAGAGACTGGAAGTAGTTTTACACACACTACTGTATAAATACAAGCTAATTAATGTCAACAGTAATGCCAGCACAGCAGCTCAAATACTCAATTTTATTATTGGTTAAATGCAAAAAAAAGTGTGGATGTGTACAGGCGTTGCTCTTGGTATATCAAATATTGGATGTACCACACATACACAACCAATGTGTGTCTTCCTGATACCTTCATGAATAGATCAAACAGGATAAGGGAGAGGAGGGCTAGAAAGCATTCAAGTGAGAGGAAATATAGGTTAAAAATAGGCTGGATCGTCAGCACATATATGTTTCAAGCTTAAATAAATAAATAAATCACTAGTGAAAACCATGTATATATATAAAAAAATTGTGCTAAACTCTGCTGTTCTAGCTTCAATTGCAATGCAAAACTGAGGTCTAAGAGACTTAGAGTCGTTAATGCTATGTCTGTTCTGTCCGCTGAGGCAATTGAGTACATTTTAATAAATGTATGTGATTTTAAAGGTTATTAAAATATCATATTAATCAAGCTTAAGGCAGGCCCACACTAAAAGATTTTTCAAATCTTAACCGATGTTGAAAATGTGGGTGACCCGACACATCCAGAGTCCTGAACTCTCAAAACCGCAAATCTCGCAAAGTATCTCGCGATCAAACGTGACTTTAGAGTGAATAAACTTGGCGTTGTTGCCACAAATCAACAAGTTGTTCCTCCGTTTCTGAGGTTCATCTTACTACTACTTTATGCTTAGTGTTTTTCTTTTTTCTTTTTGTTTTCCTTAATTTTTCAGTCAGCTTGGTTCTCAATTGGCTATCGTTCCTTCTCATATGCGTCTAGGGATGCACCGATACCGGATCGGATATCAGGCCGATACTGAATCAAATATAGGTGACAATGGGGCCAATCTATTCAATTCAATTCTATGGTTATATAGTATATACATTATAAGCTGGAATTTTTAATTCCTGTTTAAGTTTTGACCAATTTGTTACTAAAAATGTTTACACTTGAATTGTAACACCTGTTAATTTTTAAGATTTTTTTAACCAAGTTTCTGGTGAATGATTTATTATTTTAATAATAAATAATTCAGTAAATTTTATATCTACATATTTATCTGTTATGTTTTGTTTTACAAAGTTAAAAAGCAATGTTTAAGTCAAGCCTGATGTTGCCTTACACATAAAAGAATGATCCCAGTCACTTCCACGCAGTGAGGCAAGGAAAAAGTCGGATTGGTGCATCCATAACTGCGTCATTGGCTGTCCTCGGGGTTCCCCACACACAACGGGATATCCGATAGTGAATATTATTATTATTATTATATGTTTAATATTTGTGATTTGAAATTGGTGCAGTCAGGATGGACTTCCGAGCTGATCGGGGAATGTAAAAAACACTCTTGACATACTGTACTTCACATCACAGGAATATCAGGAAAGATAATAATCGGGCACAATATCGGCTTGATTCTCGTGTAGTGTGTGACCGGCTTTAGATTCCCGGCTTTAGATTCCCTTTACAACAGCTACTGCTGGCTTTACAGGTCACTTTGTGTACTGTCACTGTAAGCAGATATGAATGAATGACATTTGAAATGTTGTATGCTCCTCCACTGGGAGTATATCTCTGTCTTCTCATCTCTTACTGTCACTGTCAGTCCGTCTCTCAGCTCGGCCTGTTATTTGATGTAAGATATAAACAGACATGTCCGCACAGTAAAGACAGAGACACAGACGGGCAGTGGCACCGAGAGGCCGACTGAGACAAAGAGAAGGAACAGTTTGTCTTGACGGGAGGCCAAATCTCATGCAATACAACAAATATAAGTCTCTTAATCATAAATGAATTGTAAAAAGATAAATAGAACCAGGGTTTATGCTATATAAAAATGAGTAAATCATCAGTAGTAGTGAGAGATACATGCACTGCCATCTTCTGTTATTGAGCCTGGGGTGTAACTGTTTCTGCAACCCCATAGCAGCCAAACCAAATCTACATCTGCTATTTTCTTCCCAACATCTGCTTCTTATTTTTTTTTTTATCACGATTTTGTTCCTAAACTTCATTATTTTGACATTCGGAAGCAATATGAATCATTTTCATGACTTATATTAAACCCCCTCTAGAGTTCTGAGTACGGAAACAGTCAGCGAAAGCGGCTTTGATCGCCGGTCCGTCCCCGTGGGATATCCCACAAGTTCCCTCCTGCATGGTGTGCACAGTACAGTAAGCAGACAGATGACAGATATAGTCTTGGGAGGGGGCTAAAGTGATAAGTGTGGAGATTAGGCTAATCTCGGGTTATTTCTGTTCGCTGGGCTGTTGTTGGTGGTTGCTGTGTGTAGGAGGTATGTCGGGAGGCTCACAGTGAAGAACACAGACCCGTCGGTGATCCCTGCTAGTTATCTAAGAAAAGCTCTTAAGATCTGTGTACTACAGCCTCTCTATACTTGACTGACTGATTCTCCGCGAGGCACATAATGATCCCTTGGTTATTTAGAGCGGAGGAACACCGCTCATGGCAGCCGTATCCTGTAATGATGCCTTGTGCAAAATAATTAATTTGTAACTAGTGAAGCATTTCTTCTACTTCCTAAGAGTTAATGTTGTAGTGGATGGATTTACCATTATCCATCTGTCATGACGACGGCCGTGCTCATCTATTGAAGTCTAGCTGCTAATATGAACGTGAACAGAACAATTAATATTGTCTCATATAGCGATGTTATTTATGGATGTCCATTTGTGACTACAGCACAGATTAGATTGTGTTGCGTATCAAGTGTAGTTGCTCATGATGCTACGGCTAACACAGTCAGAGGTATGTGAGGCTAGATAGTGTGTTGTTGCTCCACTCTGATTGTAATATCATTCTGCCCCCATATGGCTGTGTATTTACAGTGCTGCTGATGCATTTTTATGGTTATAGAGCACTTAATGTTTCGCTAATTATACTATGGTATGTATCCTTTTTCCACATTATGCTAAGAGGAACCATGTTTACTATTAGAGCCATCGTAATTTGTGTTTGCACTCCAGAAGCCATAGTTAACAGAGAGGATCAAATGCAGTATCAATTTAATAAACCAATTAGGGCTGTCAAAGTTAACGCGATAATAACATGTTAGCGCAAATTAGTTTTAACGCTGCTAATTTCTTTTACGCAACTTGCGAATTTTGAATCCATTGGTACCAACCATGTCATACTAGCTCATACTAGAAGGAACTCTAACTCTCCAAACTTACACTAAATTTTGGTGAGGAAAAACTGGCGTGACCATTTTCAAAAGAGGGCCCTTGACCTCTGACCTCAAGATATGTGAATGAAAATGGGTTCTATGGGTACCCACGATTCTCCCCTTTACAGACATACCCACTTTATGATAATCACATGCAGTTTGGGGCAAGTCATTGTCAAGTCAGCACACTGACACACTGACAGCTGTTGTTGCCTGTTGGACTGCAGTTTGCCATGTTATGATTTGAGCATATTTTTCTATGCTAAATGCAGTACCTGTGAGGGTTTCTGGACAATATTTGTCATTGTTTTGTGTTGTAAATTGATTTCCAATATTAAATATATACATACATTTGCATAAAGCAGCATTTTTGTCCACTCCCATGTTGATAAGAGTATTAAATACTTGACAAATCTCCCTTTAAGGTACATTTTGAACAGGTAAAAAATTAAATTAATTTGCGATTAACTCTTTTAATTGATAGACAGCCCTAATATCAATATATAAATTGCACTAGTCTAAAATCATACTGTGAGTATGCCATCTCAGTATATGGGGAAGGGTGTGCCCTCGCTGTAAAATGTGGAAAGGAAGGGTCCATCTTGCTGATGTTTCCATGAGCACAGCAGGTCACCCTGTTCAATCCAGTCAAATCCGTCCTGCTCTCACATGGGCGCTAATCTTCCCTGACTGCCTTCTTAGCACAATCACAACTCTGGCTGCAACACCCACCCTTCCTCTCTTTCACTCCTCCATGACATTTGAGAGAGAAAAAAAAACTGCATCTTGCTGTCTTCTTTCTTTCTTTCTTTCTTGCCTGCCGTCCTGCAGTATATTCTGTTTGTTTGTAAATTAAGTGTGGTTGAGGCTGCAAGATCTCTCCATCGTATTTTGTCCGTGGCAACATGCTGCTCCTCTCCCCATGACAGGAGCATCTTGTCCAGCAGCTCCTTCAACTTAAGGACTTAATGACGCAGCTAGCAGGGCTGGTTCTAGCTTTTTGAGGGCCCAAATGCAAAATCTTGTTTTTTGACCAAATGCTACTTTTTACACATTGAAAATATTTTAATTTAACTTAGCTGCATGGTTAACATCAACATAATTAAAACAAACATGCAAATTATATAAAAAAAAAAAGTTTTGGATAAATTATAAATTTACATTATGAACAAAAATGAACCACTTTCGATGTTCGATTTATGTTAAAGGTCACTTTGAATGATTAACTAATAATAATGTAGAAAAATAAAGATTTTAAATTTGTCCACATTCATTTCAGGAGGATGGTGAAAAAAGTGAATTGAGAGCCCTGATATATGTTCACCGTCTATAGACAAATAATGATAACTGAAATCAAACACAGTTATTGTGCATCATTCTAAATATACTACAGATCGAATCTGTTTCTGTTAAACGACAGCAAGGCAGCAGCGCCTTGGATCGATGTAGCGCGCCTCTCCGTTACTTCCCTGTTATCTCTCAGCTCTTTCCTTCTTCCCTCCATCATAGACCGACTGACAGCATCATTCCAGGAATTAAATCAGCGTCCTCAGTCAAACTGTCCCGCTGAAACAGACTTGCATAACCAGACAACCGGAGGGAAAATGGGTCATGTTTTGAAAAGAGTTCTTCTTAAGCCTCGTGGCGAGTTTGTGGACAATACGTCCCAACATTTGTTTTCTCAGAAATGTTCTGAGATAACTGATGAGTTATCAATGCTACAGTACCTGAGCTTAAGAGCACTGCTTTGTGTTTGGAGGTGTCAGTCATGCGTTTATGTTTTTCTTCGAGCTGAGTTGATGTTGTTGTTTTGTTACCGCTGCTCAGGTTACAGGTACAAATCAATAGAACATTCAACCTCCTCCTCCTCATCCATAAATACATTTACTTGTTCCCCTGATGCGCCGAGCCTTTCCCCGTACAGAGCAGACTTTTATAAGCTTTGAAAGAAATTTTCTAAAAAGAATGTGCATAAATTAACAGCATACATTAATCCCCACAGGTCAAAAAGAAGACTTAGCACACAATATATAAATGCTGACAGGAGAGGAGGATTCTTCCATAACATTTCAAGTTAATGTTTAAAAATCAACAACGCAGTATCCACCAATGACATCCATGCAAGAAAGCATGCTAAATGTGACCCCTGTGGCTGTGTGAGCTTCTGCCCCGGAGCATGCTGCCTCTGCCAATGCAGCTCTGAATGGTTGAGCACAGATTAAGGCAGCAGAACAGTAGTGTTGAGGTTATCACGCTCACACGACCGAAATAGACGCAGAGCGGGTGAGACAGCGGGCAAGGCAGCTACGCTCGCAGTACAGTGTGATGTGCTTAGTGGAAGAACCGGAGAGAATACTGCTGACGGACACAGAAAATGATGGAAAACAGAGCGGATGAGCTCCCATAGGAACGAGTCTTTATATGAACTCATGATTGGCACACTATTACCAAGGGATGACTTTCCCAGGGAAATGAATGCATTGATTGATGGTTGGTTGGTATGGGCTAATCCAGTAGATAACAGTATCACCATCTATTTTTATCCCACACGTTCACATCAAGTTGTGATATTTGAGTCCTTATTTGATGATCAAGAATCTGCTCAAGCCACGAGGCTACATTCAAACATTTTGTAGATTAAATATGTGGCAGAATTTATATCAAAGTAAGTGCACAAAATAAAAAATAAAAAACAAGAGCAGCATACAAAAAACATAAAATAAGTCCCCAGTACTGTACGTCATTTGTTTTTTGCGAGTCGGAAATGAAATGAAAGACTTTAAAAGAAAGCCAACTGTGGGTAACACTTCAATGTGTGATTTGTAATTAGTTGTCGCTGTAAAAGTGAGGTTATCACTACACTTCTATTCCTAGTGGCTCATTAGTGGCGGTGAGTGCAGTGAAGCGAATACTCTTTTTTGTCTCTCGCAGAAAAGACTTTGAGCGCTTGTCAAATGTTGGTTAGCTGCCGAAATGATGAAACAATCAGGTTGTAACAGCTTAAAATATTTTAACTAAATTAAACAAGATGAATGAGTGGCACAGAGGATGGCTGGGATTTGTGTTTTGAAATGAGTGGCATGTTAAAGAAATGTTTTGATGGCTATTTATGACAACTAACAGGAAGAATAATTTCATTTTTTATCTTCTTCATCTCCCACTGATAGTTTAGAGATCAGCAATACATACCATATGTATAAAATCTGAGTTTAAAAAGTCACTATGTGGATTTGCTACTATGGGGACTGACATCATTACACAGGAATACAATTTGATCCATAAGAGTCTCAGCTTTACAGTCATACCAACTTTATGTAATTCTAAGACTGTTTAGGGACTCCAGTATGCAGCAATATATATATAATTTGCACTGAATGCAAAAAAACGTCATGGTTTTTGCCCAAAACTGCATGTGATTATCACAAAGTGGGCACATCTGTAAAGGGGAGACTCGTGGGTACCCATAGAACCCATTTACATTCACATATATTGAGGTCAGAGGTCAAGGGACTTCTTTGAAAATGGCCATGCCAGTTTTTCCTCGCCGAAATTTAGCGTAACTTTGGAGCGTTATATAACCTCCTTTGCGACATTCAAATATATGGTTGGTACCAAAGGATTCCTTAGGTTTTTCTTTTTTCATATGATGCCAGTATGCCACTGAGCCCGCTACAACCTCCGAAAGACAGAAAAGAAGTTAATTAAAAATCGATACAGCATTTTGGGAAAATCGATACAGTATCACAAAATATAATATTGCGTTGCTCATGTGTATAGATATTTTCTTACACCCCTAATATACAATATTATTACACTCTGAAAGGGGCCATTCGGCTTACTTCTTCTTCTATTAGTAATTCCCTTGTGGATATCATGCTTTACTGTGCATGTAAAACAGGAGTGCATGCAGTGACAAAATAATGACCTCCTTTTCCAAAAGAGTTCCCAGCTACATTAATAGATCACTACTTGTTTTCCTTCCCTGTAAAGATCACCACCTGCCTTTTAATTAAGTCTCTGACTACAAATTACCGCTGGGCCTCATTACCTAAATGTACCGCTTGATACTGCTGCAAGATCCACAGAAACAACAGTTTTCACACATGGCTTGGAGAGCACAACGTCCTCTTCTTGTGAAGTTTTCTAGTCTTGCATCGTAGACAGATCTGCAGACTGATTATTTTTTCTCAGAGTTTACAGTGTGCTGCCTGAAGCACTGAAAAAATGCCAACTCTATTTATGTTTATTTATTCCCGAACTACACATACATCAACATGATTGTGCATACGTACGTATGTGAATTGTAATTACTTCCAGCATGCTGCTTTTCTTTGGGGTGGGGGGTGGGAAATAGCACTGGAAGTCTATTTCCAGTGTATATAAAATATTCCACGTCTAGCTTTATCTGCTAAGACATACATTGTCTTCGGGAGGTTTTTGTTTTTTTAACTAAAACATTTAAAAGTTTAATGGTCAACAACTTTTCTGGTACATAAAAGAAGAAGAAGGAGGTAAACATGAGACTTGCTAAATCCCAGTGAACTCCCATTACATGATAATATGATTTTTCAAATCCAAGTTCAACTGTAATTTTGTGATTAAGCAACACCGAGAGAGATCCAAAAAGGAGATTTACAAGACGATGTTAAGCGGGAGAATTCCAGATTTTCCTGGAAGCAGTTTTGTCATCCTTCAATGTAATAGCCAGTGGTGGATTTAATCCCCTCAAATTAGTCCCTCGCTAATCCTCACTAACCTCAAACAGAGGTCACTCATCTCCAATTTGAAGATGCATAAAGAACACTTTGTAATTGCGTGTTCGAGGCCCACAGCTTGGTGATGAGTAATTCTCCTGCGTGCTCTTTTCTCTCTGCACATCACATTCAAAACGTCGGCCTACAGTGCGTACATCAACCTGACAGATTGCAGTTAGAGTAACCCCTTTTTAAAAGGTGAAGTGAAACATACAAAGACTGTAACACATTGACAAACTTTTGATGCCCACAGAAGTGTATGTAAACACACCTCCCAGGTTCCTCTACTCTACCGTACCGTACTGATGAATGGATGGGGACGTGCCAAAATGTGAATGAGCTCCGTGCTGGCTTGACACAAACCGGCGTGTGACCTTGTGTCGCTATCACATCCCATCTTGGCTGTTCGTCTCCACTGTATTAGAGGATTATGCCGACCTTTGCCCCCGGTCAAATTTAAGCTCGACGCACTTAATTCTAAGCCTATATTTCGCCGATGCCAACCGAGAGCATTGGCGGTGCTTTTGGCTCTCAGTCAGCGCTACCTATTTCCTGTAGTCGCGTAGTTAATGAGAGCTTAGAGTGGCTGGCGGACACACGGCTCGGTCAATTGTTGTAACTCTGAAATATAAATCTACTCTTGCTGCTTTCCTCTCCTGTGTATTTGTAATGTGAGCAGGTGGTTAAAGATTTCACAGGAGCCTCTCGACATATGGCACAATCATGCAAACTCACAAACACCGCACCGAGGACGTAGCGGTGTTGGATTATATATTAGACTGGACTTTGAAATTACATGAATCAGCACAAACAGAGTGGGACAAAATCAAAGTGACAAATTGATGAAGGAACAGCTCAGCGACACATCAGACCAAAAAGAAGCAGGGTCTTGCATGTTTCTTTCTTCACTTCTTCTCTTGTTTCTTGCATTATAACAAATAAAGTGCTATATAGAGACATTGTTTTAGCTCTAATAGAGTGTATTTCAGCAGTTGTAACAACTGCAACACCTCACTGTTTCAAATGGTTAAAATGTATCCTCATATATCCCTACATCACAGTGAAGGTTATCCTGTCTAATCCTGTGACCTGACCGGTGATCTACACCTGGAGCCCCGATTATTAAGAGCTCTATTATTAGACTAATACCTCGTGGCTACCTGCCGACTTTTCAAACCGGTGCCCATGAAATACAAACCCAAACAAATCCCACATTGTGTTAATGAGTTTCTCTGGGTGACCCAGAGGTCGCAGAGGCTTCCCAGCAAAGTGAAACGGTCCCTGGGAATTCATAAAACCTCTCTGCAACCTTCACAACCCGCCACCGCCACCTTATCGCTCGCTAAACTCTGCGCCCCCCATTTTTTCAGTCTCTTTTGTTGTGTTTTTCGATTATGCTTTAGCTGAAGGAGGAAAGTGCAGACAAGCAGTCGACCCTTTTTTCTATTTCTGCCTGCTGTGAATCATTTGCAATTCAAAGAGGGACCAAAGAGCTACTTTCTGTTTTCCAGTCTTGTTGCAATCCTCCAAGAATGTATACCTTTATTAGTCACCTTTCTGTCTTTGTTTCCGTCTCCCCCGTTCTCTCTTTGTCTTGCCCTGTGCCTGTTGTTCTCTCCTGTTATGTCACCAAACTATAATGAATGTGAAGACACACACACCCAACAGAGGGAGAGAGAGCACTGCTAAATTAAGAAGAAAAGATGTAGGCAGCAGAGGGGAGATACTGGGTGCATTGAGACAGCCGTCCTGTAAGCTAGAGGCTAATTTTAGCCTGTGAGGGCAGTGCACTGTATCTCCCTGTGGATGAGATGAACCATAGAGGGATCTGAGCATCAGCTCAGCCTCTTGTTCTCTCATCTGTTGTGTGCGTGGACACTGTCCTTTGTGCAGAAAGGTTACAGGACAGTCACAATAGAGCCGGGGGGGATGTGGATTCAAAGAGCTTTTTAAACACCTGGGTTTTAATGGCAAACTGGTTCATAATTATGCCAGAACACATGTCAGCACAACATGAAGTCCATGCTCAGGCTCTCTGTCTTTTCTGGAGTGATTGCACTCTATGAGAAGAGGAAATAAGTAGCCCTTGCAATCTGGTCAAAAGTGGTCAGTATTTTTTTTCCAAACTCTGAAGTATATAAGCCAGAAAAAGTAAAAATAGAACTAAGGAGAAAAAATAAAAGGCAGGTAACACCAAAATACAGCGCCAAAGATCACAGGGCGTCTGAGGTTGTCAAAATTAGATTTGCACATGTATAACAAAAATCATAATAACACACTTACTGGATAAAAGTCTATATAAAATTATTTAAAAATATATATTTTTTTGCTACTTAGTAGGCCACATTCTGATTGAACCTGGTATTTTGCACAGTTGCAGATAAAAATCAGGCTACACTAATATTATTAGTATTATAGTATTTGTAAAATTAGATTCCAGTGGTGGCCACGTAGGTTTATTTGTGACTCGTGTTATCTTAACGTTTCCAATAACTCCAGAGTGTTGTAAAGTCCAAAAGTCTAAATTTATTGAAAAAAATAAATAAATATGTATGTATATTTGTTGGCGTTTAGCTTTTCAAAAACAAATTTCACTTTCAAATGTTTAATGTAACAAAGTATTACTAATTTCTGCTCTAATTTAAGTAAAATATTTCAATAGATCTTAGTTAAATGTACATTCTATACCTCTCTTTTACAGTCAGGCATCATTTTAGTCCATTTATTACTTCAAGAACCAAATATTTTTTTCACTTACAACTTTGAAACACTGCTCAAACTTTTCATCGCTAGTGGAGAAAAACAACTAGTTTACAATTTCCCACTTTGTGTGATTTATTTTAACCTCATGACAGTGTGGCATACCGTCCCCCGAGGCCCGATTAAATGGTCGTTACACTTGATATAATAAGTACATGATAAGTCGAATGGGCAGTTTACAGAGAATGTCAAGCCGTAAACTTAAAAATAGATACTAATTACTTGAAATCTTCCATTCAACAAATTGGCAAATGGCGCAGGTTTTATTATGCAAAACCCACCAATCAGTAATCACCAATCTTATTCTCCATATTTAACTTTTGTAGAGGGAGAAATTTAGCTTCCGTGTGAGGGCGATTATGGAATAACTAACCTGGAGAGAAGTAATGGGTTTCTCATGCTAATGAGACGCTCTGAATTAGTGCCTCAGCCATCCGGGCGTGAGTCCATTCTCTTCGCCCAGATCGAATGTGAATGAAACCGCTGCACATCGCACATATGCTCACTCACCCTGCTGATGACTTTCTATTCTGATATTTCCTGCTCTGATGAAATAACACCACACCAGCTCACGGTTTTTAAACACACGTACCGGCTGATTATTCCACATGCATGCACTCCCTTTATCATTCTCATTCACCTCGCTCGCTCTGCATTACCTGCTCTGTGCTGATGTACTGTATGTGCGTATTTCCTCCACTGGTCAGTTTGTTTTGGAAAGCTGCCATGTTGAATTATGCAGCTCAACATCTGTGTGAGATGCACACACGCCCACACATACATGATCACTGGCGGCAACCAAAATATCTGGTGGCCAAACAGGCGCACCATGCCCTCCACTTCAAAGGTGACTTTGTACTTTTGTGAACGTTTAAAGTATCTTTTTATCTTTGAAAATATATATCTCTTTTTGTATCTCTGAAACACCAACGCATGTGATGTTTCAGAGACACTGACGGATCTAAATCCGCTGTCTGTCTGTTTCCTGCTCGGAGTTTCATACTTGAACATGATCAGAATCTGAACGTGCATTTTCACACAACAAAAGAGATGCTAAAGAGGTCTAACCGAGGTCTGTCTGTGTCTCTCTCTCCTTCTCTTTGGCAGATCTTCCATATGACCTATGACCTGGCTAGTGCAGTGGTAAGAATATTTAATTTGATAGGGATGATGCTGCTTCTGTGTCACTGGGATGGCTGCCTCCAGTATCTGGTGCCTCTCCTCCAAGACTTCCCCCCTGACTGCTGGGTGTCCCTAAACGGTATGGTTGTAAGTATTACACACTCTTCTCTTTTGTTTGTTATTTTGACACTTGGTATATGTAAAAGCAATTTTGCATGCCATGGCTAAATAGTTGATTTTGTGTTTTAAAAAAAACTGAGGCTAAAGCTGCAAAAAAAACACATCTGATGACCTTTGTAGAAGGCAAGGAAATAAAGAAACAGCATTGTTATTGTATTGCAGTATAGGACTAGTCCGTCCTAGTGTTACAGTGCAGTATGATAAGAGTTTGACCTATGTTCAAACAGTATGTTGTCACTTTTAGCGGTACAAGAGGAAAGGTTTTTAAGATGAGGACTAACCGATGTGTTTGCCAAATGTAAAGCCAGGGTCTGAAATTAGCACCCGCCAAATGCGGGTAAATTGTTGGCAGTGGCGGGTGAAATCATCAGGACACCCGCCACTTTGGCAGGTAGGGGAAATGCTAGTGATGGGAATAGAGAACCGTACTTGTCCGCTTTCTTGGCATCTCATGCCTCCGTGACCATCGATTCCTCTTTTTGATGCTTTCCCCACAGTTACACGCCGTATCATGTTTCAGTTTGTTTTGGACCGGAGCCACGGCGGAGAGAAAAAAAAGCTGAAGGGCGCACCCTATTTTTCCCTGATAATGCCTCACTGTGAACAACAAATCCGTGCTGAAATCAACAGGATGAGTGTTCGTAACGTTAGCTGTTACAAGCCGGTGGGCAGCACAGTCCTGCTCGAATAAATAATGGAGCTACTAACGTTAATGGAGGTGCCATTCAGTTATTATTATGAGACGTTCATGTCTGCACAGCAAAATGACAATTGGGTGAAGGTAAATTACAACGTTATCATGATGTATTCAAATGTAATTTCGTAAAATTAAGTTTTTGTCGAGAACCTTGAATAAATCCATTTTTTTTTGTAGGAAATGTTTTCACAGCAATATAAAATAGATATTAAAGGGGGAATTATGACCTGTTTAACTTCATAACAACTTACCAATATTTGTTTTAATCAAAGCAAATATTTAAATAATCATAATCATTTAAATTGTGTGTTTTTATGCAAATAACCACTATAGATGACAATAACAAAGTACAGTAAAGTACTGTGTACAGTAACCTCCTCCCCACCAAAAACAGGGCTCCCCCAGAAGCTACAGTGTAAATCGAACACTGTGATTTACCATGCATATAATGTTTTTTCTATAAAATATATCAAACATTGTATGACTTCAGATCTAAAATGTTATTCCTTCATTTAGCGCAGAGATTTCAAAAGTGGCAGATCAAATTTCTGAGTGGCAGATAAAAAAATAAATACTTATCTGCCACAGTAGCAGGAAGTGAAAAAGGTTAATTTCAGACCCTGCGTAAAACTATATGAAAAATATAGTATTTCTGATAATTGCAGGTGTATTGATAAAGAAAATGCTGCAGTTATAATGAGCATTTTTAAAAACATAAAAATACAGACTTGGTCTTGTTCTCTCTTGGTGTTTTGTTTTCATATACAGTAGTGTCGGACTAATTTGGAGCAGGAGTCTATCTATAAATAAGAGGTGCAGGTAGATTTCATTCGGGACATTGTTGCAGGTACATTATCGATCTGCCAATCGACAAAGAAACAGAGCTTAAAGAGGCAGTGAGACAGTTGTTTAACCAAATATTACTACAGTGCATGAATACCAGTGGCAGTGTAACAGCAATGAGCTGTTTTTATTCTTGTCTTATTGTTTCATAGTATTTACACATATTGCACTTTTCTTAACTTTTTTTAAGCAAATATGCTGCTTTATGCAAATGTATGTATATATTTATTATTGGAATCAATTAATCAATTAACAACACAAAACAATGACAAATATTGTCCAGAAACCCTCACAGGCACTGCATTTTGCATAAAAAATATGCTCACATTTGTTTTATGTGATAGTAAAAGGAATGTCTTTGGTTTTGGACTGTAGGTTGGACAAAAACATGAAATTCTCTAGGAAATTATAATGTAAATTTTTTCACAATTTTCTGACATTTCATATAATTAATCGAGAAAATGATCTGCAGAATAATTATTATCAGAATCACAAATACTTTATTAATCCCCGCCAGGGAATTTGGGACCTTACATTTGCTCTTATATAAAAGAAAAATAGAAATAAAGGAGTATGTAATATGTAAATTATGTACATAATGCTACAATTAGGGCTGACAATCGATTAAAATATTTAATTGTGATTAATTGCATGATTGTCCATAGTTAATGACAGTTATTTCCTCACCAAAATTTAGCATTTGGAGCGTTATTTAGCCTTCTTCCCGACAATCTAGTATGACATAGTTGGCACCAATGGATTCAACAGGTTTTCTAGTTTCATATGATGCCATTGTCTTCACTCAGGCTTTAAAACTGAGCCTTAATGCGTGAAAGAAATCTCCAAAGTCTATGTGGAAGTCTAAAAAAAAGATATTTGCCTAGTTTGAGATCTATGTGGTCCCCTCTGTATGTGCTCGTCTTTCTCTCTCTCTGAGCTGAGGTCAAACGAACTGTGGTTGCTCGTCTGGGAGCCATGTGATAGTGTAGAAGTGTGTATGGGCCTCCTGGGTAAATGCTGATTGTAAATGGTCGCCCGGGGAACTCTTCGGCCCTCTCATCTCCCTCTCTCTGACAAACATTTCTGCACTCCACATGCATACTGACTGCTTAGAGGCATCAGACTCGAGGTGCAAATATCAGCTTTCCTCAACATCACAGCCCTGTACCCGACTCTTATTTTGTACTTTAAGGCAATGAGTTGCCCAACTAACATGTGTTATTCATCCCGAGCAGACATTATCCATCTCTGCTTGCACCGAAATGAATTTGCAGTGGTATAATTTCCCACATAACAGTCACAATTCAGCCTTGCTAATGGTTATGTTCACAAAACTGGGCAAACAGCTCCTTCATTTACTGCAGCACCTCTGATCAACATTGCTCTGGATTCATATTAATCACTGAGCTTAATTATAAACGTGTCCTTGCACTTGAATCGGCTATATTCCCCTTCTCGTATGCAAATCGATAGGAAATGGGGATGATGTAGAAGGCTAATTAGCTGCCCCCCCTGTGTGGCGGGATCATTTGCACCGTTGAAATCTATAGTCATAGCTGGGGATTGCAAAAGGGCCTTTGAAACATGGAGCTAATAAGCTGTCGGATACCTGCCTGCTGGACACTTATAGGTGAGCTACACAGCTGTGACGACTGGTAAAATGAGACTAGAATCATTTGTATGCAGTATGTCGAAACAACATTACAGAGATACGTCCCAGCTGCTCACAGATATAAAGTTTCTAGTGACACGTTGTGACTGCAGCTGAGTCTAGCACACCTATATATAGAACCTCACAGAGTTCGTCTGTTCAGGAGTCTGAAGGGACAATAATGCTTTCACATCTCAGCACTTTCACAACTTCTTGGATTAGGATTACCATATATTTCATGAATCTAGTGCATTTTTGCTTCTTGTGTTCAGGTATGAGAATACTGATTGTGACAGCGTTCAGGCTGCTGAAAGGATTAGCGGATTGATCGATTAGTCGATAGACAGAGAAATGAATCTGCAATGATTTTGAAGAGCCAAACATTCTCTGGTTCCAGCTTCTCAAAGGAAAGTTTGTCTGTTGTCTTTCACTGTAAACAGAATATGTTCGACGATTGTTTTGTGAGTAGTCTATGATGTTTTACAAATGCATTTTCTAATCCAGCAACAAATACCAACCGATTTGAACAAATGTAAAACTATTTTGCCAATTAATACAACCCAACTTGAATAAATGTCAGCATTCAACGTGGATATTTCCAGATTTATTCGTTCATTCTAATTATATCTGCTCTTGAAAAGCTTCCTGTGTGTATAAATGTCCAGCACTTCAACTTCAAAAAAAGTCTCCCAAATCACATAAATGCACACACGAGAGTCGCATTCAACAATCTGTAACTAAATGTAAAAAAAAGTAAGATAAACATGTAGAATACATGTATTTAATCAAAGAGCCTACATTTTGGTCACTAGACCTTCTTCAGGGCAAATGTTAAACAACAGATAATCCCAATAATTACATTAAAGATAACACATCTGTGCTTTTTAACCAGTGGGCCAACCGTCTGAAAACATCTGAAAAGTAAAGCCAATGCTAAAGTGCCTTAAACTTGCATTATTTCTAATAGCCAGCAGGGGGCGACTCCTCTGGTTGCAAAAAGAAGTGATTGTATAGAAGTCTATGAGAAAATGAGCCTACTTCTCACTTGATTTATTACCAAACATTGCAAACATGAGTTTATGGTCTCAATTGCTAGTTTCAAGTCTTCTTCAATACAGCATGATGTTCATTTAGTAAATTATGGTCCCATTTAGAGTCAAATAAACCATAAAGCAGGGGATGCTTTAGGGCGGGGCTACCTTGTGATTGACAGGTCGCTACCAACTCTGGGAGTTGTCCGTGTTTTTGTCTTACAACTTTAACCGTTTCACAGTGTGTTTTCAGTTCATGAAAGTTAACTGTAACATTTTGGTCAACTGAAAATGTCTTATTCAGCATTTGGTTGTACATAGCTTCACCCTCTCGTGACACTTCTGGTTGCAAATAAAACAACATGGCGACGGCCAAAATGCCGAACTCGAGTCTTCAAAATGACAGTCCACAAACCAGTGGGTGACGTCTCGCTGACTACGTCCACTTCTTATATACAGTCTATGGCTTTAATGCAAGTACACTTAGGAAATGCAGTTCGCAATTGCACTTCTTGTGTTGAAATACAAACGAAGCTCAACAGATTCAACATATCACAAAAAAAAAACTGAGGATGAAACAAAACAGGAACCATTCAGCAATTCAATTTAATTTCCAGCTTGCTTTCTATATTGATTTCTCCTCAGTTTTGATGACTGAGTACTCGCATTGGACCTAAGTGCGCAGAACACAATCAATCCAGAAAAATAATTGATGAAAATGATCGTTAGTTACAGCCCTAAATGAGACACATTGGAGGCTAAATCTTTGCGTATGTGATTGGTCCTGTAGGATGTCAGCAGCTAACATAGTGCTACTGACTGTGATGTGGTAGAATGAGCAATTTGTGGATTCTCTTCCCTGTGGATCCTCGCAGGAGTCGAGGCCTGTGTGCTGACTGCGGTCTGGCAAATCCAAAGTGAAAAGCCCTGCCCACATTTGGGATTCCTCTTCTCACACCATCGCAATGCATTAGTGTTCATGGGCTCAGAATCTTGATAAGATATCTCCCCTCCTGTTTAAATACCTAATGAGATTCTCCGGGCTGTCGGGAGAGCGGACTGTCAGGTGAATGTCGCATTCGAAGGTCGCTTCTTTGTCTTGAAGCTGCCTCAAGAACGTCTGCTTTTTAAACTCTTGATTGCGTCACGGTTCAGTTTCTGTCGTTGGTACGTTCTGTCTCCAGCTGTGAGAAGAAGAGTGGGGCCATCGAGGACTGCAGATACTGCTGAGTGGTGCAGCACCGGGTGTAGGACTGTTATCTTGTTGACTAATGGCCTGAAAGTAGCTTCTTACTCTTTAGAGGCTGCATTTACTTAATCACCAGACAAGATAATGGTGCTGTCGCTGCGTCGGCTCGGCTGAGAGGGGTGATGGGACGTTGCTTTTGTCTGCATGTACAGTGTAAAGATATAGGAGCACGGGGGAACATGTGTGTGTTTTGTGAGTGTTTGTGTGCTCTCTATATCAAAGAGACGGACAGCCGAGCAGTAGCCTGCTGAGGATTCGTGTCTCAGGGAGATTCAGGGCTAGACAGATAGACGGATACTGTAGGTAGACAGACAAAAACAAAACAGACAGGCCCGGCCTAACCATGCATAACCACCCTTCAGCCTCTCTTATCCCCGGACCACCCACTATTTTCCCATCTCTTTCTTCTCCATCCTCTGAATGAGTCACTTCCAGCAGCCGGGCTCAGTCCAGAGTTTATGAATTAATCAAACTTTCTTTTATATCTCTCCTCTCTGATGGCGCTTCCCTCAACATGAGGACAGGTTTCATCTGAGTGAACTATTTTTTTTCCCCTGATGTGAACAGCTGTGGCTTTCTTAATTATTTTGTGCAGAGAAACAATCGGTTGGTTGACATTGTTGTGTGTGTGTTATTCTCCACCCCTCCTAGAGAGTCTTTGCTGATAATAGGAGATTTCAATCTTTCTTTATTCAGAAATGCGGGAGGATTTCCACCTGAAATGTCAAGATGTGGAGTACGGCTGCTGAGAATAGCACTCGACAACAGTGGTGCTGAGTTATAAGTTTGACAAGATCACTTTTGTTATACATAGAGGTAGGGCTGCACGATTATGGGCAAAATGATAATCATGATTATTTTGATCAATATTGAGATCACAATTATTATCACGATTATTTATAGATTTCAGAGACAAAATATTGTTATTGCAATTTCACATTTAAATAAACAGAGTTTTCACTTCCATGTTGTGCGACATTACAACCATCACAAATTCTAAATGTTATCCTTTTACTTTGTTTTTGTCATCTATTGTTATTTGCATAAAAACACACAATATAAATGATAAGAAAATAATATTTTTAAATAGTTGCTTTAATTAAAAAAATCTTGTCATTAGTAGTTCTAATTATATATTATAAGCTGCTTAGAGCTAGTGTTAGGAAGTTAAACATAATTATAATTCATAAGTCATAATTCCCTCTTTATTATCAATTATATATTGCTATGAAATATCTCCTTCAAACAACTGGACTTGTTCAAGTTTTTCGATGAAAACTTAATTTTACATGATTACATTTGATGCATCATGATAGCATTATAATTTACCATTGCTTAATACTCATTTTTATTAATTTATGCATGAGTTTTCTAGTAGCGGAGCACACATTCTATCATGTTTATTTAATTGTGACAAGCCAAAATCGTGATCGCGATTCATTTTTGATTTTCAATTGTGCAGCCCTACATGGAGGCTACAGCCATCTGGAGAGAGTGCAGTACAGTTTCTCCATACCAGACACAAAACAGGCTGCTTCCTTGTTTAGTTTAACCTTTCTGATTGAGGGTGTGCTCAGTGAAAGTGGCCTCTGCTTACTAAGTTGCACATGATTAGATACCAAAAGAAAAAGCAGAAGTTCCCTCACTCCTCAAAGTGCGACTCTTGTTGTTGTTATTGTAGACAGGAATCCATTACCCTTTAGAGAAAGTAGGAAAGACAGGGCTTCTACCAAGGTGACAAAATGTCGTTATTTATTAAGCGATAAAGAAAATAATGAGGGAAGTAAATGTATTACAAAGCACATTAGTTGCAACCCCACTAACAACTCAAACTTACAACCGTGAGGAAAGAAAGGGAGACCTCTGCAAAAAACAAAAAGAAAAACAATAACAGGAGAAAACTGTTGAAAGCTTTGGCAGTCCAAGATGCATCATTCATCAGGACTGTTGAAAATGTTGGAGACAGAGAAAAGCACAACCTTCACACTGAGATCTACCGCTGCGAGTGCTTTTGTTGCCAACTTACAGTTTGGTGGTCATGCAGGCCGGCGGACCCCTGCACGCCCTCGCTTATGTGTTCAAAGACTGCCGTGCCTTCTGTGCACTCCCAGCGAGAACAGCTTGTAGTTTGATTACGTAATTGAAAAATGAATATTGTGCATCATTTTTTTTCCTTCCATGCATGGGACAGCTTGTCGGGGTTTTAGAGAGTTATATGATTGAGTAATTAAAAACAGTTAATGCGGATGTTTGTGCTCATTCGTTTTAAAGGGCAGCATTTACCTGGAATGAAACATGGAAATGAAAAACACAAAAATACGATGGAGTATGACACCAAAACATATTAAAAATGGAAAATCTACACATGCACACACATTCTACAATGTTTAATTTTCATAAGAATATGGAAGGAAATTGGTCTGTGGTTGTACAGATGAGTAACAACTCTAATTTATGTTTTTTGCCCTGTGAGCACTGGTGCAGTCGAGGGGTCAAATCCTGTCCTCTACAGCCGTGCATTACATCCTGTTAGTCTCATAAATGACTCGTCGGTATCAACAACAAGCAGGGCCTCTGGGTCACACTCCGCAACGCAGCGACGATGGTGAAGCATCGATTGCCTTCCCGGTCACATCACCAGTCACATCTTCTGTGACGGGACTGTTTGACGAATGAATTCAAATGCTGGCAAGTTGTTAAACATTACAAGCACAAGTTAAACACTTGGCTCAGTCTAATTATAGAAACTTTGATTTGAATACTAGTTTTAATGCGTGTGTTAATGAAGTTTGTGAATTCACTTTTTCACTGTTACTTTAAAGAAAAGGCAGAGCTGCTGCTGAGAGATGAATATGTAATATCTGATGTCACTTGTTTTGCTGCATCCAGGGCTTCATTATATTTAGACCTCTGGACAAACTGAATACATCTGTTGTGTTAGCCATACTTATTAAAATCAAGGGGATTGTAGAGAATAGGAAAAACAAGTAGAAACTGCATTTTCTGGTGTTTAATACTGCAATGACTCACTCTCCCCAAAGAACAGGCAAGAAAAAGAATAAATACATAATTCTGTCTATCTATTCACTACCCTTTAAACATGCAATCACTATGCACTGCACCAGACCTGCTGTGACTCACTTAACTGTAATTGCAGGACAAACGCAAAATCAAGGAATCGAACTAGTATCTATGCTTTTGACCAAAGCATAGATACTTTCGTTAGTACACTGTGTGCACACTATGTACTTACTTGTGTAGTGCATGAATTTTGACAGGGTAGTGTTGTCTCAATTCGCACACAGCTGTTGTTCACCGCTGTTGATAGTCAACCACGGACATCAGTTCAGACAGTTAAATCAACCCGATAATGGCTTCTATCCAGGGTCTGAAATTAACTTTTTTTCACTGTCTGCTACTGTGGCAGGCAAGTTGTTTTGTTGTTGTTGGATGGATGGATGGATGGACATTAGTTTCAGTGGCCATTTGTATAAATTTCCACCCCCTCCTACCATGTTTTAGTCTCATAAGAAACGCTCTACAACACGCCACATAACCTGTTGCATTACCCCCAAACAATGCTGCTTTACTGTCATTTCGACAAAATGTTGCTAGTGCGACATTTTTAATGAATACTATCCGACTCATTAGCAATTAAAAGTACTAATAACTTATTTGTTATGTAACTGGACCTCTTTAAAAGACTTTGTTTCATTATGACATTATGACAGTAGTTAAAGCTGCAGTGGGTAGAAATGGAGCAAATATGATTAAAAAAGTTATTTTTATAAAATGGTCACTATATCCTGACCGTAGTGTTTGAGACAGGTATCTGAAAAAAATCATGTTCCTCTGTGTCCTCTGGTGCTCCTAATGGCATCTGCAGGATTTCACAGATCAGGGAAAACAAGCAGTAAGAGCTGATCAAATATGAATCAATATTCTGTTATGCCTATTTATGCCTATTTCTCTCCTCAAATATTTTCAGAAACATCTTGTAGTGTACTGTTTGAGAAAGTTTGTGACCCGGTCATGTTGAGATCTATTGAGGAAAAACCAAGCACCGCCCACCAGCCGGAGCACAGCCAATAGGAACGATCTCTCTCTGAAATGACCTGTGATTGGTCAAAGTCTTCCATCACGGGCTAGATTTAGTTAAAGCCTGATAACAGAGCCATGAGGAGGTCTAGTTTTCTCTCTGAACACTTGAATTACAATATGCTGAATTTCAACATAGAGTACATACTTTATTCAGGCAACTTTAGGCGAGCAAGTTACTGTGACGGATGAAAACATCCTCGACACATGTCTGGCCACTTTCCCAGCTCCTTTTAGATCTTCATTCAAAAATATGTTTTTAAATATCCCGTCTGCATCATATGCTCTATAGATAAACCGACATCAGAAATATGACATACGGTCTAACGAGATATGACGTCAATCCCCAAGCCCTATATAACCTGTACTACAACAGGATTATATGACACGCTCATGCAGTGCATACATTCCCCCGTTGGATCTGTTTGTCTGCGCACCAAACACATACAAGTACAAATAGCAAAAGGTGCGGTGAGTCACCCCGAGCTTATCTGTTTTTCATCCGGCAAAACTACATTTCTCTGCTTCTCCACGCATACGAATATGTCAAAACACACATTCTGCAGTGTTGCTGCCCACCCATCTCTACCACACAGGCTGAATGTACACATATGAAAGGACACCTAAGGCTCATGACCTCACAAATGGCATTTGTGCCAGTTGCTTGGTCGGGTGGGTTTGTTCTGTGTGTGTGTAGATAGATTATTCAGTCTATGTGTTGTGTGCCACAGTAAGATACAAGAACGCTACATATTTCTGCGACAAAATATTTGCCTTACAGTTTATATTGTGGGACAAAAATGGTGGTTGTTTGTATGAAGACAGTATTTTTTGGCTGAACCCGTTGGAGAAAAAAAATCAAAGCTGCCAACAAACTAACTGGACTCTGTTTGCTATTAAAGCTGTCAAATGTAATTATCACAAATTTTCTAATCAGTGTCTGGAAGAATAAACTAATCAGCATGGAGATGAGAATTGGTGAGTCATCCAGGGCAGATGATTAGCTGTGAATTTACTCATTTGCTAAATCCCGGTTGATGAACAGCGTGGAGTCGAGCAGAATGGTGACAAAAGCAGGCACCGGCGTGTGAACGTGATGAGATGTGCTATAATACAGTGTGGCATGGGGAACCAAAAAGACAGAGATTAACTATATTTTCTGGAGGTTTCATATTTCTTTCATTCTATATGGAGCGCTTTCCTCAGCGTTTCTTGTTCACAGGAGGTGAAGCTATAATGGAGGAGTCAGCAACTCTGCCGTGGCTACGCGGCGGCCTGTACCGGAGAGCTGTCGCATTTGTCTCCAGATAGGAGCTTACTGGGTTTCACAAATGTAGCCTCCATGGGCCTGTTTCGGGTTGCTCACTGGAGATTCTGCATGTCTCCGAGCAAAAAGGCACACATTTGACACGCACTGTGTTAATGAGGCGTCCAAATCCTCCTCTGACACCAAGACATGCCCTCTCCTGAGGCTGAGACCAACACAAAGTGCGGGGAAAAAATAATTCTGGAATGCTATATAGGTAATACTGTACATTTTCAAGCCTTCTATAGTGATACTATCTGATAATGTGCCCCAGGGGTCCTATAAGAGCCTCTGTTCAGCCGATTAGACTGTTGTCAAGCTATTAAATAGGTGTTATCAGTCGCTATAAGCCCCATAGATGTGTGTCAATAGGGACCTAGTACACCCACTAATAGGTTTATCATCTATTCACATGGTAGATCACCGAAAGAAGGTATTAAAGACAGCGACCTCTAGTGACCGTAGTAATTATGACGGGAGCAGAAGCGGAAGTCAGGCGCTGTAGTATAGACGGTGTGAAACTCCATAAGGGGTGGAGATCAAGGACAATGGATGGGACACAAAACACAGGGTTTTCACCCAGGAGACTGGAATTTGCATCCTGTGTGGAACCAACAATGTGTGGTTGTTTTTGGGTTTGTAGTTATTTCAACCCAAAACACAATGTGTATACCTAAACTTAAACAAGTGGGATTTTGTTTGCCTAAACCTAAAGAAATTGTAGTTTTATTGCCTAAAGAAGTTGTATTTTTTTTTGCCTAAGCCTAAAGAAATTGTAGTTTTATTGCCTAAAGAAGTTGTATTTGCATTAACGCGTTATTATCGTGTTAACTTTGACAGCCCTAGTTCATAGCTGTGCTGAACGGCTACACTCTCTGCCGGAAGGAATTCATGGCGTTTCACTCATTAGTACAATTGAAAAGAGACAGAAGCAGCTGTGGGAAGAATATAAAACAGAGCTTCAGGGAGAAGTTCAAATCCTCTCTACTTTCTTACCTCCCCACGCCTCGACAATAACTGCGAAAAGTGGCCGCAATTATGGCATTTTTTTTTTTAAGTTAAAGAAACCAGCCCCTTAATTCTGATATCAAAAAGGTTTGGAAAGAGGGGGTTTCGGACGCTGTTTGATGATCCGACAAGCACTGCGCTTGAAGCATACTGACCCCTAAAACATTCCCTTTGAGGTTACAAGAAAGCGAGATAGAGTGTTTATTCTCATCACTTATGCAGGATGCTATGATACAAGATGGGCCCTCTGAATCTGCTGAGAGAAATCCTAAAACTCTGCAACTGAGAGGCCTTTAAGGCGTCTGTGCCCAGGGGTCCATCTTGTCACGATCCATCCATCCATGCCTCATAATAACCCAGTCTCAGAGAGCATATCGTCAAACACTAATGACAGACAAGAGGAGTCCTAGGAGCTAATCTCGAGCGGCAGAATTACACTTCTTCCCGGCTGCGTCTCTGCGTGCTCCCCAGCCGGCAGCGACCGATCGGGTTCTTTTCAAACGACTTAGCCTGAGTAATGACGGGACGACAATGAAACGGCTTCTCATAAACCCAGCTGGACACATTATTGGATAATAGGGGCCTCACGAACCCGACTGGAGATATTATCGTGCAGTAGTTAAAAGGCAAACAAGACGACGTCACCCTGAGAGGAGAACACATGCCGTGAACGATGAAAGGAATGACTCTCGCCCAGCGCAAATCACTTCCCGAGAGTTCAAGAGAATCTGACTCACTACGTTTTCAACTAGTTATACCCGCAAGCTGATATGTTATATGACTGCATGTTTGCTGTGTATATCTGTTCCCCTGCCTCCAACACACTGAATCCCATTACAACACAAATCAAACCAGAGAAAGAGAGAGAGAGGGCCAGTCCTCCTTTCCTTTTTCCTCGCTGTGAAGGTTGCCCCGGGCTTTTTTGAGGAAACAATTCCTCAGACATCTGTAAATAATGCAAGTTTTTTTACTTGCACAAATGAGCTGTTCTGCTCCCCTTGGCGAATGGGAAAGTGAACAAAGCCAGGTAAGGTCCATGCAGAGAGGGTGTTGAAAGACTGAGAGAAAGAGAGACAGGTAGAAAGTTCAGCCACTCAGTGAGGGCATTAGGATGTGAGGCATGAAGAGTACGTTGGCAGAGTGTTTGGTAGAGATTCAGTGATCCATCAAAGGAACGCCTGTCTTTCTCCTCTGCCTGCTGGAGTGCCTTCCCTCCCTGCCTTTGCCTCGCAGTAACTCCCTCCCCCCCCACCCCCTCTTTGTCTCTCTTTCTCTCTCTTCGCCCTTGCAGAACGTTTCCTGGGGTAAGCAGTACTCTTACGCCCTCTTCAAAGCCATGAGCCACATGCTGTGCATCGGGTACGGCGCCCGGGCGCCCGTCAGCATGTCTGACCTGTGGATCACCATGCTGAGCATGATTGTAGGAGCCACGTGCTACGCCATGTTTGTGGGCCACGCCACAGCTCTTATTCAATCACTGGACTCCTCACGCAGGCAATACCAAGAGAAGGTAAGCACCAAACACTGATATTATAATATTAAATACCTCTGAGATTATGAAGAAGATGATTTCAATTAAGTAACTGTATGAAGTACAAATCGTTCACGTTTTGTTGTTTTGAAGGTAAGTAATGCTAATAACCAGTGGGATGCTCTTAAAGTATTAATCTGAGGGTTTTGCTCCTTCCGACTGCATAAAATCCTGCTCATTGGAGCTCGACTTAAACAAATTAGGCCTTCTCTCAGTGGCCCCATGGACCAATGGGTTGAGCTCTCGCAGATCACAATATCCGGGGCGATGACTAGGAAAGAGGATTTTCTTCCCCCCAAGCAGATCACATAAGGCCAGCGGGGTGAGGAGGTCTGTGACATGACCAGCCACCTCATTGTCTGCATGCTGCCAGTGAACACATTTTATTCTTCTCTTTCATTTCAGTCCCTATTGCATTCGTTTTTTGTTTTTTTTTTGCGTAGAGGGTGATTATCCAGCAGTTCAGCCGAGCCACCATCTGTGATCCCGCTGAGGGGCCTGGGCAATTCCCAGAACACACGGCCATGACTGATGCGCTCTGTGCTCGCACGCAAGAACTTTAACTCCCAAACTTTTCCTACCCTTACGCTGCAGAATGTACATACGCGATGGTAGTTCAGGGGATTACAGTCCTCTATTATAGGTCTTTATCCACTTAAGGACGTAGTTGTGATTAAAATGAAGAGCTGACCTTTTAACTTATGCGGTAACATAGATGATGTAAGCACCAGACTGACTGATTCATCTACCATGTACGTATGTAGACATTTTTTAATATACATGATGCGTCAACGGAAACAGTTTTTCATTTTCCATGTGCCGGGTACTTTTTCTAGACGGAAGTCGAGCCATTTAGGCTTCAAGCGCCACTGAGCAACTTTCATTGGAATGAACGGGGCCCCGCCTCCAACGCTGTATCCAGTTCTCTTTTTATCATATGTGCTCAAACTGTCATTATTATTATGTCACTATTTTGACCCTAGTTGAAAACAGTCAAGCCAAAGCCAAGCACAGCCCACCGGCCGGAGCAAACTCTCCTTTTACAGCTAAACAGTCCACTAAAATGTGTTTCTAAAAACATTTGAGGAGAGAAATAGACATTAGAGTAACAGAATCTTGATTCATATATGATCAGCGCTGCCTAGTTTGACCGTTTGGTCGGAGTTCACGAGCTTCACGAGCAGTGATTGACAGCTGCGTTAGAGACTCCCTGGCTATGATTGGTTGTTTTTCGTCAGTTGCAAATGCCATTAGGAGTACAGGAGGAGGCAGAGGAACATGATTTTTTCACAGATTATCTGGCTCTATCTGGCTACTGTCAGGATATAGTGACAGTTTGAGCAAATATGGCAAAAAGTTATTTACCAACTGTAGCTTTAATAGACCAACGACTAAAAATTAGGGCCGCAACTGACAATCGTTTTCATTATCGATTAATCTACTGATTAATTTCTCAGTTAATAATTTTGTATGTAAAATTGTTTGTCTGGCCAACAGTCTAAATATACAGTTAACTATCATATATGACAAAGAAAAGCAGCAAATCCTCACAATTGAGTGAATGTTAAACATTTTTGCTTGCAATCAGTTAATCGATGAATAGCCCGACTGTGTTTATGTGAGCATATACACAGATACACGCTAAGGCAGGACTGGACTGATGCACAAAGTACACATCAATTATCCGCCGGGAGGTTGTTTCCATGATTCTTATCAGAGCGTCGACTCGGCAGAGTCACCTTGGCCGTGACTATAACAGGACATGCTAAAATACCACTTCATTAATTTACACCTTGCGCATAAAAGCATTTAGTCGTTATCAATTCATTCTAAAACGGCGGGACGACCTTGCCAGCCGCTCCCATGGTCAATGAAAATCTAGGGAAACCACCCGTCTGTTATGTGGCTGGTCTGTGGGTTTTGGTGCAGTGTTGCAGTGGTGTTATACATGGCACTTAGAATTCATCATCAGGAGCACAAGCTTTTATGCCTTCATGCAATTTACAATACTAATTGCTGCGGTATCATTACCGCACAAAGCCACCCACAACTCAAAAGTGGTGGAAATGGTGAAATCCACACAAGGAGAAGACTGATCTAGTCAACTTCATGATAAAGAAGTTAACCCTAAATGGGATCATGAATGCTGATTATTCAGTTTCATCATCCTCTAATAGATGGAGAGAAAGAAAAACGTCATCCTCACGCTAATAACCAGCAGGTCTATTGACAACAGAACTGATAGCAGATCAGAAAAAGTCAAATAACTTGAAAAAATACTTGGCAGAATAACACCACTATTAGTGGAATGGGTATTTAATTCACGACATGGAGCTGAATTTAACATAATTGAAAACATAATTCTAAGATTGATCATAGCCAGACACTCAGATGTCACAGCAGACAGCGCATGACAGAGGGTCGCCCACAGCAAACAAGTCAAAGTCACTCTCTGAATCAGTGACATGTGTCTTGCTCAGTATGTGATGTACATCTGCTGCACAGCAAATCTGCTTAGTCTACATCCCACTTTAGCCTCTCCACATTCCCTCCGGGCATCGAACTGACAACTCCGAGGCTCGCGAATGCCACGTTTGTGGTAACAGAGCCCCAGTGTGCAGCCAGATCCAGCTATGGGGCAGATTTGCTGCATGGCTGTGCATATGAGTGGAAGCAGCAGGCTGAGGAGCAGCAGGGATGAGTTCAGGGTGCTCAGCCTGGAGTCATTACATCTATCACTGCCACGGCTGTAGGGTTGGGAACATGGAGAGATGGATGTTGGTGTGAGGTTAGTTAGACTTTAGCAAAGGACAGACAGAGGATGTTTATGAGATGATGAGGAGCTAAGAGATCCCAGTGATCGTTCTGATCGATGTGTTTTACTTAAATTGCAAAACCGTTTTTCATGCTCTCGTGTGTTTAGAATCAGAGAAAGGGAAAAAAAAGTGCAAAGAAAGGAAGGAAACAGACTAGGAGAAGGACATAGAAGAAGAGAGCAGGAGGGGGTGGAAGGAAGTGATGGTGTAAAGCATGCATGGTCTCTAGACAGCCTGCTGTGGTGCCCTGGTGCTGAATCACTGTAAACCAGCAGACAGCTGTATGTCACTCAGCAGCTGAAGCTTTAAGACATACAGTATATAATCTGTGCCTTATTCATATACAGGGTTAAGAGTGTAATCTAAATCATAACTTAATTACTTGTCTGCACTGAAATACTGTAACATTACCCTAGATGACACACAAATAGATGTAAAACCCATTTGAGAACGATCCGTTTGAGCTCATGTAAACAGCAGAAACATTTCTAACCTTCCCATCTTAGAACCTTCACCAACAGCAAATGCCTTTTATTGCAACACAAATTATATTTGATTGGGATTTACCGCATCTTACGGTACCTTAAAACATATTTCTCTGGGATGTTATGTTTTGCAGATAACAAAGTGCCCCTCGGGCTGAGCAGGAATGCCTTACAGCGTCACTGGCAAGAACAGAAGTGGGTTAATTTTGTACCAAATGGTTCATCCCAATGTGAGTGTAGAAGTGACTGTCTCTAGAGAGAGAGAGGCACAAAGAGACACATGGATGAGGAGGAATGTTGTCAGCATTTATCTCAATTGCTCCGTTAGAAAGTATAATTGGATAATGAACCAATAAAATCACAAATTTGGGAATCAAGTCATCATTATGAAAAGACGTAAAGCTGGAGGCAACATATCAAACTTGAAGTATCGGGGGACTTGTCATGTCATGCTCAGTGCCTGACTCTGGGAAAAATTTGAGTTTCTAAGACTTTGTTTTTCTGCATTCTGGTGATTTTAAAAGAGTGAAAATAACAAAACTGAATAATTCGCCCCTCTGGTTTGAACTTGGCATGTGAATCTCTGGCATAAACTAATATTCATCTGTTTTTATTTATTTGTGCCCCTGCTTCAGTATTTCTTTCTCTTAGTTCTCTCCATTGTCCTCTCCGTCTCTCACTCACTAAAGGTCCTTTCAGACACAACGCGACAACGGCATCACTGCGCTCTAAAACCCATTATTTCCAACGGCTTGCGCCGCGCAATGAAACAACTGTTGGTGTAGTTCTATTGTCGTCCGTGTGGAAACAATAGGGCTTTTTACACACTGTTCAATCAATCAATCAATCAATCAAACTTTATTTATACAGCACCTTTCAAACAAGTCAAATGCAATTCAAAGTGCTGTACAGATGATTGACAAAAATGTAGAATGTTAAAAATGGATTTAAAACAACCAATATAAAAAGTAAAATTGAAAAAGAAAGCAATAAAAGATGGGTATTTCAGATAATAAAAGATAAATAAAATACAAGGAAATAAAAACAACAATAAAAATAAAGAAAAAAATTATGAAACTACACAAAATAAGCAGATTGTATTAAAATAAAGACATTTTAATAAAATAAAATAAAATAAAAGAGATAATAATGATCAGCAATAAAATGTTGATTAAACAAAATAGAGTAAAATAAACACTGAAATGATGATGATAAATAAAAAAAAGTATAAACAATAAAACCATAAAATTATAAAACACTACATAAAAGTCAGACTAAATAGATGGGTTTTTAGTTTACATTTAAAAATATCAACATCAATATTTGATAGTTCAGTTCCAGAAACAGAAAATGTGTCATAAATCGTGAGAAACACGGGAGAATTGTGACCCCGGGAGGAAACCAGGAGAGGGAGATGAAAAACGGGACTCTCCCGGGAAAATCGGGGAAGGTTGGCAAGTATGCATAGAGCCCCTGCCACTGGACCGGACTACCACCTCACAGCTGCTGTTGGCTCTCACCCACCGCTCTATTGTGATCACCAGAGGCAGTGAGGTAGACAGTGTTTATTTTCAGGTGTCAGGGCCTTGGCCTGGCTGGGAAGATTGTTTTCACGACCCTGTCTCCGTCTGTGTGAGGAAACAGGGACTGATCAAAATAGATGAGCCGAAGTATTCTCTCTCTCTCTCTCTCTCTCTCTCTGTTTCCCTCTCCTTTGGGTCAATACTTGGCTTCAGGGTAATGTGGACAGAATTGTAACTCCCACTAAGATGGAATTAATGACTAGAAACAGGACGGTTATCACGTGTGGTTACTGGGAGTCCTGTGTCCAGCCATGCGTAAGCGCAGTAAGAACAAAATGTAGAGTCACAGGCCATCTGGCTTTCTGATAGTGAGGCCACAAAATATTTCATCCTTTCTTCTATCTATTTTCTCCATCCCTCTCCCTCCGTCCCTCTCTCGCTCTCTTCCTCTGGCCTGTGTACTGTACTGTGAGTAACAGAAACTTTTTAATACCATGATGTATTTATTTCAAATTCCCGTCAACTCTTTGGGAGAATCATCCCTCTAAATCCAGAGAACTGAGACATATTAAATATTTATGTAAAGCACAACTATTAACTGATTAACCAGTGATTTAACTTACAGTAAATATACCTTAAAATAGATTTTAGTTTCATTTCTAAGTGTTCAGTAGTAGTAGATATATCTGAAAATTATAACAAATAACTGCTTATTTTGCCTAAAAATGATTATATTATGGTTGCTACAGTAGTTGTAAATGTAAATACATTTTAAGTTAGCTATGTTTCCTTGCAGTAAGAATTAAAATAGGAAACTACAAAAGACAAAAAAAATAACAAATAATTCAGGTTTATAACAAAACTTTTATGACACTTTTATTATTTGTTCAAAAGAAGCCAGTAATTACTACTAAAGGATTATGAAATTTACAATTTTTAATTTTTTTGCTGATTAATGTGCCCTGAACATGAAGTTAGGTGAAATATTTCTAATCAATAAACTGCAATGATGCTACATTAGCGGATTGTAGGCAAGGAACGTTAACTTATATAGCATAATTCATACACTGAGACATTTTCAAAGTGCTTTACATACATTTTAAGTTAAACAGGACACAAAACCAAGAGAACGGAGTCACCTTGGCAGATGCTAGAAATCAACACTGTACTCTGAACTACTGGTGTGCTCAGAAATATAGAAATCACAACAAAATATTCAAGAGAAATTATGCAAATAATGATGAATCATTGGTTTGTTGTCTATGCAGCTCCTAAATCTCTCCAGGATATCAGGTATACCTTGCTAGTTCACATTAGATCATAGCTGGGTTGCCATTAGGACCGGGCTTCCTGCTTGGGTGAGATAATCGGAGCGGCTACCTTGGCCTGACATCGCCCCGAGCCTGTACTTGTTCCTACTTCCCTTCACCACCTGCCTCCCTCGTCCTGTCTCTCCCCTCCCTCCCCACTCATAGAACCAGGACATGGCACTGTGACTATGTGAGAGCACGGCTTGTCCTCAATACAGAGACACAAATACACAGTCGCTGAAGACCACACTTTGGTGGAGGTGTACTCTGCTTGCTTGTATTACTTCTTAGAATATTTGGTGTACATATACATGCAGCAACTGATATCCATCTGATTTCTTTCCCTTTCCAGTACAAGCAAGTGGAGCAATACATGTCCTTCCACAAGCTTCCAGCGGACATGCGGCAGAAAATCCACGACTACTATGAGCACCGCTACCAAGGCAAAATCTTTGATGAGGACAACATCCTGAGTGAACTCAACGACCCTCTCAAAGAGGTGAGACAGCTTCTTTCTCAAGACCTTAAACTGAGTGGAAGCGTTGGTTCTTTCACTTAGCAACATTTAGAAATCTTTTTGAGAGTGTCCATTTGAAGGGTTTTATTTTTGGAACAGGTAAAAAATAAAACCTCAAAATCCAAAAAAAAAGAAGAAAAAAAAGTCCTTGACAGGTAAGCTGTCACACAGTGGTTTTTAGTTTGGGAACATGAATGAGTTTATTCCCGAAAGATGAAGAGTGAAACTGAAAATGAAATACCAACAACTGTCATCTCATCTTATAAGGTCAAAGGAGAAAAACGGCAAAGCGGATTCTCCTCAACATTCTGGGTGGACCCGGACTGAGCATCCGTCAAGATATGAAAACATTCTGCATAGAAACATTACCTAAGCCTCACTTTCACTTGTGATAAACAACCTTATCTCCAGAGCTGTTGAACAATCGCTCTTTTATTTCTAATATTTCAAGTCAGCAGTGTAGCACAGATACACAGACACACTGGTTAGACTCAGAGGGGGATGCAAAAGTGCTCTCTTAGATGCCCCTATGGTAGATAAAACATGACAAAGTGCCCTCTAGGGCGTCCTTCCAGGGGAGAAAATGTCATAAAGTGCACTCTAGGGCGCCCTTCCAGTGGAGAAAACATGATGAAGTGCCCTCTAGGGTGCCCGTCCAGTGGAGAAAACATAATAAAGTGCTCTCTAACGTGCCCTTCCAGTGGAGAAAACGTGATAAAGTGCCCTCTAGGGCGCCCTTCCAGTGGAGAAAACGTGATAAAGTGCACTCTAGGGTGCCCTTACAGTAGAGAAAACATAATAAAGTGCTCTCTAAGGTGCCCTTCCAGTGGAGAAAACGTGATAAAGTGCCCTCTAGGGTGCCCTTCCAGTAGACAAAATGTCATACAGTGACCTCTGGGGTGCCTTTCCCGTAGAGAAAACATGATAAAGTGCTCTCTAGGGTGGCCTTCCAGTGGAGAAAACACAATGTTGTGCTATATAGGCTGTCCTATGCTAGAAAACTTTCTGCGCGCTGGTGCCCCTTTAATTTCTTTCGCCCCTGCCCCTCAGACAGCCTGAGTCCGCCTCTGCACAGCCACACAGCTTGAGGATCAACTGAGTATACTGTATCTTATTCACAAAGAGAGGTAACGAGAGAGAAGTTGAGAGTCAGTAGCAAGTTTCTAAGTTCCTGGCTGACCTCCTCGTATCAGCAGATTACATGGGTAATTAAGTAGAGGTGGATGGGAGAGAGGAGAGCACTAAAAAGCAAAGCAAGCGTAGGAATCGTGACCATCTCTCATGTAGCCCCATTAAGTCACCATGCGGCGGTGTGGGGGGGAGTTGCTGCACGATCCCAGACACTCGCGGGGAGGTGCAGGGATTTTAAGGTATGACTTACTACACAGAAAATCCTGCAGGCTTAGTCCACCGTGCACAGCAAGCAAAGTTAAAATCTGCATAGAGACAGCGTCGCACAATGAAAGCTATGCCCATGGGACGGACGCATAAAAACAAACTGAGTCTTTCCAGAGCAAAACAGGCCACAAGAACTAGTTTACGTCACCACTTCACTGAATAACTGTTGTTTAGATGTGTCAGTTATGGATTATTTCACCAGCCTCTTCCTCCCAGAGACTGTAGAAGAAGCAGGTTGATTCAGAAACAGACATAGTGTTTGTCTGTGTGGCTCATTTTCTTCCCTCTGTATAATTATTTTCCAATAAGGCAGCCTTGTGTTCTGCATAAAAAAATATTTCCTGAAATTTGCTCACATGAGATCAGAATCAAATTGCAATATTTGCAATATAATATTGTTGCAGGGGAATGTAAATATTTAATTTGTCTTCTGCTGTGCTTCTGGTTCAGGATTTTGTAGTTTTGCTACTTTTCCTCCGTGTCTGCTGGCACAGATGGGACATAAAGATAAGGATTGTACAGCCAACCAAACAACTTTTGTTCCGTTTTACAATCTTTCTAATCCTGCTTCTACCGTACTATTAACTCTATGGAGTGCAGTGGATTGTTTCCCCCCTCATGACAGGTATGCAGCTGGTTATTCCCAGTCTCTAAAAATGAAGATATTTGTCTGATCATCCATCAGAGATTGAGGCTACTTGAGGGTTGATTGAGCAATATGTCCATAGGGGCATGTGTTATTATCTAATTTTGTTATATTTTTATAGAAACCCAATTAAAACAAAAACATACAAAATCAGAAGAAGCTTACAAGAAGTATGGCTTAGAACGGGTCAGAACCAGCGGGCAACTCCGGGGCTGAAAAGTGAAGCCAATGCTGAAGTGCCTTAAACTTGCATTCTTTCTAATATCCAGCAGGGGGCGACTCCTCTGGTTGCAAAAAGAAGTCTGATTGTATAGAAGTCAATGAGAAAATGAGCCTACTTCTCACTTGATTCATTACCTCAGTAAACATTGTAAACATGAGTTTATGGTCAAATAGACCATAAAGCAGGGGATGCTTTAGGGCGTGGCTACCTTGTGATTGACAGGTCGCTACCACGCCGTTGGGAGTTGTCTGTGTTTTCGTCTTACAACTTTAACCCTTTCACAGTGTGTTTTCAGTTCATGACAGTTAATTGTAACATATCTATATTATAGCATATACTTATTCAGCATTTGACTGTATTTTGCTCCACCCTCTCGTGTCACTTCTGGTTGCAAAACCCAAGATGGTGAGCCTTCAAAACGGCTGTCCACAAACCAATAGGTGACATCACGGTGACTACGTCCACTTCTTATATACAGTCTATGGTCAGAAGAGTACAGTGAGTGAAACAAAGTAGGGAAAATACTCGGCTTTGAAAGATTACTGTATTATCAACATTTATTGCCAGGCTTTACCTTGATCGTTTTCCTTTACCCGCCTACACACCACCCCTCACTTCTTCGTCTTCTCTTTTAAAAAGCCAGATGAGTAATGCCAACCTTCATGCGACAGCCAATGCCACCTTTCTAAATGAGCTTGCGTTTGCCAACTCCTCTCTGAATCATATCAGACTAAAAGCAGCTGCACACTTTAAAGAGACAGTAATAAATTATAGCTTACTCGGTTACATACATCTTGATTTTTCAGTGCGCTACAACTAACAGCAGCTTCTCTGCGAGGCTCGGCCTACTTGGCCTCTGTAGTAAAGTGGCCATAAGTTTTGTTTTGAGACATAAAGGCAGGGAGCAGTGGGGTTTGTTTTTCAATCTCTTCATCCCTCGTCTGTGTCCTAGTCTCTAAACCTAGTCCCTAACCATTTAGCAGCCCGAAATCAATTAATTCAGCTCCATGCCAGACCCGTTCCCGGTAGACCGACTGAGACCGAGGTAGCTGAGCTGGGCTGATTGCCGCTGAGTGTCCAGCACAATTTTGGGGGCGCTGACTTACAGGTCAATTTGAGATCAGAATCAGCTCCACTTAGCAGCACTCAGACTCGCTTTGGGCCGAAGGAGGGCCGTGAAATCAGCCCAAGTATACTTTAACTGATTCTGGCATGTCATTCATCACAAGTCTCGCATGAGTCCGTCAACCAGGTGTGCCAGATTGAGGCTGCTCAAGCAATTCTGACTATCTGGGATTTTCAGTGGATAAAACAGCTTTGAGTTTGGTGTGTAGGTCAAAGGTAATGATGCTTAGAGCAAAGTCCTCAGTTAATCATCCTGGTGTGCAGCTATGGACAATAGAAGTAATTTAAAATCCATCTGCTGAGATGTGAGACTTAACATTAGTGGGGTTTTATATTTTAGTTTTACCGTCTATAAAATATTTCCAAGAACTCTTGATTGGTTTGCACTCATTTTGGTACACTCTGAAAATCAACATGTGCAGTGACGTCACACTTGTTTGACCCAGGTAATCCATCACATCGAACAGTTCGCCGCTGTACTGCAGCTGTGGGCAGAAACCACTTTAAAAACTCTCCTTGGTGTGGCTTTCAAGGACGCTCCGACATCCAGTAATTGATTGTTTGCTGCCAAAAAGCATTTAATTGATAAGCTCTGGTATCGGACAATCTGGTCAACAAAGACGCAGAAGCAAAACATGAAGTCATAGCAAAGGAAAAGGAAAATTGCTCTGCATTAAGTGGTTTGCTATTCAGCAGCTTATGTCTCAAATTTCAGATGTCCATTAATGCATCAACAGGGGAGAGTTTTGCAAACAGCCCCTGTTGCTGTATTAACACTATTACCTGTATTGCCACGCCTTAAAGCATCCCCTGCTTTATGGTCTATTTGACTCTAAATGGGACCATAATTTACAAAATGAACATCATGCTGTATTGAAGAAGACTTGAAACTAGCGATTGAGACCATAAACTCATGTTTACAATGTTTACTGAGGTAATAAATCAAGTGAGAAGTATAGGCTCATTTTCTCATAGACTTCTATATAATCAGACTTCTTTGCTGGCTGTTAGAAAGAATGCAAGTTTAAGGCACTTCCTCATTGACTTCACTTTTTTACTCACTGATTACCACAAAAAGTCAAAGATTTGCAAGTTGATTTTCAGACCACTGAAACACATAAACAATAGAATATAAAATGTAAAAGATGTGTTTGTCATGAATGGGCTAAAATATAACAGCCAGACGGTTTTGCTATTCCCTCTACCCTCCCTTTCCCTTTCCTCTGTCTCGCTGCCTCTTATTCTCCGCCATATGACAAATCTTTAAATAGGCATAGCCAAAGATTGTTTCCCCAAGAGGACTCCTGGCTGGGCATGAAAATTGCTTACTATCTAATTCATTAGTTCTGGTGCATGATTGAGGTCAGAGCCCCGTGGCATTAGCCGACACCGGCATCTGAGACTGAGCTAACATCTCTTTGCGAGCGTCCCAGAGATTGGTTATCTCTCTGTTAATGTCCTGTTGTCACTGGAGGAGAGTTATCCCTCGCAGGGGGGGCAACACCACACCAGCGCAGATGCCAAGTGCCCCGGCTTTTCCATCTGCACAGCAACAGAGATGTGTGGGTAAACAGACAACAAGCTCCTAATCTCCTGCTGGGTCTGAGGGGACAGGATGAGACCAAAGAGATGGCCTGCAGCCGGCACCGGAGGGCAAACTCATCAGGATGTGACTCGTGTGCCAAAAAGTTTCTCCTCAGGAGTGATGGGGGAGTGCTTTAGACGTATTAGGGATGAAGCAGCAATACGCATCCAATTCATTTATGCCGGCAGAGATGAAGGATTTGAGGTGGTGTTTTGTGTCAGACTACCTCACTGATGCTCCTTTTTCAAGTTGTAGGTGTAAATTATTGAATTATTTATATGGCGTGATCTCATCTGTTTGACTTTATTTTCTTTCTCCACCAGGAAATTGTCAACTTCAATTGCCGTAAGCTTGTGGCCACCATGCCTTTGTTCGCCAACGCAGACCCCAACTTCGTGACGGGGATGCTGAGCAAGTTGAAGTTTGAGGTCTTCCAACCCAACGACTACATTATCCGAGAAGGCACGGTCGGGAAGAAGATGTACTTCATTCAACACGGCGTCGCGAGCGTCATCACCAAGTTCAGCAAGGAGATGAAGCTGACGGATGGATCCTACTTTGGAGGTTAGAACCAAACATTTTTTTTTTTTTTATGTTTTCTTTACAGGTTTCCACATGAAAATGCAAACATGAATTATATACGTGGGTACTGCTGCCATGCAAGAACACCATACTGACAGTCACGCATGCATTCCTGCAGTATGTTCATACGTTTATATATTGAGACATGAGTCTAGCCTGAGGTCTTGCGTTTGATGCTGTTTGAAGTGAAGTTACTGTAGATGTAGATTCTCATTAACCACTGTTGGACGTTAGTCAGCTTCTGCAGTTACGTAACCACTCATCTGGTTGTTGGAGAAGGCCAAGGCGTGGATCAGGCATCCCTTAGGACACACAGAGGTTCCTCCCCCACCCTAACACCCTCTCACACACACACACACACACACACATGCATGAACTCTTCCCCCCCTCCATCTCCATACGTTCCTGCTGCATCTACATGGCTCTAACAAAAGCTCATTCTGTTCTCTTTCTTTCTCCATCTCCGAAACATTACAGAAATCATACATTTTTGAAATGTCAAATGTAATTTCATTGCATGTTGTTTACTCAGACACGACAATGTCTGCCTGTGGATTTTGTCAATGTGAAAGCAAAGCAAAGTTTCCTATTTTAGAGGTTCTTGCATATTTTATCTGGTGAGTTCATCCCCACTATGGAGGAGTCTAAGAATACCTTCTCTTTGCTGTGTCTTAGCTGCATGCAGTTCACGTCTCACAGGCGAGCCAAGGAAGGCAGTGAAACAAAAAAAAAAAAAGAAATATTTTTTTTCCTGCTTGTTCAAACCGCAGGATTGCTGTCACGCCACTAAGTGTGCAAAGCTACTTGATGTACAGTGTATATGGGATTGCCGGAGGAGAGGGTGTATTTTAAATTCTCAGCACAGAGTGGACGTGTCATATGTATAAGATGTGTGGCAGTTGCAGAGCTGTTCCAACTATTAATCCTCTGAGGCTGCAGCTCAAGAGAGATTCTGCTAAAGAATAATTGTGGCACAGAACAACTACATCTTGTTTAAGAAACTAAGCTGAAATGTCAGAATAAAACCATCGGCCAATAAGGCGCTGACAAATGGACCGTAATGGCAGCGAGTGCATTTATCAAACAAGTTCAGACAAAAAGAAAAGAAACCACAGCAGTGGTTAACTGGCTACTGTTTCCAGTTAGAGGATGGAAATAATTATACTGCAGTTCAAAGTCGACTGAACAGTGGTGGGCAATGCTACACTTTGATAGTTAGACGCTCGCATATCATCAGTTAAATTCTAAAGATCTTCGGTATAACAACTATACAGTTTGTGCCGATTAAGGCTTTGGAAAGAGCCCATACAAAAAGATTAAGGAAGCTAAAACTTTTAGTCTTGTGTATCCCCTGGTGGCCCTCTGGTGGCTCTAACTTGTAATGCACCTAAAGCAGCTATAGTCAATATGTTTACACAAACTGTGTATCAAATGACGATGTGAAAGGGGTCGCTCATAGTGGTGAACCGACAGAAAATGATCACCTGAATCTGCAGCTCCCCTTTTGCTTTACAGAGATTTTGTAGTTTCAGCTCATTGTTTAGCTGCAGCTCTACTGTTTTGGTTCACTCCCACCGCTCTCATAGCGTCACTTTCAGCCGCAGCGGGCTCTAAAAATCCACTGCACTCTACCTGCTCAGCACCAAACAGCCGACAGTTACACAGTTAGCAACTAGCTGGTCAACAAATTGGAGCATTCAGATTTTTCCTTCAAGAGTTGGTAGAGACCAAAAACAGAGCTGAAAGAGAGTGACTATTGGACTCGCATTCATCAGGTGCTACACGGCAGCTGGATTCTCACGATGAAGATCTCGCGAGAATTGCGGGATCGCAAATCACACAAAAATCCATCTTATCAGGCTTCAAGTAATGCGTTTGTGTCTGGCAAGCCAGAGCACGGACAAATCGGCTACCTGTGAGGAGCTACTGGCATTTACAGGCGTGGCTTAAGTGTGTGTGTGTGTGATGGCACGGAGAGGCGGCTGTTTGTTGTAAACAACAATGGCGGCTCCTGAAGAGCTTAGCGTAGATGCTGCAATAGCATCAGTTATATCAGAACTTCATTGAAATTGAAAGAGCAAAGAACAGCACTGAATGCTTTTCTCAATGGAAAAGATATTTTCAGTCCTCTCCCGACTGGTTTCGACAAGAGTTTTATTGACAAATGGTTCATCCAATCACCTGCCAAGTATTTTTTTTTTGTAACAAACCATCTAGCGGGTCAGGTTACCCCCGCGACCCCCTAACGGGATAAGCGGTTGCAGATGATGGATGGATGGATGTGTTTACAACTTTGTTTCTACTGCCCCCAAGTGGCCAAAATAAAATGCAGGTTTAAGGACTAGAATAGAGCTGCAACTAAAGAATATAAACCGTGACAGAACCTAGTGAAAAACACCCAAGCTAACACTTCAAATTGTTTTGTCTGAGCAACAGCACAACCCCCCCCTAAATTTACTTTAGTTTACAATCATATAACTCAGTGAAAAGCAGCAAGTCCTCACAGTTTCGAAGCTGGAAACAACAAATGTTTGGCTGTTTAGTTTGGAAATCAACGATCATCATCAGTTAACAGCTGATTTTATGTTTGTCTGCTTGATTCATTAAGTAATTATTTCAGCTCTTGATTGCGGTATAATGAAAGCTATGAAAAAGGGCAAAATGATTGGCTTCCTTCCTGCTGGAGATAAAGTTAAAACGAGCTAGACTATTCACTCAACAAACTGCTCCCTCTAAATTGACCTCTGGAGACCAAATTTAGGGAATTCAGGAAATGTGTTGAGGCAGCTAGACAGTTAGTGCTTTTCAGGGATTTTTGGATTATCTTTTTCGAGCTTTGCCTAAAACATTTTGAAGGTTATTCTGTACCAGAAAATATTAACTCTAATTTTGTTTTGTTTGCTGTCTGGTGTGCTCTCATTCTGTGCAGAGATTCACAAATAACAGCTCAGTCCAGATTGATTTAGCAGAATCCAACGGAGTTCGTACTCAGTGCAATAAATAGTGCAGGAAGCTGAAGGAGAGTTCATCAGCATCTAAAATCTGCTCAATAAAAAGGGAAAAAAACATGCGGTGAACATACAGCAAAAATGTTCCCATTTAATCTTTTAATTAAAAGATATGTGTTGTATCTGTCCAAATAATAAAGGGCGCACTGTGTTCTGTCCGTGCCGGGCCACCTGCTGTTGCCTTTTGCCCAGCTGGTATTCTTACCCGCTTGTATGGCATTAGTAGATGAGCCCTGAGTTGGGAGCAGCTGGCTTTACCAGGCTCCTCACTCTACCCCCTTTTCTCCGATGATTCGCACTCCCCTTACAACCAGGCCAAACCGTGGCCAGAATGAGAAATCAGTGAGACAGACACAGAGGGAGGCAGAGTGAGTAACAAAACTGAGCCCAGCCACAGGAAACTATTAGCATAGTAATGAGCAGGACATCTATGAGGACAGTAGGTCACAGAACACCTCCAACCACGGTCAATGTCACGCCTGCATGCTACGAAGGTATCATAGTAATCACTTCTGGGCCTACGTGAATGGGATTACATATCAGTGGCACGCAGCTGTAGTGAAGTCACTGAGGCTAAGAGACTAATAGTGTAATGCTAGGACACAATGACAGACAGTGCATGGAGATCCCTATTGGGCTTGAATGTCTTAGTCATATGGGACTCTCCTCTCCTCGGTCGACACCACGTTAGGGGAAGGGAAGCCGGTTGCCATGGGAGTACGTGACACATGAAGTGATGGCAAATTTCCACAAATGCTCCTGGGGTCAACTGCGAGGCTTTGTGGCTAGGCAACAGACACGTGTCAAACTGCATCATGTGAAGTGTTGACAGGGCTACACACACACACACACACACACGCACACCTTATATATAAGTATGCAATAATAATGTATAATTCCCCAAATACCTCATGAAATAAGGAATAATCCCACAACATTATTCATTATGGCAGTGGCACTGAAACGGGGGAGATGGAGACAGACAGACAGAAGAACATGTCAGCCAGTATGATGTATGTACTGTATATACAAGTGTGAAAACAGTGAACGTAAGCGTAGTCTAAAAATACAGCTCATTGTCAGCTTTCATGTTCTCAAACAATCACTCACAACTGGAGTTCAGGGTAGTCTGACAAAATTAATTAGTACAGTCTGAAAGTGCTATTCCAACAGAGAGCAAAAAAATTGAAAAAAAAAGTTTCTTCTCCCACTTTTGCTTGCTCCATTATTCTTCTGCCGGTACGATTCAGTTTTGGGAGCGGTTTGGCTACCCGACAACGGAAGGTAGAGCAAGTTGTCCGCCTCACTGACTTTTCTGAGAATAAGCGGAACATAAATGAATGGCACCACCACATAGGCCAGTGGTTGGATTCCTGGTATTGTGATGTCTGGGTTGTGTTCTTGGGAAGCCGGCAAGAGTTCTCATCCTTGTTGCTTTATTAGTGACTCCTATTTGCTAGGTTGGCCTTGTCAAAAAAGTTAAAGAGGACCTATTATGCTCATTTTCAGGTGCATACTTGTATTTTGGGTTTCTACTAGAACATGTCTACATGCTTTAATGTTCAAAAAATGCTTTACTTTTCTCATACCGGCTGTGCTGCAGCACCTCTTTTCACCCTCTGTATGAAACGCTCTGTTTGAGCTCCTGCCTCCCCCCCCCCCGATAAGCCCAGTCTGCCCTGATTGGTCAGCTGACCCACTCTGTTGTGATTGGTTAACCGATCCAAACACTTCGTACTCTGCTTCAGCTCCGCTCTAACTATCTTGGTTTGAGGATGTGCCAAGCTAGCTGCTAGGCAGGTATTATGCAAATGTATTACTTGGTGACATCACCACATTACGGAAGAAAAGGCGGGACTTCAAGCAAGGCGTTTCAGGCAGTTCAGGAGCTGTTTTGTGAGGGTAGTAGCTTTGGGCTTTGTAACTTTGCAGACCTTGTACTTGCATGAAAAACTATATAACACACTAAAGGAAAGGGTAAAACACAAAAGCATAATAGGTCCCCTTTAAATACAACCTCCTGCATGTCTTGCTGAAAGTTCTCCAAATTCAACCATACCATTCAAAGGACAGACAGTTTTGGAAATACACTTTTTCCCTTTCTTGTTAAGAGTTCGATGAGAAGATTGATACCACTCTGGTGTCTGGACGTCAAATATGAAGCTAGAGCTAGAAGACTTTAGCTTAGCTTAGCATAAAAACAGGAAGCAGGGGGAAACAGCTGGCCCGGGCTCTGTCCAAACATAATAGATATGCCTGCCAACTCTATTATCACCTTATATCCCACTGTCAAGTAACACATTCACCTCTGGGTGTAACCACACAGCATCATGCAACCACTTCACTATCTGTCTTTGTTTCTCCGCCCTTCGTGAAATACATTTAACGAGACACAGGTTTTTCTTTCTCTCTCTCGGTGTATCTTCCTGTGTTAACCGAGGTACCACTTAACGGTAGCTTTTCCATCATAACAGCACTAACACCTTATTCACACCCACAGCTTGAGAGTGCTGCTCTCACGTCTTGTGCACACGCTGTGCTCTATTTCCATGACAGCTCATGGCGTAGCCCAGTCATCACGACAAGTTAACATTTAACAACTTAATGAAGATGGAAGTTGTGCTGTAGATTGGACGGAAGTGCAAATGTGGGTGGCGGCTGAGCGGTGTGCTGGTGGGTGAACAGGATGGAACAGGAGCCAAAGGAAGTTGATACTTAGAGGACGGACACTGTGTTACAAGCTTATATAAAGAGGAGAATGAATGTAGGCTGAAGGAACGGGGGGGCGGATAGATAGACTGTGAACTCTCTGTCTTGTGTCACTGATTCATGAAAACACTGAGGAGACGAGGCGCTGTGAATGTCAGGTGTTACCAACACATGTCATCTGCAGTAGCACACGTATTCATTTCTTTACATAAGATGCTCAGTTGAGGCAGGTCTGATTGGTTTGCACGTCTTTTACAGGCATCTGCTGCATGGACAGCAACACTGAGATTAGGGTTGTATCATACTATACTAGTAGTACGTACTGATTCGGCCAAAATGTAGCATGTAGTATGCAGTAGGCGAACAAAAGCTGAATCTACAGAATGACAAAAATACCCGGACATCGTACTGATTTGGAAAAGTATCTGACCAGTCTAACTCGCTTACTTTATCCCACAATACAAAGTGCTGGAACAGTACAGGCTATGGCTACAACAACAACAACAGCCAAAAACAGCTTGTTTTTTTACATTTTTCGTAGCTATTTCATCACTAAATTCACTTTTGAATATTTTTGAGGCCGTGTCGTTTTTGAATATTGGCAGTTTTACGATATTAGACGGCGAATCGAACATTTGCTCCAACATTTTCAGAGTTTAAAAGCTCCATAAACTGCCGTGACAGATAGCTAGCGCCTGCCGGGGTCGCTACCTCGCCAGCCGGGCGGTCACTCTCACAGACCGCTATGAGCTGGCCAGAGCTCTCTAGAGACCGGTCTGTAGACAAGAGGCTTTTATTTCCTTGTTGACGGATAGTTTGTTTAAATATCACAACACAAATATTCATAATCTCCGTAGCGTAGCTCACTCGCCAGCTGGCCAGTGATGCTCACAGACCGGCTACAGAGTGGCGAGGGAAGAGACGAGGGGAAAGAGCAGCGGGCAGAGAGATCCCTGCTGAGAAAACACGACCCTTTTTACCTTTACTCTTATATTTGTAGGGATATCAGTTCACTGTTTTGTTTCTGTAACTGAAAAAGCAGTTTGAGTAAATTTTTTTCGAGCAATGTTTTATATTTCCCGTCTCCCCTCGTTGATGATCCTGTTTGTCTCACTTCACTCTGAGCTGTTAGAGTAAATAGCTTAAACCTGCAGTATCTTACAAAGTAAACAAATATAACATAAACAAAAAAAGTCAAAGTTGTTTTTTAATTATTTTAGTGGTACTAGTTCTTTTTTTTTGTCCAGTGCTTTAAGAGGTTTAAAGGCTAAATCCTGGTCTAGCATACTACAAAATACAACGCTTTAACCGTTTCATACTGCATACTACTCCTCAGTAGAAACTGTATTTTATTCTGTTGTTATTGACATCAGAAGTGAAACATTTCTTTTGGTCTTTTACATTTTAGGTCCCATTACTTTAAGCTGAATCAACGGCATGACCTTTTTCTCTCAACAGGAGTTCATGCAATCATCTAATTGCTCTTTGAAAGATTTTAATAGGCTACTTGAACGACTATTATAGCAATTATAAGCATCCTACTGTACAAAGAGAAAATGACCAATTTTAGCATTGCAATCCAAGAGCCCAAATTTAATCCAAAGGAACATTTTATATGACTGTTCATTATCTGCTGTAGCAGGTTTATTAGAAAGGGCCAACCTGAACAGACCACTGTGCCCGGTCCTGTGTGTGGTGTAATGGTAATGACCATCAGTGTTGGAAAAGTACTAAGTACTTTACTGAAGTACATATTTGAGATACTTTACTTATTAGTATTTCTATTTCATCCTGCTTTTTAATTCTACTCCATTTCAGAGGTAACATTTGTACATTTTACCCCACAGACAGGTGTTTTTTAGGACAGTCAGCATGTGTATAGTGCGATTACTTTTACATTTAGAGGTAAATATAGTTAAAGAGGACCTATTGTGTTCATTTTTAGGTGCATACTTGTATTTTGGGTTTCTACCAGAACATGTTTACATGCTTTAAAGTTCAAAAAACGCTTTACTTTTCTCATACTGGCCGTGCTGCAGCACCTCTTTTCACCTTCTGTCTGAAACGCTCTGTTTGAGCTCCTGCCTCCTCCCTCCCGAAAAGCCCAGTCTGCTCTGATTGGTCAGCTGGCCCACTGTTGTGATTGGTTAACCTATCCAAACTCTTCGGACTCCGCTCCAGCTCCACTCGAACTAGCTTTGTTTGAGGGCGTGCCAAACTAGCCGCTAGGCAGGTATTATGCACATGTGTTACTTGGTGACATCACCATGTTACGAAAGAGAAGGCGGGGCTTCAAGCGAGCATTCAGGCAGTTAAGGGGCAGTGTTTTTCTGTGGGGTAAAGTCACTCCCTTTGGCGAGGATTTGGGATTTGTAACTTTGCCGACCGCTTGCATGCACAAAAAACTATACAACACACCAAAGGAAAAAGCCTAATAGGTCATCTTTAAACATATACACAAACAGGAAACAGGATGTATGCTGTGTTATTATCTGGTGTGAGGGGAGCAGCTGCAAGGTCAAGTGTTTTGATGGATTGTCAAAACACAAAGCAGCACAACTCTGCATGTAAGAAACTATGTAATGCTACGTAACCATACCTCTGTTTAGTTATCCATTACATTTGAGAACTGATGCAGTGATGCCTTTTTTTCTCTTTTTTTGTAAAGCTGTATGTTATTATGGGACCATTAGCTCTGTGCAGGATGATGAATTATCTTAGTATAATGCCAGTGACAGCACCGCTGATGGGCTTCTCATTTTATTTACATCCACATCATCTTCTGCTTCTGTACCTTTTGTACCCGAGGTTCATCTGTATGCTAATCTGTTTTGCAATTTACTGGGATGATTTCCTTAATGTCCCTCTGCACTCTCCACTTCTGGTTTCTTCACGTGTCAAATGTGTTTATTATGCTCTCACTCTTTGTCCTCCTTTGTGTCTCCGTGTCCATGCAGAGATCTGTCTGCTCACCAAGGGCAGACGAACGGCGAGCGTGCGTGCAGACACCTACTGTCGACTCTTCTCCCTCTCTGTCGATCATTTCAATGAGGTGCTAGAGGAGTACCCCATGATGCGACGCGCTTTCGAAACCGTCGCCATCGACCGATTGGACCGCATCGGTAAGACCTGCCTACATCTTATTCCTGCCCTGTCTGATTGGTGGTATCTCTTGCCTGTCATCGTGCCTTGTTGTCTTGTCTTTATCAGTATTTGTTTGCCTTCTTTCTTCATAAAAGCATTGTGTCTGCCATCTTGTGCTGCATGACCTGTATGCTATTTTTGTTGTTAAAACTTCCGTCTCTTTCTTTGTCTTAAATAACATTAAAGAAAATTTTGTGTAACCAGCATTAATCCTTCTAAAGAACCAAAGTAGCGTTTTGTGGTTGGATTAACTGGAAGGCAGTGCATGTCGCTGTCCGGGAGGGAGTCACTTCGCCCCCTCGTTGGTTTGGTGTTGACCCCCCCGCTGGATGTCAGCGAGTGGATGGAAGCTAACCTCACATGCATGTGTGTCTGGCCCTCTTTCCACTCATCTGCACTCCTGGGTATGAGCAGCACCCCACCCCATATCAGATTTCTCCAAATCAACCAGTGGAGAGAAACAAAGAGCAGAGCCAGGTGACGTCAGGGAGCTGGTTCAGGCTCTGACTATCCGCTGTAGAGTTTCATTCAGCTCCTCATCAACAACACTTCCTTATTTTCACTGTCTAATTCATAGAAGAACCTGGCCATGACAGATTATAGTTGAAATAATGATAATGCTTCTGACTCACACATTTGATGCAGTTTAAAAAGGGGCACATGTATGTAAATACAAACGGGGCAATAATTGGTTGCATTGACCCTTATGTTGCACATTCTCCCACTCCTTATTCAAATGGGTTCAGTCTGCTCTAATGATTGGAACTAAGACATTGATGAATTAAACATGCAGAAGATAATAAGGATAATTTTTTAACTGACGGAAGTAGAACTAATGTCTTTGTCTTCGCTTATGTTTTGCTGCATTAGAAATATGTATCTAGTTTTCTCCTTTTATTACTTTTTATATATGAATAACAGCGGTAGCATATTTCAGTATCACATTCAAGTATTAAGAATGGATCTAAGGTCCAGACGCACCAACCCGACATCAAAGACCTAGCGGCGACGAAGGCCTCACGTCGCGTTGCCTCACGTCGCCTTTGTCTTGGCCAAAAAGTTGCACTCGAACACACCGCAAAGACTACAGCCGACAGCCAGTTAGCACGTACGTTCTGTGCCTGCGTGAGATGAAATAACTCTCCACACCAGCAGGCAAAGTGATTTCTCTCACCGACAAGCTCCAACGCCGATTCAAGATGTTGAATCAGCCAAAAAAACTCCGACGAGGGCAGACTAGAGCCGACGGTGTGGGACATACCGCAAAAACTAAGCCGACAGACGCTCACCGACAGCCTCAAACTGTCCGACGGATGACCGTTGGCTTGGTGTGTCAGGGCCTCTAAAGAGTAAACTTTAAGTGTAAAATGAGGATTATTTTCCTCATCTGTTGCTATCTCAGATATTACTGTACGTATTTTAAGATCTGGTATCACCGTCTTATCCAACCCTGTTTATTAGAAAATAAAATGAAACATTTGTCAAAACTTGACCAAAGGGCAAGTTCAGATTCAAAAAGCACAGTAATGTATGAAAAATGCATTACAATAATTACAATTACAATTCTTACAGTACATGATTGTTTTCTTTGTAGCTCAGCTACTGTACGCTGTCAATGAGGCGGTATGAGGATACAAGGATGCTATGACTAATATAAGTAATGAGTTTGACTAGTGTATTTCCACCTGTGACAACTAGCAAAATCAAAACGTAATTTTAATTTGCAGGTGGATGCTCTCTAAGTTAACTAATATTTGCTATTTAGGCGACAGGTTACTGCTGGTGAATAAAATATTTTATAGAATGCTGCTTCCTGCCTTGTTACACAGAAATAGTAAAACCGATAATGAATTTTTACGGCTAATGATTATTTCTTATGCATGAACAAATGGAATTTGTTAAATAAACCACTTTTGAAATGAGTTATGGTTCATATCGTTAGTTTTTATGGCTGCCACACGGAGCAGCTCATCATCACAAATGATCAATTCAAACAACAGACTTTAATGCCTGCCGACAACGCTAGCGGCCATAATGTTTGGTGATTTGTTTCCCTATTATTATAACCAGAAAACAACATCACCTGAATACAGAACAAAATACGAATTTACATAATGACAGTGTGTCAATGTTGTCTCATATCAGTGGTTAAAGCTTGCAGTCTGTATCTACTTTTCTATCTGTTACTGTGTTTTTTCTTTGTCATGGCTTTGTATTTGTGTATTATTTTGCCTGACACAGGCACGTCAATATTGAATTGCTGTGCAACCCAAGTGTTGACTCAACATTGAAATACTGTAGTGTCAGGCAAGACAGCAACAAGCAATGAACAATAGAACAAGACCGCTCAGAGCCAATCACAATCCACGGTAACTGTTGAGACAACCTTTTCTCCTCACAATTACGTTCATATGGAAACTGTATTTGGGAGGTGGGGGGAGGACATAATGGATGACTGGATTATAGCAAAATATCTGACAAAATGTGCAAAACGCTCACTCCAAAATTCATACAAGCCATGTCTGTAAAAGTTTATTTTAAACAAATCAACTAAATGTTCAGTGCTTGTCCTACAATATCTACTCATGACAACTGACGCCAATAAAACTACTTGATAGAGTTTAGGGAACGAATGTGGTCAAGTTTGAATTTTACAAATGACAACACTGATTTTTGTTTAATACAAGACACAAACCCTCCGTCTCCATACAACTAAACTGCATTCTCAAGTAGGGAATTTGGGATATAGACGTCTGTAAGGCGGGGTTAAAGGAAAACGCTACAGCGCCTGCTTTATGGGCCAATTGGATGCGGAAGATCGCCGGCCGATATGGGTACTTTATCTCTCGCAGTCAAGGCATTTTGGCATCATGCCCCACTGAGCAACTCTCATAGGAATGAAAGGGAGCCGCCTCCAACGCTCCACGGTATAACAACGCTCTTGAAAGATACGTGGTATAATAACAAGTATAACAAGTGAGAAAGTCCACTACGGGCTGGTGGGACGGGTGGTGGATGGGTCCAACACATACAGGACTTTCCCCGCAGTTTGTGTCCTGTGTGAAACTCATTTTAAGCCAAACCATGATGTGTTTTCACTAAACCTAACCCAGTAGTTTGATAGCCTAAACCAAAGAAAGTAGTGTTGTTTTTGTTTTGTTTTGTTTCAATTAACAACGTAAACTACGTGTTTAAAACTGCGATCGTAAAAAATATGTTTTCCTCAAATCCTCATTGAGAATGCAGTTTAGTTGTATGGGAACGTAATTTAGTAGGAGACAGGATTGGCCTTTATCCACCTCTACGTTAAACACCCACACTTTGCTATATGAATGTCCCCCATGCTTCTTGCATTATAACTGAACACTAATAACTAATTGTGAAGTAGCTGCATATGAACGTAATTCACAGGAGACAAGGTTGCATTTTCTTTTTCCTGGACTAGCATAAAATAAAAATAAAACTCTTTATTTGCCCTGTAGTGAAGTCCCTTCACAACATGCCGTTTGGCCTCAACAGTCCAAATCTACATTTGCCCTTTTTAATGAGAGCTACCAGCTTTTCACCAAATGTTGTAAACTGAAAGCTGCCCACTCTGACGGCCACCTCTCAGAGTGACATAGATTCGATCCATCCTTTCAGACTAACCATGAAGGGGGTTTTGTCTCATACGAGGGAAGATACTTTGTCATGATCCGTGCTGGTTGTATCGTTTCTATATATGAACTGCATTTGGTTACATGCTTGTCTTGCTCTAAAAAAAAAGGAAAGAAGAAAAGTAACCATGCTTTGAAACCAATAACGTGTTGCACATTTGACATTATCTTTTATCTATCTAAAAATTATTTGACCAGGAGTCCGTCTTGAGACGAGCACATCTCGTTTTCAAGAGTGTCCTGGCCGACGAGTAGGCATCAGGTAAACACTTTATTCCAATTCCAATATTCGAACAGGGACTAATAGGCTTGCTAAAGGGATCCGGTCTCAAATTCATCCTCCAAGAGTTTGACCTCTTGCTGGAGGTCACATGTTTTAATTCCTTTAAGTCACCCACACCAGTCCTGCAGATGTTTTGATGGACACATTCAAAATGTCAACAACTAAGACAATCAAAGAAACAGAAGATATCTCATCCAGTGTCACATGCCATGTTTATTTTGTAAGAGAATAATTACCTGGATTATGAACACATGCTCAGCTCTATTGGTGTGACATTTTAATCTTTGAACCCTTCGTTCAAAGTGAATTCACAAACAAAATCATGTCTGCAGATTAGTAAAAACTTTACTAATGCAATGCCACATACACTATTTGTTACATGCAGAAATCCCATTTCATTATTTATTCATGTTGTCACCAATAGAAGTTTCTGATTGTCTGGCTTGAAATATGAATTCTGTCTTTTGTGTCAATAATTTGGGGGTAAAATTTAGACTTTTCTGACACTAATAAAAGGGAAGTCTTAAACTGTATTTGGACACAGAGCTACAGTAATGTCATGTTGACTACATGTGGAGGGCAAAAGTTGATTTAATCCATTTATAATCATTGTCACACACATTAACACCAGGTATTCTCTCTAAAATAAGCACTTAAAATAAAAAACAAAAATAAAACTGAAGAAAAAAAAACATTTCCTGCAGTGACTCATAAAAGAAATTATTGGTGAAATTATTTATCAAATTGCATTGAGAGTCAGAATGAAAAATGTGTCTCTGTAAAGCCTTGAATGCACCTCAAAATCTGTGTTTTTTTTGTTTTTTTTAACAAATACAGCCTTCATTATTTATATGATGTTTGTGAACATTGTATTTCGCTTGTTTTTTTATGTGTTTGTGTGGTGTGTTAGCTGGCTTTTAGACTGTTTTACAACACTTATCTTTTATATGTCAGATATGGGTTGATTACTGTATTATTATTATTTGTTCGAAATCATATTGATTGGTGAAGTTTGTATATTGAACTAATCTCACTGGTTCTATTTTGCCAGGAAATGTAAATTACTAACACAATACTGTAATTGTTTTCAAATGGTGATTTGACCCATAGCTGATACATTTCAATTCAAAGTTTTGTATGTAAAAAAAAAGAAGCATTTCTTTACCCATGAGTGGTGTTTACATTTTGTTTATGTTTTTGTTTGTGTTTGTTTTGATTTTAAGGGTTACTATTTTTACAATCTTCTGACAATGTTACAAAATCAGCTTATAAATCATTTTATAAAGCATTTTGCGGACATGTTTAGAAATGACTGGCATTCATTCGAAAAGCAGTCAAGGACATTTTGAGCAGAAAATATAGAAGTTAAGAATGATAATAAAATAATTTAACGTTAATTTAACGTTCAGAGCAGGTCAGTGTTTCTATAAGAACAAGGTGTGTATATATTTCGTAGTGGGACTCATTTACCGTGTCATTTACTGTGATATAGTTTTAAGTAACCACCTAATTCAACTGTTGTCAGGTCATTAAATAGGCGTTATCGCTCTCTATAGGCATCATAGATGTGGGTCATTAGGGGCTTACTACACCTACTACATTGTAAAAGTGAAATTAAAACTTAAAAGCAACACGTTCTAACCAGGCCTGTCAATCGATTTAAATATTTAATTGCGATTAATCGCAGGATTGTCCATAGTTATCAACATGAGAGTGGACAAACATGCTTGCTCTATGCAAATATATGTATATATTTATTATTGGAAATCAATTAACAACACAAAACAATGACAAATGTTGTCCAGAAACCCTCACAGGTACTGCATTTAGCATGAAAATATGCTCAAATCATAACATGGTAAACTGCAGCCCAACAGGCAACGGGTGAAAGCCCCGTGTTTTGTGTCCCATCCAGCGCCCCCGACCTTCACCCGGTACGGCGTTTTACGCTCTCTATAGCACAACGCCTCACTTCTGCTTTTGCTCCTGTCTAGGGATATCACGGTGAAGAAATTTTCCCACCAGTTAATAATCTTGTGACAACACCGGTGTTACCGATTACACCAGACATTTTACAAGAAAATATGACGCTCAATATCTGTAGAGCGATTTTTGCCATTGGATGGCTGTGTGTCTGGCCTCTCCGGTCCAGCTTTCACTGCGGGGCTGCAGGTTTCCACCTGGTGCCGCTGTACTACGCGTACCAGCTGTGACCACTCTGTCCTCCTCACGGCGATTGCTATTAGCGTTACCGTTCCGTTATAGAATGAGGTTTAAATCTGAATTATTGCGCTTTTGCTTTTCGCTTTGGCACCAAATCCTCCGTCATCGTCTTGTCTGTCAACTCTCTCTGGTCCAGTGTGTGAAATCAGACTCTTCCGTCCACAGCTGCTTTACCTCGCTGTCTCCTTTTTGACAGTAACTTAAGCCGTTATATCGCGGGCTTCAAGACCAGACCAGACTCCATTCACAAAACAGTCATTTTACCTTGCAGAACGCGGAGATATACATACAACCCCACTTCAAAAAATCCGAACCAACCCTTTCAGTTATTTCCAAACTTAGCAGAGCTAACTTTGACTCAGCTAGTGCTAGCGTTCTCATTATTCATAACCTTACTGATTAGCTTTGATTAGCTTACTTTGGAAACCAACGTCACTAGTTTTGAGTGGCCGTTTCCATTTTTTAAAAATGGAACAGATCACAGATGGACCCGACCTTAAAGTTTTGTAGCATCCGCCATCTGACTATGTATTGAGAACAGGGCGCTGATACGCCAAATTGAACTAATTGGGTTTTATTTCTATAAAAAAAAAGGCAAGTAATGTAATGGACACCGTGTAACACTGACTACCACGGCAATCGTACTCCTGTCGTAATTACTCCGGTTGCTAGAGGTCGCTCTTGTGTTCTTTTATACCTTCTTTCGGTGATTGACCATGTGAATAGATGACAAAACCTAATATTGGGTGTAGCAGGACCCTACTAACCCACATCTATTAGGCTTATAACCACTGACAACGTCCATTTAAGGACCTGATAACAGTCTATTGTACGGAAGCCCTGAAAGGCAAGTGAGAATTGGTTTTTTTTCTGGTGATCCATTTTCTAACTCTGATCTTAATCATTTTATCTCCTGTGTTTATGATTTAAGAACAGGTGGAAAAAGAATTTGACAGGATAATCTTTCTAAGTTTCTAAGTTTCTAAGTTACTTTTTTTTGCCACTGTGTGAAAACAGGTGAAAAAAAATGTCAGGTTAGATTGTCCAAATTAAAAAAAAAACAGCTTCAATCCCAGAGGAGCTACGTTAGCCTTAGCGACGATTGCGTCCAGTATGCCTTGTGACCGAACGTTACAGCGTTTGTTCCCTCAAACAATGTGACAAAACACAATACAAACTAATGTTACAGTAAACTAACGTTAGCTAGACTGTCGACTTAACCTGGGTTGTACCTGTTTTCACACAAAGGCAAAAAAAAAGTAACTTAGAAACTTAGTAACTTGTCTACCTGTTTCACAGAGAAAAAAAAAGGAACTTAGAAAGATTATCCTGGCAAAAAAAACCCACAGGAGATCAAATAATTTAGATCCGAGTTAGAAAATGAATAACCAGCAAAAAAAAAAAAATTCTCGCATTTCAGGGCTTCCGTACTATCGGCTGAAGTAACACTCAAATATTTCCAGCTGGTTAGTTAGTTAAGTTCTTTAGCTCCGGGCTGCTGAAAAGTTTATATTGACTTTCACTTTTTACAGTACATATATACCCTACAGTATTCTACCGATGCACAATAGATTTTCCCAGCCACTCAGATAATTTCATCTCTGTTGCCATAGCCATAATGTAGCATGGAGAATAGCAGCTTTCTAGGAGAAGATGTGAAGTGAAATGATTTCTTAAAATAACCTAAATGTGTATATATATAGCACTAAAAGTCTGTTATATTGTTTGATAAGTGTCTATTTTAGATTAGAGGAGGAGAGAAATACGAAGAAGCGCAGCAGGAACAGCAGCTGACTGAAATCCTAACAATCCTCCCGTGTCTCCTTACCAGCAAACATTCACTTCTTCAAACTCTCTATTTGGAGGAATAGTAAATAAGTACATATGTGTTGTCCCTCCAATCTACAGAGTTTAACCTTGACACCTTTAAAAAGGCACAGACAGCAGCCTTGTAAGTCAACAGTAGTGTAATAGTCGGTACGTGGTGCTAGTTTTAGCTCTCAACCCGCCCCTGTAGTGACTGTTGAACAACATCAATCCTGTCTTACAGCCCGATGCATGGCTTGTTGGCAGCCTTGAGAGGAGAAAGCCGTCCAGAAAATGCCGCTCAACTGTAAACTCGGAAATCTTGTGCCCTCAAGGACGCGGCTTAATGATTGATTGACTGAGGCTAAAGCCTTCAGCACGCTAAAAGTCAGCTCTGTCTTCTTTACTGACAAAATAACGCGTCACAGATACACAAGGTCAGCAGTAATTACAGGAAACACTTCCTCTGAATACATAATGGACACAGAGTAAAGTAAATCTTTATTATTACTATTCTTATTATTGTCAAATGTGGCATATCTTTCTACAAAAGACCAGTTTCAAGACATCCTTCATGCTTTTTAGTACCACTTAGCATTTTACCACAGTTTTGCTTCCAAACTCCCAAAGCCACAAAAGTGGTGTTTAAAGAAGCCATCTGTCAAGTTTTTATTATCACAGTTTGTGACTTGTGACAGGCTGGGAAAGATTTCCAGGCCTGTGGGCTAAAAAAAATCCCTTTATAGGGCACTTTAACAACCAATTTGTTTACCGTATTAACCGTATTATTATCGTAAATGTCGTAGACAAATGTGTATTTTTGAATAAATACAAATTTTAATGATAAAGATAACATAGCATTCTGTGGTAAGATGAGTTTAGTTCTCCATAAAGGTATTTAATGTATAATTCACAATCTGTACCCATTGTGGTAGTGTGTTAGGAGTAGATCTTTTCTCTTTCTTATTGTTGTTTATACATTTTTTTTTTCATTTTTTTTTTTAAAAAGGTTATTCTAATTGTCCTTGTGATGTGTTTTAGCAGAGGTGTTATTGTGGCTTTAAATTTATCCTTAGAGTTTAGTCCTTTTTTTGTCCATTCTTCGACACAATCTGTCCAGTAACGTGAAGTGTGGGTCCAACTCATCAGTATTCTTCTGTGTCTCATCGTCCACATCAGCACCTCCACAGTCTGCGCCATCACGTCACACTTTCAGTAATCTGTGTCTCCTTTTGTGTCCTTCACTCCTCTCAAATCGTGTTTTTCCCATAGTCATTACCATTCAATGTCCTTCACACTTTTATATTCAATATGAAAAACGTTAGTGGATGTGAAAAGATGCAGCTTGTAAGATTGAAAGAGTTGAAATTTATACATTTAGTAGAAATCAAGAGGAAGCTAATCTATTGAAGATGTGGTGATAAAAAAAAAAGATGCAAGTTTTTCCTATTAAAACATACAAGCTGCATCTTTATTATTACTGTCCTGACTCCTGCACCTTTCCTGTGGTTTATGGCAACCAAAATGTGCCACTGCTGTATGTGCTCACCTCTCCTGACTGCACCCCAACAGGGAAGAAGAACTCCTTGCTGCTGCAGAAGTTCCAGAAGGATCTGAACGCCGGCGTTTTCAACACGCAGGAGAACGAGATATTGAAGCAGATTATTCGTCAGGACAGGGAGATGGTGATGATGGTGGACCGCAAGCAGTCAGTCACCGGGATGAACTCAACACCAATGTCAGGAAACTCCATCATTAACTCACCAGCCTGTCAGCCTCCCTTCCCCACCGCCTTCAGCACCAATCAGCTCCAGCAGTCCTCCGTTCCCATGACTTACAGTGCTTCAGCTATTGCCAATGCCTCCGCCGCCCGCATGCTGCCCGCCGCTGCCGCGGCTGCAGCCGCAGCGCAGGGGATGTACCCTGTTCCCAGTCTTTCCCACCACAGCCTGAATTCATCCTCAATGAATCCACAGGCGCCGCTCCAGCAGCAGGGAGCGATCATGTCGCCCTGCTCCTTCACGGCGGCTATGTGCAGCCCGCCCGTGCAGACCCCTCTGGCTAGCCGGAGCTTCCAGTACAGCTCGCGCACGGCCTCCCAGCTGTCACTCATCCAGCAGCCCATGGCTCAACAGTCCATATCCACACAGCAGCTGCAGCAGCCCGCTGCGTCGACTGCAGCCGCAGCCTCTGCAACGCAGCAGCAGCCGTCGCCTCAGCAACAGCAGGTCCCTTCACCTCAGCGGGGTGACATCCACAAGAGCACACAGGCCCTGCAGTCGGGCAGCTTGGGTCGAGACGTCAGACATTTATCGGCCTCCCAACCATCACTGCCACACGACACGTCTCTGGTGCCCAGAGTGCACCCAGCCTCAGGAGACTCTCTGGCCTCCATCGTGCCACCGACGGCGGTGGCGATCCAGGGGATGGGTCTGCAGAGCGGCCTCCGCACCACAGTGCCCCAGCGTGTCAATTTATTCCGGCAGATGTCGTCAGGAGCCTTGCCCCCGGTGCGCTCGGCGGCCGCGGCGGCAGCAGCGGCGGCGGCGGTGGCAGCAGCAGCATCCTCATCCTCGACCTCAACCCAGCACAGGGAATCCCCCGGATCTAGGAGAGATTCTGTCCTGAGCAGTACGGAGACTGAGCAAGACAAAATGCGTTTCGCATCAAATTTATGATCCCATTTTTTTTCCCTTTTCATTTTTTAAACTTCAATATGTTTCAACTCATTTTTAAAAACGGGAGATACAACAAAAGAGATAAAGATGAGGAACTTCAGCATTTTTTTGTTTCTCTCCAGTTTTCTTCTAAAATAACCTCATAGAAAACCCTGTACATACGAGCCCTTGTATTATATTTTAGACACATTGTCTCCCTAAACTTAAGAATGTATATTATACAGATACATCTCTCTTTTCTTTTGCGCCATATATATATATACTTATGTATATATATATATATAAATATATACTGCTGTGTGTATGGGTGTGTGAGAGTGTGCGTGCATGTGACCGCGTGTGTAAAATCCAACTAGAATATTTGGCAATGGCAATTTAAAAAGCTGTAGTATAAAGTCTTCCTTTCTGAGAAATATAAAGAATTATATACAATGTATGACATTTTATTAATTAATTTATTTTCTGTTTTTTTTATTTTATTTTAACTGGGATGCATTGTGGATTCAGATTTTTATTTTCTTTTTTTTTACCGTTGAGGAAGAGAAAAATTGTCCTATTAAGCAGCTTTAGGCACCACTGTGGAATAAAACATGCAAGCAACTCTTGACAAATAATCTCAAAAAAGCACACACACTCTCATGAAATGAATCTCACACCAGTTTCCTGAAACCAACACAGATACTGTAACTAAGTGTTATGTTGCTCTCTGCAACGACAATACAGTGTGCGGAGCCGCCGTATCCCCGCAGCGGCTCCCGTACCAACCATGACAGTGTTATGGGTCCAAAGGGAATAGATAACAGAAATGCTGCTTTCTTTGTTTATGTTCGAGGAGTGTGGAGAAAGACGTGGATGGATGCTATTGTTTTCTATTTCTAATTTCAGATGGCTGAGATGTTACGTAATGTCGCTTAAAAATTCTGTGTATATTTATAATATTTATAAACTAAAGAGTATCACCATTATGCAATAGACTGTGACATAAAGATTACCTATATGTGTGCTGTAAATAGTTTTGTAGAGCTAGTATTTACAGATACTGTGTGGTGCATTCTCTATCATAACAATGTCTTACTTCTATCAGGAAACCTGGATATCATCTATACACGAACAAGGTTTAGTGACACATGTTTCATAAAGAGATTAACAAACCTTAATGCAATAGCTAGCACTACTTGATGCCTGATTGGAGGACATTCAAGAAGGGTTCTCTCTGTATACTATCCTAGCCCTAGTGTAGTTTTTGATTTCACATCAAGTGAACAATATTTATCTACAATACACAACTTGATTTCAAATTGTGTCTTTTTTTAGTCGCCTCATTTCCCCAAAAACTGCTGAGGATCATTTTCTGCATTGTATTGTTCGAGGACGGAAATGAGGCTTATTCTCTTTTCTTCATCACACCTTTTATTTTGTACACTGTACTGTACGCTGTCATATCACATTTACTGTAGTTGAAGAGCCTGCCACCGCATTTTCACACCCATGTGTTTTAGGTTAAAGACGTCAGGTATCACTCAGTTTTCACCCAGAGGTGTGTTTTTTGTGCTGCTGCAGAAGAAGAAACGCTGGTTTGCATTAAGGTTTCTGTCTCATGTAAATCCATCATGTGGGCTTAGGTACTCTAAACTGAGGCAGGGAAGCAAGGTCAAAGCCAGAATACTGTGGTCCTGTTCAGACCTGGCATTAACATGCGTCCCGAGTGATCCCATCACAAAAGGACAGCTCTTAAGTACATCTGTTCACACCTGGCATTAGAATCCGTCTCCACATGTGTCTTGAGTGACCACTTGTGATCGGATCCCACTCTACCCCGCTCTACATGCACATAAACACGTAAACACACGGCTAATACAGCAGACATTGTGACGTAATATTACATGAACGTCAGTACTAATATCCTACATATTCGTGAATTTCGGTACATTTTATTAACATCAAAATAACAGGCAACAGCGCCGTACAGAGCTTCAGAGAGCCGGGGAGGAGAGAGAGTGAGCAGGAGGGCGGGTGTCAGCTCCGTGCAGAGCACTTGAACAAAAACACCGACACATCTCCGACAGTATGATAATAATGGTATTTTGCATGCCTAGTCTGATAGTCTGTAGACTATGTAGCCTATTCACGTACACACTGCTAAAAGAATGTGGCCATATGTGGCCCAGACCACCTCTGAATGTGGTCTGAGCGATCGGATCTCAACGCGTCCTCAATGAGTGCTTTCACACCTGTACTTAGAGCTGTCCGCCTGTGATCCGATCACTCAGACCACCTCTGAATGTGGTCTGAGCGATCGGATCTCAACGCGTCCTCAATGAGTGCTTTCACACCTGTACTTAGAGCTGTCCGCCTGTGATCCGATCACTCAGACCACCTCTGAATGTGGTCTGAGCGATCGGATCTCAATGCGTCCTCAATGAGTGCGTTCACACCTGTACTTAGAGATGTCCGCCTGTGATCCGATCACTCAGGACGCATGTTAATGCCAGGTCTGAACAGGGCCCCGTGACTCTAAGCATAAAAGCATATTTTGACTATTTTAATCTTAGAATAATTAAAGTACTTGATGACTCAACTTTAAATAAGCCAGCAAATATGGCTTTTTCTGTGCAGGAGGCCGTCAAATGTGACAAAGTATTCAGCGCTATCTGTGCAGGATTCCTATTCAGAGTCGTAGTTTTTTCATGGCGCCAAACATCCCGTCAGTTCAAAGTGACTAAGCCCCCTCCAGAGATGCCGTTTTAAAAAGATTACTTCGCTACAGATTGTGTCGATAGTGTACCAACGCAGTCAAACCCACCACCAATGTCATGAAAGCATGCACTGTCACAAATACTTAAAAAGATACTATCTCGAAAAATGTTGACGTTTAAATGTAATGTTAGATTATGTTTTTGTTCATTGTCTGTCTGCCTAGACGTTATCTGTGTGTGAACAGAAGACTTTCCACATGGACATTCTTAAGTATTTGTGCCTAAACTATAGCCATGTTTCCATCCTTTTTGTTACGAGTGTGAGCTCGGTGCGTCTGGGGGGGAGGGAGGGGAGGATGGGGTGGGGGGGCACATCTGCACACAACTGCGCGTTCATTGTTACTATACTCTACGTGTTGTATGTCTCAGTGTTTTTAGACGGGAAAGGAGTAAGCAACGATGGCCAAATGTCTCAGTTTATCCAATTGGTATCTTTACTTACAATGTGAACTTCTAGAGGCAGGTTTTTTCTAACGTTCTCGGTCAAGCTATATAGAATATTTAATGAGGTTGTGTACAGTTTAAAAAAAAAAAAAAAAAAAGCAGTAATATCACGCTCAATGAGACATTGTACAAAAATTCGGAGCACCTTTATACCTTTCTTTGTAGCTAGCCACTGATGTTTGGGTTGAATATTGATGTGTGGAAGGAAACTGGCCAAAGCGAAACATTCATTGTCTTTGTTTTTAAATTGCACTTTCTGTAATAAATAAAAAGGTACGGATTCTTTCAACTAGGGGTTAGATGGTGAATGAGTTAGTGAGGGAGTATATTTGTGCTGCCCTGATCCTGTATGAGGTTCTAAATGAGGTGGGAGATGTTCTATTTACAACGGAAAGCGCTTAATCGTGAATATGCCATAGTGTATAGGAACTAGTACACAGTCAAGATGGATAGCAGCACTGTTGCTTTGTGCTGTTTTTGATACTTGCCTTTGGAGGGAGAGCTTCCCAACTATGTGCTTTTTTCACTATCACAGCTAACATACTGGAATGGGCATTAACGGTGATGTACAACACAAACTAATGAGCTTACATATTATTAGCAGTATAGAGACTCTCAACAAACCAGCACATATATTTGTATATTTCTTTTTGTTTGTTGTTTTGAGAAGAAGGAAGAAAAAAAAGATGCAAAAAGGAAGTGAGAATAACACTAATAATGCCCAGAGAGGACAAACCAAATGTTGATTTTGGTTGTGATGACCACAGGTTTCATATGTTTACCGATGATATGCGCAGTGGAGAGAGGGGTCCTCTTAAACGCCCACTCACATGGTCATTGTTCAGCTCATCTATGTAATCCAAGGCTTAGAGAAAAATCAGTCGGTTACTTGATACAGACGAAAGAAAGGTACATGTAAACTTTCTTACAACAATATGCAGACAAACAGTGTTTGTCAAAAAATCTTTTTTGATTTTTTTTTTTTGTTTTATTTTGTTTGTAAATAATAAACCTTTAAAAATATAGAAAATAAAAGACATATTGTCATTTAAAAAACAACGAGTGTGTGTCGTTCTATTGTGGAACAGTGTGTGTTTGTGATGGAGACGGGCGCTTTTTTTTGCTCATTTGCAATTTGATGGAGGGAGAAAATGGAGGAATGATTTGAGAGATGAGACGGTGATGGAGAGGGTCATTCGGGAAAAGTGTCCGTCAGCGGTTACAGACGAGTCCGTGTGGCCTTCAGGGATTTCCATTCATTACCTACAAATCCAGTTATCTATCATAAAGGCATCATACAAAAGACAGATGACTATGTGCTCAGTGAGTCATTTTTCAAGAAGTCAAGATTCTCTGATTCCAGCTTCTTAAATGTGAATATTTTCTGGTTTCTTTACTCCTCTATGACAGTCAACTGAATATCTCTGAGTTGTGGACAAAACAAGACATTTAAGGACGTCATCTCGGGCTTTGGGAAACACCGATCGACTTTTTTTTTACCGTTTTCTAACATTTTATAGACCAAACAACTAATCGATTAATCGAGAAAACGATCAACAGATTAATCAACAATGAAAATAATCGTTAGTTGCAGCCTTAGACAGGACCTTGCTCATATTAAAGCTACATTGATTTAGAATTGAATGTTCAATACAGCTGCAAAAATCAGTCGATTAATACATTATTCGCCAACTATTTTGATAATCGAATTATTGTTTTAGTCATTTTCCAGCTTCTCAAATATCTGGATTTGATGATTTTCTTCTTCATATATGTTAGTGAACTGTATATCTTTGAGTTTTCTGCTGTTGGTTGAACATCACCTAGGACTCTGAGCCATTTTTCACTATTATCTGACATTTAAAGGTGCAGTGTGAGGTTGCAGATTGCAACCAGCTGAAACTTTTCCCGTGTGCCAAGCGTGTAGAAGAACTACGTAGGCCGACGACAAAACATGAATGGCCCTATCTAGAGCCAGTGTTTGATTTGTCTTTTTTTGCGCTGCTGTAGAAACATGGCAGCCGGCTCCGTTAAGAGCGTGGATGTATGAAGAGAACTGGATACAGCGTTGGCGGCGGGCTCCCGTTCATTCCTATGAGAGTTGCTCAGTGGTGCATGAAGCCAAAATGTCTCGACTGTCGAGAGATGAAGTACCCGGATCATCCGACGATTTTCTGCATCCATTGGGCCCATAGAGCAGGCGCAGTAGCATTTACTCCGCCTCTCAGTCACTCAGTCTGGGACTCATTCACATAACTCTGAATTTGGCTATGAGTGTATTTTACAACTTTTAGATCCTAATGATTTAAATAATGACTATTCAAGTGTTCATACTGGGAAGTTGATTCACCTCAACAACAAAAAAATTATCCGCTGAGTTACAGACGTCTCTTGCCTAATGGCATCACGCGACGGACACGGAAGTTGTAATTCCACCGTTTGGCCACTATGAAAATTTGCTTCAAAGCCTGGCGCTCTTCCTGGATGGTTGGTTAAGAGGACCCGCTCCCTATGTAGATGTAAACAGTTCATTCTAAGGTAACGAAAACACAAACAATTCTTATTATCGAGTGATTATACACAAAAGAAAACATACTTAATAATATTATATTCCATTTTTGCCAATAGATCCCTCTAAATGTTACACACTGCTCCTTTAATGGACAAAACGGTTGATTAATTGAGAAAATAATCTTCCTATCGATCGATTGTGAAAACAACACAGACTTTTATAAATACATTTGAACAGTAAATGCATTTATATACACTTTAAATGAAATCTCATGAATGAACTCTGAGTGCTTTCCTATATATTCACTCTATATACTATATACGCTGTTGTCTGTTTCCTCCCTCCCAATTTAAAATTGAGCACAGCTCAAATTGCAGAGGTGGTTTGCGGTTACCTTTTGAAAGCCGGGCTCACCGGGGTTACGCCAGGGTGTCGCATGCTTCAGCTGATCTGTAGCTCCGCTATCAGACACACGCTGCCCTCCATTAGGCATTTATGCTTCATTACATGTGAGTAATTGTATTCAGGGGGGGAATTAATTTTTCAGCATGTGTGATGGGACTTAAGATGACAACCAAAGTTTGATTACAAAAGGATCATCACAGGAGCATCGTTACCTGAACACATAAAGACCGGAGACAGTCATGTAATGGTAATAGATATTGAGAATATATTGATATTAATATGATTTATCCCTTGTCCTTTTATCCATTTACCAGCTTTTTTCCATAACTTTTAACCACAGTCTTCTTCAGAAAACTGGAGTTTCCTCAGTTGTCATCACTGACTGAAGTATGAAACTTATATATCTCACACTTGATGGATACTTGTATATTAACAGATGTGGTTGTGGAAAAAGCTGTGTGGACCTTTCTAAATCGTTGTTACCGTTCTGCGAGTTAAAGGAACAAAGCCCATCCATTCATCTTCTATTCAGCTGGTAAAACTGTTCAACTTGTGTTTAATTATAGAGATAGTCAGGCTTAATGGGATGAACGAATGGCCCGCTGATTAGCATGCTTAAACACTGGTGATGGAAGTACAGCCAGCATTATTAGACCCTATTAAAAAAATTAAAAATGTGACCTGGAGTCATAGTTTATATAAGTTAATTTCTATCAGGATTTGTTTTTGTGGCAGAGACAGAGAATCCTTAAAGAATATTTTGCATTGTGTTTAACTCATTTAAAGGGGACATATCATGAAAAAGTCACTTTTTCACCGCCACTACCCAGAAGAGAGCGAGTTGATCAAGTCCACCTGATGGGAAGAGAGAAGAACCAACCAGGGTGAGTGACGTCCATAAACACAACAACACCTCCTCACGTGTTGAACACCGCTCTGTCTTTTATTTAGGCTATTATCTCGTTGCTGGTTGTTACTTTGGATAAGGAAACATATTTGTCAAATTAAAGAGGAGAAATTACTGTTTATAATGGGGCTGCCACATTATCAACAGAGAGAGACAAAAACATTATAATAAATTAATAAAATTAAAGTTTAAAAAAGGGGGGTATGACCGGGAGGGAGTGAGGGAGGAAAGAAGAGAAATGTTGGCAATTTATTTTCCCCTTTAATATTTTATTTTATTTATTTATTTATTTATTTATTTATTTATTATTCATCCATCTTCAACCGCTTATCCGGGGTCGGGTCGCGGTTTATTTATTTATTTATTACTTGTATATTTTAGCTTGCTACGATACAGTCTTGTTGTTTATTGCACCATCAGACTTCTTGAGTCACTTCATGGCTTGTTTGGCTTCTTTCCAGGGAACTGTGATGTCAGATGTTGTTACTTTGGATAAGGAAACATATTTGTCAAATTATAATTATCATTTCTGTTTTTTTCTTGTTTAGTATTTATTTTAGGTAAGAGACAAAAAAAACTGCAGCGCAACAGAAGCTATAACTTTCACTTGTATATTATATTATCTTTATTTATTAAATTATTAAATTATTTAAATTAATAAAGAATAAAGGAAAGAAGAGATTTTTTTCCCTTTATATTTAATTTTTATTTTTTTTATTTATTTATTACTTGTATATTTTAGCTACGATACAGTCTTGTTGTTTATTGCACCATCAGACCTCTTGAGTCACGTCATGGCTTGTTTGGCTTTTTTCCCCAGGGAACTGTGATGTCAGCAGGTTGTTATGAATCCATGAGCACTACTGTAGGTCTAACTCCCAGGGTGCACCTGTCAACACCGTTAAAACCAAAAGTCTCTCATCCCAGCATCCCCTCATCATCCGTCACTCCTCTTCACACACTCCCACTTCTCTCCTAGGCCTGTGTGTGCACGGTTGGGATTAGTGCGGGTTATCTCCTTTGAAATAAGACTAAAATAAGGTTACAGGCTTAAAGCTTGACCATCACTGATCCAGCACAAAACTCAAAGTTGGCGAAAAATGTGTTTGAGAGAAGGTGTTATATTTGTAGACGATATTATTATCATTAGCTAGAATGTGTAAAGCCCCTTAGAAAGTAACCATCACTTGGACAGTTTGACGTCCCTTGGTACCATCTGCGTAGCAATTTCAGCGTTACACAAACACAACATGTGCTTTAACCTTGGTGTGACTTGTGACCTACAACTATATCTGCTTGTCCTTTAGAATAATGTTATCCTCTCCTATACTGTAAACTCAATTATTTAGGATTGCATATCAACACATTTTATTTAACCTGCAGCACCGGGTTCAACAATCACGTAAGTTAAATTATACCAAGGTCATTATAATACCATAAGGCCGGGGAGAAAGACCACAGAATGTGTGTGGTAAAGCCTTTCATTGGTGACCAACAGCCAGAGAGGGAATTAAATGTACACTGTAAAGAGTTATAATGGATTAGAAATTTAATTATTTTCCCATTCAGAATGAATCTGTTATTGGTGGCATCTCTGTGCTGTTATTCTGAAAAACAAATAATGCTGCGAAAAGCCTAAAAATATCACAGATACAGAAGTATAACTACTCTAGTATCAATATGAAAATATTCTAGATGTCTTATAGACGCATTCCCCAAAATTCAGCCTGACATATTTGGTATCTTTTGAATCTTTGAGATCTCATAAACCCCGACAGGGCGATGCGTAGTGAAGGGGTTTATTTCACAATAATGACTCGCTAGCTGTACATTATCTTGCTTATTACACGGCTACTTACTCAAGAAATCAATAATTTGACAAAAAACGCCAGAGTCAGATATCAGAATGGCGCCCATTGCAACGATCTGTTATAAAAAAAAAGAGTGCTACAAGAATGAGTCATAAAACCAGGAAATGAGTTAGTATTTTAGCACTTCCGGTTCCCTCGTCTGGAAGTCAATGTTTTTTTTTAAATGTTTTTTTTGTTGAATGCCTGAAATAAGGTCTGTGGTTAACACAAGCTTAAGAGATTTTAACGTTTTGTTCTACGACATAAAATACATCAATAAATATCCCACTCGTGAATTTTGTAGCCTTTACGTGTCTTAAAAAATGCGGTTGCTAACAGGTGGCTAGATGAGACTACTAAACGTCATCACGCCGACTTGTCCGCCTTTACAGCCTCGTTGTGTAGACTCGCGCTCATGCGACCGTGGTGTAGTTCGTTTATAGCCTATAGCGTTAGCTTTTTACTTCTGGCGATTGCATTCACACTTCAAAAATCATAAAAGTGGTGTTCATTTGAGGAGATTATTTTACGGAATAAATGCGTTTGTCACAGAGTTTACTTTCTGCTATAATCCAAAACCCAATGGAAAAATCCCGTTGGTTTATTTTCGAGGGAACCAGGATGATGCTAACTAACCATAGAACGCCGTGATTGACCAATCAGAATGGAGTATTCAACAAAGCCGTGTAATAATAGAAATGAAAATAAAGCTCTGTGGTTTAAGAGGTTAGTATAATGTTACAAACTGCTCCTGTTTTATCCTTGTCCATGCACTTCGTGACTGCATGCACAGCAACACGTGTCAGTTTTTGTCCTGTTTGTCCCCGTGATCGAATTTCATCAGGCCAGTCGAATCAATGTTAACTTCCTTCCCTCCATCGCATTTCATTTCAAACAATCACCTCGAGACATTTGTAACATTGAAGAACTGAGCGACCGTCCTCGGGTGCCCATGTAAGGTCGCACTCACCAGGAGAGACGACCGCGGTAATCCACAAGGTGATTTCTGACGGGGGCTGATCTAAAGTGAGTCATATTTATGCAGCCTTTCATTCCAGAGATTGATTGTGGACTCTGTTTAGAGGGGTCACCTCATTTTCTGGTTTGTCCCACGGTCACCCGCCTCCTCCTTTCACATCCCATATTTCCCCACTGTCCTGAGTCAGACTCATTTTGCTCGGTCAGTGTGTGTTTGTGTTTACTCCGTATCTGTGCGAGTACTGATGAGATGCACAGTGTCCAGCCTGTTGGGCCTGCGAGAGCTTCCTCGGAGCCAAAACAGGACTCTGATTAGGATGCAAGAGCAGCCTTCGTCTAGTTGCTATGTCTGCGTCTGGCCACCCTATTTGTCCACAGATCACGTCTGATTTATGACCCTTAGTTTAAACCCTTTGACCCAGCTGGGAATATAATCCACTACCATTTTAATATAGTGAACCTGCCTTCTCAAAAACACGCTTTTCTTTCTGCTCCGTGTTTGCGTGTTTAATAAATACACAACATGGCCATAACCTGTGATATCAATAAATATTATGCTGAGATGACACGCAGAAAGTCTTTGTATTGTCGTGCTATTTATACTTTCTTTTAACATGAATCTCACAGCACAATCACACAATCTTCTCTACTGGACTTTAAATGAGGCTCCGTCCATTTACATGCACCAACATGGACGGTAAAAGGTCAGAGGTCATTATGAAGCCATCTCATTATGCATCTTCTTCAAAGAGGAAACAGCGGGAGTGCTGCCTCTGTGCTCTGAGCTCAATACTGAAGTCTGTAGCAACAGACATTTTCTATGTGGGACAGTAACTGTTCTGGAGAGTGTTGTTCTGCATCTCGCTTCGCTTTTGGAAAACTTTAACATAATTTCTGCATGTCATTTAAACACATTTCACTAAATGTAACAACGCACGTACAAGCTGAAATTGTGCTCTGCTGAAATGCGTGTATATTTTATTCGCTGCAAGGTCGATGGGGATTTGGGTTCAATCCGTAATTCAATATAATCTCTGATTGAGCATTTCTTTCATCGCTCTTTCTGACAAAATAAACATGCTCCTCGGGTTTACTACTCATATTGTAAAACAAATCAGCATCCACTAAAGCGTATTCTATTAGAAGTTGCAACCTTCGTTAAGTTAAACAATGATTACTTTGTGTGCATACAAAAAACTACAGCTCCCATGAAAATGTACCAGTGCTGTAGAGGCGATGCTTACAGTGTTGTAAACCTGGTTTTATCCATTTCCCTAAAATCCACCAACACTCTCTTCTAAAGTATATTTTTCAGCTCTCTAGCTATAACCTCTGATATCTGTTATTACAGTCTGTCTGACACCTCAACTCGCCTCTTCTGTCTACTGTAATGTTAAACCTGTGTCGGTCATGGGAAATGCTGTTCTTTAAAAGTCTGCTAAAAGACAGAAATATGAAATAAACAATTTTTATTTTTTTTAATTTAAAAATAAGTTGTGGTGCAAAACTTTACTAAAATAAGGTTTTGTATGTAGATGTAAAGACTTTTGATGTGACAAATTCACCATTGAATTTTTCACATTTTTGTGCCATTTACTCGTTGCCATACTCCATACGTACTGATCGGACAAATTATACCGCGCTGAACACACAGAACAACAGCAGCGCTCAATGAAATGTCATTTAAAATCAGACACAATAGCTATATCAGTCCCTATAAATGTATCAAACATATTTATTTTTCTCATTGTTTTCCACCTTTTGAGGTTTGACTTTTAATTATGTGCAACTTCTTCTGACTGGAGAATTCGCTCCAATGTTTATTTTTCTGTTTATCTCAATGAACCAACTAACGGTATAGTGGATAGAAACCCACATTAATTAGATTTTTGGTTTGGTTAAGATTTGCACAACAGTTGGATGGAAACTTGACTAATATACGGTGATGAGAAACAGGAGAACGCTGCAAATCTTCCTCACATTTTCCCAACTGATTGATAATTATTAAACCATCATTGATTGAGTTTTAGTTGATTGAACAATTGATCCTGTTACACCAGAAGACTGCATGCAGCAGCTTGTCCCTCCTCCCACAGGGAACACCAGAGACATTTCTTCAGTCTAGCAGGATCTTTTTTTTCTGTTTCTGTTTTGTTACTTGCGTGTGGAACCCAGATGTGCCATGAGTCACTTTAACCTTTCCCGAGCACCTCGCCTTCACATAGTATTTAACCTCAGATATGAGCTGGACTTCTCCGCTGACCTCACGGTGGAGGTTAGAGGCTTCTTGTTATCTTGTTACTCACACTCTCTCTCTCTCACACACACACATATTCTGTTTCTCCCTGAGCTAAAGCCTTTCTATTTCCTGTAATAGCAAAAGCTGCTCTACCTGATTATCAGCAACAGCATTTTGAGAGAAAAACGTGACCAGGAAAGTGAGGGCCAAACATAAGGAAATGAAAGATATGAGGTAAAATGAAATGTGAAAATTATTATATTAGCCACCTTGACTCTTTATCTAGCAGCCCTTCACTGCCCACACACCTATTGATGAACTGTCAGCAGATGGTGTTTGTCGTCTCTTTCATGGAACACAACTTTCCATCAGTTACACCTAAAGGATTTCTCCCCATTCCTGCATTTTGATTCTCCTCACTTGCACCCAGATCTGCTTTCAATACAGAGGAAATAATAGTCTGTGGAGTCGCTTTTATAAGTAGGAATTGATCAGAATCACAATCACAATCAGAAATACTGAGGCGTTACAGCTGCTCCTATATAAACATCAAGAAATGTATGAAAATAGAAATAAAGGAGTACATAATATGTAAATTTTGTACATAATGCTACCATATATAACACAATATATGTATGAGAAATACTAAATAATAAAAGTAAATCAAAAAAATAAAAATAAAATTCAAAATTTCCAACTTCCTGTTGGGTTTATGGTATACCTTCAAGACCCTTTTTTTTTTTAAACATTTCAACATGTTACATATACCAACCAAATTTCATACATCTAGGTGAAACGTGCCAATTTGCTTCACCCGAACACGAGACCCATATCAGATATCTATTTCATGCACGTCTGACGCGTGTGCCAAATTTCAAATTTCCTTGTTTTTGCGCTCGAAGACATGATAATAATAATAATAATAATAATAAACATTGCGATTTCAATAGGGCCTTGCAGACCCCTGGTCGATGCTCGGGCCCTAGATAAGAAATGAGAATATAAGAAATATGTACAAATATTTGCATTAAGAAATGCAATATATAACATATAACCACAGTGCAAATAAGTAAATTACAAAATGCTGAGAAGTGGGATCTATTAAGTGTGTTAAATATAAATGCAAGAATGGTATAAATAAGATTTAAATAAGAATATTTCTTGAAATGTACAGTATAAATGACATCAAACATCAACTTTGCATATTATCATCATAACAGATTGAATCCCTTCAGAAACCAAATGTGAAAATCCATAGAGTTGTTTGATAATTATAGATAAAAACTACATGTTAAAAATCAATGGTAGAATGATGATAACTATTTTTCCAAAGATTTTTCATCCCTTATTTGTTCATCTATTCCTTTTCATTCCTATACACAGCAACATAAACAACTGGATTAAAATCCCCCCCAACATCTACACAATGTAAAGTATCAGTCGGCACATATTAGGAGAGTAAAATGATTAAAAAGGCGCAGAGCACCACAGGTTTGCCTCAATCCAATTGAGCGTCTCAATCTAGAGATAATAGCTGTATGAACTGCTGATTAACTGCAGTGAGAAGGATAATAGATCAGATACAGTAAGTGGGGGGTGTTATTAAATTTATAGAAAAAGTTCCTTTTGTGGCCTCTCCAATAATCATTTATCTTCATTTGCACCAGGCACAAATGAGATTTAGACGTCTTCTTCTGCAGGTTTGTGACAAGAATTCATTCGTCACTGTGGGTAAACGCCATAAATGCATAGCCTACGTGTCATCCAGAGATTCAAACACATGACTCATGTGGATGAATGCATCGCCCCACAAGAAGCTCCATATCTTCAGTGTCTCATCTTCCTCTGACTGACTCTCTGATCCCACACACATGCAGCAGGCAGGCGTCCTCTTAAGGGTCTCGATCAGCAGATTATCTGAAAACTACATCAAGGACGACACACAATATCCCTTTACCCAGACCCACTCTTCCGCTCTCCACCGTTAATCTGTTTGAACGAGCCAGGATTAATTCTTTCCCAGAAATGCCAGCCTACAATATGAACAAGTGAAGGGGCAAAGGCGGACCTGACATCCTCCTGCTGATCCACCTCAGGTCAAGGCCTCGTACACAACAGAGACTGTCGACAAATGCGCAGTGAGTCAGTTGTACACTGAACAGATCAGGAAGAGGTCAGGATATTATAATCCAGTTTAAAGTGCACTGAAAACTTCAAATCTTCTCTACAACACTGCATATTCCTGGCTAAATAAGCAAGAATCAAAGTGGATGTTATATATATATATTTATTAAAGGTCCCATATTGTAAAAAGTGAGATTTTCAGGTCTTTAACATTATAAAGCAGGTTTAAATGCTATATAAATACTGTTAAAGGGACTGTTTGTAACTTTCAGAAATGCTTGTTAACAGCGACACCTGTGGCCGTTAAGTCAACGAAAGAAGCAAGAAAAGAAACGTTATCGTCTCCGACCGGGTGCCAGTGTCTCCCTCCGGCGGCGGTTAGAGACGATAACGTTTCTCGCTGCGGAGTTCCGTCACTTCACAAGACACGGAAAACCTCTGTTGGTCTGGAGTAGCTGCAGTATTTCTTTCTGCACAAATGTCCACTGTACATTTACTAGATATTGCTACGAAGTCTACGAACGAGCGCGGTGCGTGAGTGAAGGAAGGCAGGCAGGCAGAGGAGCAGAGTACAGCAGAGACGCCGGCCCTGGAGACCAAAGCTACAGTCTCCCCCGCGTCCTCTGACCGCGTCCAACACTGTTTTGCAAGACGGGCTTCACTAGATATAACTTTGCGCTTTTGGTGCTTCCGTGTAGTTTGTGTTGGAGTCTGAGCCTGAACAGCGTAGCCACATATGCCAGCGCGCATGGGACACCGACCCGGTAGATTTATACGTGTAAGAAGTTACAAACAGTCCCTTTAATTTTTTTAAATTTTTTTAATTTTGTATTTAATTTTGTATTTTGTTTCTGCACAATTTCCTGTTCCACACTCCAGTACAGATGGTGGCGGTAATGCACCTCTAAGATGGTTCGCCAACCGCCAATAAACACCAAAGAAGAAGAAGAAGAAGCAGCTCACCTGGCTAAAATGGTTACCTTAAAGGACAAGTGCAAATACGAACAAACTCAATATGAAGACCGGATGTGGAGCACAAATTGGAACTCTAGACAGGTGAGCTTGCAAATGAAAATGCTACATACTAGCAGCAGAGGTAGAAGCTAATATTATTCATTTCCACATAAGTTTCAAATTTGTAAGCTGTTTATTCTAAATATTAATATGTACATATCCAGGACACCCCTTGCTGAAAATGCAATCCTGTATGCATGCATGTGTATTTGTATACAGTATGCATTGTACTGTATTCACATGTGTAGGTTACATCATGTTTAATTAGTAGTAGTAATTAGTAGTATTGTTATTAATTAGAAGTAACTCATTTTGAAAACATTGTTTGCTGCTGGGCAGTCTATGATCTATATAGCAATGCACCATATAAGATGATCATAGATTTTGTTAAGTACAGTTTTAATCATAACAATTATTCTGTAGCTGTCAGGTTAATGTTGAATGGTAAAAAAAGTGTGATATATCCCTCTGAAATGTAGTTTTGCAGAAGTTTATGTAGCATAAAATGGAAATGCTCAAGTAAAGTACCTCTAAAGTGTCCCTTTTATTTATTTATTTATTTATTATTTAACCTTTATTTAACCATACAATAGATGGATAGAATCTCTTTTCTGAGGGAAACCTGGGTTGTTTTATAAGATAAGATAAGATATTCCTTGATTAGTCCCGTAATCATGTGACTATTATGTGACTATCATGAGCGTTTACCTTTTACGATAGCGTCTCTGTGCAGATTTATTAAGTCTAAAGAAGAGCTTCTGCTCAAAATGTCACTAACTAAGATGTGCCAATAAATTGCACTTAAAGGGAGGTACAGTGTGTGCAGATCTTCTACGTCTTTCAGACCTGGTCCAAGACAGTACATCAGTTACAGTTTGAATAGAAATGAAACACAACAGACAGGAAATACAATCATCAAACACACAAGGAAGGAAGTGACTAAATCCAGCTCAAATTAAACAGTTGCAGACTTAGTTACATGGACTTTTAACATGGCTACAGTAAGAACTGGTGACACACATGTAACCTCAATCACTCAAAATACTATTTCTGCCTGATGCCACATCTGATGTTTACATTTCACCAGCATGCAACGGGAGTATTGAATTCTAATGTAGTGAGAGCAAATGATATATGATTACATAAGATCATGTGTTATATCATCAGTTTACAAAGGGAAAGATCAGCCGGTTGTGAAGGTTTTATTGTGGATGAATCTGTTCTTTTGGAGAACAATAAACAACTACAGTGCAATATTGTTGGATTATATTTGATCTGAGGGAATGACGTCTGCATTGTTTTCGAGTATGAATGACCTGAATCTGGTCGGACAAATCTCACATGTGAGGGCATATACGGATGAAAGGTCACATTCATTTTGATAGTTTATAAAGTAAGATACAAAAGATTATTTAGTGTGTATGTTCAGTTAAATACTTACCACTAGTTGTGTCACCCAAACACATTTTCCCCTCCTTCCTGGTGTGAATCCCCGTCCTCCCCAAAGCTGTTAATGTATTATCATTACAGTTTATTGATTAGAAATGTTTCACCTGTCTCAACGTTCAGGGCACATTAATCAGCAAAAAAGAAAGAAAATTAGTAAATTTTAAAATTGTTTAGCAGTAATTACTGGCTTCTTTGGGGAAAAAAATGAATAAAAGTGGCATAACATTTTTGTTGTGAACCGGAATTATTAAATACTTTTATGTCTTTTGTAGTTTCCTATTTTAATTCTTACTGCAAAGAAACATAGCTAACTTGCCGGTTTTTGGTTAAAGGTACAGTGTGTAGGATTTTGCAGCATCGAGTGGTGTGGTTGCATATTGCAACCAATTGATTGATTTTTTTTTGGGGTACTCAAAATGGCAAAAAATTGTATTTGAAACATGCAACAGCAGCATCTCTTCCAAATATAATGACACAGTTACAATAATCTACGGACCTTAATTTGGACATTTTCACGTGTGCACAACTGCTCGTCTTATTTCCATGCAGATAACAGCGTCATTATGTTAGCAAAGTGATTTTACATTAGAAAATGTGACTTTAAAGTGTGAGCACTGTGTACCTGCACAGTCCAGGTGTGTGGCACATATTGTGGTAATGCATTTATTGTCACGGTGTGCCTCGATGGACTCAAATCCTGGTCATTCAGTATCAGTTAGTCATCACTAAAGCTAAACTGTAATCTGGTCAGTTGGAGGGCAAAAGGATGTAAGAGGTTTCCTCTGATGTAGAGCCCTATCCCAGACTCCATGGACATGTGACACCTAATGCCTCCTGCGTAACAGTAAATAATCCTGTCATCGTTAAACCCAGCCAGATTAAAGCAAATCCCTTATGAATTGATTTTTTTTGTTGTAGTTTTCATAACCATATTAATGATATATTATGATTTCTCCCTTTCGTTTTCTCTCTGTGTGTTCTTCCGGACAAGGATGCGAACAGATTGCGAACTGTTGTGGTCGGTGCATATAGAGGAGGATCGAGCCACGTCGCTCCGTAGGGAGACTGCAGTGTAGGCACTCAGGCTGGCTAACGTAGCACGTTCAGATGTTCAAAACATGCATTTGTAATTTAATGGATTGAGAAGTGAATGACCTCTGCAGCCTGTTAAGTCTAAGCTGTGGGATCCTGAACCGTCTGTTAGACGACATAAGCTTTTATTTTATTTTTTTCCCGAAATAAAATATGAAAGGGATCTGAATGTAATTCTATTATGGTACTGCTTCTGCTGCTGGTTCATCTGCGAATGCTTTTACTATTCTAACTTCTAGTACTTCTAATGTCATGAAAAGTACTAATACTATTTTGCCATAACTTTATTGGGATGTTGTATGTGTAATACTAAACTCTCATTTCATTTTTCCCCTGTTCTCTAGGACAGACTCCAGGTTGAGCTTCAGGACAGCACTGCTTCAGAGGGGACTAGAAGACAACACTATGGGACTGCAGGTGCTCCATGATTTACACATACACTGTCTTTACTGTAATACACGGTCTGCAGAGTTGCTTGGTGTCACACATGGGAGAAACTGTGGGTTATTGCACCCTGTACAGTTGCCTTTTCAAACTAAAAATTTACAAAAATGCTGGTTTAACAATCACCTTGCATATCAAAAATCCCTAATTATAACATAATTTCAATCAGAAATACCTAAACTACTCATCTACAATAACTCCCAGTCCTTCTTTTTGTGTTGCAGCATGTCAACACATCTTAAACTCTTTGCTTCCTAGGTCAACAGATTAATTTTCCCATCTGTTGCATTCACAAGTCATATTGTGCAGTTTACTCAGCTCCTTGCATGACAGATGTCTTATGCAATCCTGAAATAATCTGGCATTAAGTTTGGACCAATAGAGAAATTCTTTCTCTTTCTGTCATCGTAGCTGTCTTAAGTATATCTGTGGCATCTTTTACACGCAAGTCCTAGATTCTAAGAAGTGTTGTTATAGTGCAGATTTGTGCCCCAATTCCTCAAATGACCTATGAAGTATGCTCAGTCACTCTTAAAGGTACAGTGTTTAGGATCTGGTAGCATCCAGTGGTGTGGTGGCAGATTGCAACCAACTGAGTAGCCCTCCGCTCACTCCTCCTCCTCCTCCTCCTCCTCCTCTTCCCCAATCTTTTAATGTATTATCATAACAGTTTATTGATTAGAAATGTTTCACCTAACTTCACATTCAGGGCACATTAATCAGCAAAAAATAAAGAAAATGAGTACATTTCAAAATCATTTAGCAGTAATTACTGGTTTCTTTTAAAAAAAAAAATAATAGTGACATGATGTTTTTGTTATAAACCTAAATTATTAAATATTTTCATTTCTTTTGTATAGGGCTGTCAAAGTTAACGTGATGATAACTTGTTAACGCAAATTTGTTTTAACGCCAATAATTTCTTTAACACATTAATGCAACTTGCAATTTTTAGGTTGTAGCGGGATCAGTTTTAAAGCTAGAGTAATGACATCAGCATCATATGAAACTAGAAAAAACATAAGGAATCTATTGGTGTCAACCATGTCATACTAGCTTGTCACAAAAGAGGCTAAATAACGCTCCAAACTTACGCTACATTGTGGCGAGGAAAAACTGACATGGTGATTTTCAAAGGGGTCCCTTGACCTCTGACCTCAAGATATGTGATTGAAAATGGGTTCAATGGGTACCCACGAGTCTCCCCTTTACAGACATGCTCACTTTATGATAATCACATGCAGTTTTGGGGCAAGTCATAGTCAAGTCAGCACACTGACACACTGACAGCTGTTGTTGCCTGTTGGGCTGCAGTTTGCCATGTTATGATTTGAGCATATTTTTTATGCTAAATGCAGTACCTGTGAGGGTTTCTGGACTTGTCATTGTTTTGTATTGTTAATTGATTTCCAATAATGCATATATACACACAGTTGCATGAAACAAGCATATTTGCGCACTCCCATGTTGATAAAAGTATTAAATACTTGACAAATCTCCCTTTACGATACATTGAACAGATACAAAATTTGCGATAAATCGCGATAACTATGGACAATCGGGATTAAAGGCGGTTAAATATTTTAATCGATTGACAGCCCTACTTTTGTAGTTTTCTAATTTAATTCTTACTGCAAGAAAACATAGCTAACTTGCCGGTTTGTGTTAAAAGTACAGTGACGTAAAAACACAAAAGCCTCTCTTTAGAGCCAGTGTTTGGTTTGTCCATTCTGGGCTACTGTAGAAACATGGCGGTGCAACATGCAGGACTCTGTGAAGAGGACCCGCTCCCTGTGTAGATATGAAGGGCTCATCCTAAGCTAAGAAAAACACAATAATTCTTAGTTTCAGGTAATTATACACTAATGAAAACATAGTGATGAATATTATTTCTATTTCTGCTAATAAATCCCCCAAAATGTTTACACACTGTTCCTTTAAGGACAACCAACAGTATTTTCTGTCTATTGTCTATTTAAAGCTCGTTGGTTTTGTGAAATCGTATCTTACACACATTTATATTATTTATACGTATTTCATTAAATTACTGGGTCATATATTTGTCATAAAGAGACAATATGAATAAGATAGTATTCTCGCTTTCAGTCTTGTAAACCGGCGGCCACTAAGCACCATTTTATGTATTCATGAGATTTCTGACTACATACTTGCCCAAATCAAATAGACTACAATCTTTAAACAAGAACGGAGGAAATTGTGGTGTCAAGAGTATCATTTCATTTTTGTGAAAATCATGAAAACATGAAATAAGATTGGAGCCTCGCCAGGAGGAGCAAAAGCCTTTTAAGGGTAAAACACGTCAAAACAAAACAAAAAGCCATCTGCGTGACCTGACATCCCCCCTCATGTTGCAGGACCTCGCTGCTCTGACAGAAGCTATGTGATAATCAAATGGTTTCCTGTGTCATCGGGAGGAAGTATTACATCACAGAACGAAGGGACATGACATGTACAGATGTGGTGTCAAAGTAACCAACCAGACCCTGATGATCAGCCTGAAGTCATAACGGGCACACTGAGTGGCCATGTGGCTGTTACGCAGTCAGCAAGGTTGCACAATCACTACTTCTAACCTAAAGAGGGCTGCGACAGTCTGTTTGCATTACGCAGTCCATTTGATATCTCAACTTTTGCATGGATCGCCATGGAATTTTTAATTTGTGATTCCTGAACATTGTGTCCTGTGACTTTGGTGACCCTCTGACTTTTCCTCCAGCACCACCGTGAGGTTGACATATGATTCGAGTGAAATATCTCTCAACATGTATTGAATGAGTGCCAAGAAATGTGCTACAGATGTTCATGCTCCCCTCAGGATGAATTGTAATCACTTAGGTAATCCCCTGACTTTTCATCTAACACCATCATCAGGTCAAAATTGAAATGTATGCAATACTTTGGTTTATGACAAAATACCTGCAAAACTAACACTTTTTGTTTAGTGCTAATTTAGCAAATGTTAGCACATGAACACTAAATTAAGATGGCTAACATGGTAAACATCATACCTGCGAAAACATCAGCATGTTAACACTTTCATAGTGAGCATTTTAGCATGCTAATATTTTCATTTAGCTCCAAGTACCAATCTTGGAACCCATAGGCTATCGTTCTGCCGACGGATAAAGCTTTGGTTATGCTTTCTGCTGGTAGGGCCGCACGGGCATGACCTGATGCGGGATCGTGACGAGGAAAGGTTTTGATTGGGTTTTTTCCTCGTGGCAAACAGACATTCTCAAAGCCCCTCAAAGTTCTCCATTTACCCCGCCCATCCACGTCCCTGTGGTTAGAAAAACGTTGCTATGCGCTGGGTGAAAACCTTCCAATACGGAACCCCCGCGAAGAGCCTTGTCTGCTGATGTGACGTCACTTTGGCCATGCGGACACTCGCGACCCTCACCCTCAGCATATATCATGCTTAAGCTTCTGGGGGCAAGGGGCTATATTTCTAGTATATCCGGGCCAAGACTTCCTTTTCTGTGCGCCGCTCATTCTTTACAGTCTGATTAGCACCTTGAGATGCAAGAGTTGGAGTTGAGAGACAACGTGTACGACTGGATTGTTTCACAAGTTGCCAGTTTACCAGCTAATTTCAAATCAATAAAAATCAAAATCATCATCAGACGATAGCCGGTGGTTTATAGAGTTATGGCCAATGCGTTCCGCCTCTTTTGCTCTCCACACTGACTGTTCAACCAAAGCCTGCTCGAACACCACTTGGACTACAAACGGAAACCAATACGCTTCCGATACCAAAAGCTTGTCCCGTTGCCTACAAATGATGCATATGAGTGCAGAATCTGTTCATAGAGATTACCTAAATTCATTCTCACAGAGCTGCTGGCATGTCTGTAGCCTCTTAGTCATGTTGTGAAGTGCTTGGTTCAACCACACCGAATATACATATTCTAAAACATCTTTTTTGATTGTTAAAGTTTTAAATTGACTGACAAAATTCAGTCTATTTATTTGTTATTAATCAAACGTCTCCTCATGTATATATCAAAGAGGTTTTGGTAAAAAGGCAGTTTAATCATCGGCAATGGTGCTACACAGCTTCCTCAGATTCAGAAGTGGAAACCCTGAGCTCTGGTTTCTGTGTGTTGCCATCTAATTCACACTCTGTCCATTCATATGCAACCGAGCGTGCCATGACGATTTACGTAGCTGACACGTGGATGCCATTAATCAGGTATTGGCTCGTGTCTGGGGGTGGTGATAAGACCAGCGGTTGAGGATGAATGCCGGTGGGGATTTTTTTCCCCCTTTTACAGTACATTTGTCATATTGATTCAGACTATTTACATAACAAAGAGGCCAGGTGAGCTCTCTCTTGTTGTGAGTTTGTGTGTTTGCATGTATCCTGCTCTCAGATGTTGCTCTGGAAAGTTTCTCTTTGTCACCCTGACATTGGAGGAAAGCTATTTCTGGATCAGTGTTTGCCTTTTTTTTTTGGACTCCGATGTAGCATCCCAGATGATGTATTGACAAGAGGGAAACTGTTGGGTTACCTGAAATTAATGACCTCAGAGAAAAAAAATCAATGACTATTATTAGATAAGTGAACATCTTTCATGGATTCAGATTCTTATTTTTAAATAGATAAACAGAGCAATTTCTATTATTCATCGATGGGGTATTATCACGATACTTAATATGGTCTTATTGCGATTTTAAACATTTTGCAATATGCTGATTATTGTGATAAGATATATTGTGATATATATTACCTTTTTTTAAATGCAAATTACTCAACATCTGTTTTATCTAATAAGATACAGTTTTCATCTCAGTTTTCATTCATATATCTTGAGGTCAGAGGTCGAGGGACCCCTTTGAAAATGGCCATGCCAGATTTTCCTCGCCAAAATTTAGTGTAACTATGGAGCGTTATTTAGCGTTCTTCCCGACAAGCTATACCAGTATCTTCGCTCTAGAAGACTGAGTCCGCTACAACTTCTGAAAGACAGAATAGCGGCTGTCGGATTGTTAAGAGGTTAACAGTTTATATAATAAAAGATCGATGCATGATGTCCGTGTATCGATACACGCAAAATATCGCGATACTATGCTGTATCGATTCCCTCCCAACCCTATTCATCATATATTGTCTTGTTCTTTTCATAAACCATCTAATCAATGTTTGCCTCACCTAAAGCCAGCATACTGCACTGAGTTAGTGGTTTGTTTTGTACAGAAAAAATACAGATAAAGTTCTGTCTAGTTTTGCTCTGAGGTGACCCTGCCCTCTGTGTGATACTGCACATTTCAAACCGCACCACTTCAATCACTGACAATCACTTTCTTCTTCTCTTTGTTGATTCCCTCTCTTTTTAGAAAGTGGTGCCCATAACGTGTAAAACTCAGTTCAGGTCTTTTTTGTTGCACAAAAGTAAATATTTTGCAGCAAGGCAGGCAGGCAGCATAAAAACATAAACACAATAAGACAGTAAGAGAATGAGGACATTAAATGTGCCGGTGCTATAGGCACGCAAAGCAGAATACAACCAAGGGTTTAGGTGATAAAAGCAAGAAAAACAGTGAGAATAAGACAAAGTGCTAGAAGCTGTAAGAGGAACCAAGAGGCAGGTTATGGTGAATCAGTATTAAGAGTGTTTACTACACATGGGATAAATGGTTTCTAATTTTCTGCAACCGTTGTCTCTAACCAGAGGGGACGGGATGTTAAATTCCTCAAAGAGAGGATTGTCTGGATTTGCTATTAGCTTTCTGGGCTATTAGCTGGTTAAATGTCTCTTGCAAAGAAGGCTGCTGCTCCGCAATTATTCACAATGACTACGTTTACATGCGCAACATATTGTGTTTTTTTGCCCTTATTCTGTAAAAAGACAATATTCCTACTAATCTGTTTACATGGCTAATGGAAATGAATATTCCACTAATATTCCCGTTTACATGCAGCCGTGCATACTCCGATTAACGTAACCGGTGTGAACACAGCCTCTCTCATTTCATTCCTTCAACCACCTTCTAGAAAAGGTCGGCGTTGTGACATTTGCACATATCTAAAAACCTGTCGATATCCAAGTCTTTCATAATGTTTAAAAGGAGGTATGTTTCTCCTTCCGACCAGAAATGGGCATGAATCTCTGCAAACTGTCGGCTAGTTGGTTTGTGTACAACGCACAGAGCTGGCCGTAAACAGGCAAGAGGTTATGTGTTTGTAAACTGCCTTAAAACACAAATTGAGACTCATATTCTGAATTTGACTTAATTAGATTTGTCATATACCTACATGAAATTTGACCTCTGCATTTAACCCATCCTTAGGAGCAGTGGCTGCAGGGGTTCAGCGTCTCAAGGACACTTCAACATGCAGACAGTAGGAATACATGGGATCGAACTGCCAGCCTTGCTTTTGAAGGACGACCCGCTCTACCCACTGAGCCACAGCCGCCCAGGATGGAGATGCTTCATCATGAAAGACGGGACTACAGGTGAGACTGAAAACTCTTGAGGTCTTTTGAGGCCTTATAGCCCCTGTAATGCTGAGTCCAGCAAGTCATAATTCAGAGCCTGTGTTCGAGCTGGCGCTATTGGCTTGCTCAGGCAAATTATCCTCTCTCATCTCACAGAGCAGAACGACGTTCATTTTGTTCTTGTCATCTTGACATTAGAGAGAATAGACAGTAGTTCTAGAGGAAAAGTGTTATGATGAAGGGATATTTGTTCCGGCAGAGGATGAGAGAGCTGACAGTGTTTTGGCCAGGTGGTTGTGTACAGCCAGAGACGGTTCAGAGAGGAGATGGTGCACTGAGAGTCAGTTTCCTGTTATATAGCATCTTTGGTATAGCTCAGTGTTTATAATGCATCTTACCCATGTAATTCCATCAATAGATCAATTTTGATCCAATAGATTTGAGTAGCTTTTGATAGTCTATTGTTCAGATGAAAGGCACACAACCACAACTAGTGTGTTTGGTCCTTATCTGTCATTTCCCACCATTGTCATCCTTATAATAAACTCCTTATCTATTCTTTAACATCCTTTAGGATCACTTGACTTGTTGACTCCTGGATGAACTAATATCCTGATAATATGCAAGTGCATTATTACTTTTTACTGTAGGAAGATGTTTTTAGTATATGTTTTGTTCATTTCCCTGGTTTTGTTTTTATTTGCATTTATCTGGAAACCTTGTTGTTGTTGTGTCTTATTAGAACACATGTAAAGGCAGATTTAATTTTGGCAGCAGGCTTCTTTCTCCCTGCCAGCGGATCATGCAGAGAATCAGCAGTAACTGACTGGGGATTCATCCACAGGTGGATGGCAGCAGGCTGTTGCGGTGTGATTGCACAGCAGAGGTTGAGCAACTCCATTTGACAGCTTAAATAGACTTTCCATTCGGTTAATGGCACTGCACAAATTCATCCAAGACATGAGCAGGTCAGAACACAGCTCCACTTAAGTTGTCAGCTGAAGCTGCTCTGCAGGCTTGGTTTCCATTTCAGCACTTAAATGCTCTGTTTGGATGTTTCTGAGCACTGTTCGGTCACGCTGAACACTCTAGGCAGAATATTTGAAGCACCCGACCCAGGTTATCGTTGCTTTATATAAATGAAAATTGTAATTCAGACAGATGTCATGCCAGGTCAATGTTACGACTGCTTTGCTGTATGTAAAGTGCAATTAGTCTGCCAATCTGTATACCAAAAAAAGAAAAAAGGCCCTGAATCCCTAAACACGATGGCTTAGGATGCATTTAAATGCATTGTGTAACATGGAAACAGCTTCCAATCTTTTTATTTTTATAAAAATGTAATTAAGAAATATAATATTTATAATCTGTCTCGAGTACTTTTCATGTCCACTGTACATCTCTCCACTGTTCACTCTGTATTTTCATGATTTATAGTCATATTTTGCTGTCAACCAGGTTGGTCAGATTTTTTGCAGCTTCCTATGGAGCCACAAAAGGTTTTATACACTTTTTTTTTTCATATATAGTGGGGCGGCATAGCTCAACATATTATAACAATTGTTCATCTTGTGATAGAAGCACCAAATACACCAAAAACCATCAATTTTTACATTTTATAATTCATTTTTACAATAAATTATATACTGTATTTCTTTCTTTTGGTGTATAATGAATCAAGAGAACAGTTTCTGAGGATTTATCCCCATCATAATGTTTCACAAAGAGAAACTCCCCTAAGGCTGAATGCTCTGGACCATTAACTCCTGTTCTTCATACATCAGTCATCCGTAGCACCATGAAGAGGGCATGTGCCCTTAGTCCATCTACGCCATAAGTCAGCTTAAATGCTGCCAAATTAAATTCTGACGAACAGATGAAAAGAGTTTTTTTTTTGCTGACCTGGTGAAAGTCATTCATGCATTCACCTCTTTCAACGGCTGATTTACTGCAACACTCTCTGTACCGTTGCCTCAATCAAAATCAAGTCGCACGCTTGCAGTTTGTGCAAAATGCTGCAGCAAAGCTTTATCACTGCACTTATTATTTATGTTATGTATTATTATTAGTTATGTATTATTTCCCTACCTTTAACAGTGTTTTAACAAATTTTGTGAAGGACTGAGAAGAACAAATTCCTCACTCGTTCAGTCATCTGTCGGAGTGCGCCCCTGCCCTCTCTGTTTCTCTCTATCATGTTCTGAATTTTAAGTTTGTCACCACCATCCTCCGTCCTTGAGCCCGGCTCCCTGGTAATTAAATTAGCAGGATGACATGCGCAGGTACTAAAACCAATTCATATATTTCCAAAGCTAACAGCCCTCCAGGGGACCGACAGTGTTGCACGTGTCTACGTGTTGATGGTAGCTGCATGTTTCCTGTCTGTCACTGCGAGTAAACAGCACATTACAGATAAGACGGTAGTGTCAGATAATCATTAATTTACAAGCTGTTTCATGATATCAGCATACAGCGTGTACTCCAGTTGCATATTAGATAAGGGTGGGAATCACCACGATACTTTAGTCAGGATACAATCTTATTGCGATTTTAAACATTCTGCGATATGCTGAGTATTGTGATAAGATGTATTGCGATTTATTACCTTTTTTCAACTGCAAATTATTCAGTTTGTCAACATCTGTTTTGTCTAAAAAGAAACAGTTTTCATTCACATATCTTGAGGTCAGAGGTCAAGGGACCCCTTTGAAAATGGCCACGCCACCTCTGAGAGACAGAATAGCGGCCGGATTGTTAAGAGGTTAATAGTTTATATAATAAAAGGTCGATAATTGACGTCTCACTCCCAACTCGTCAAATACAACCGTTTGGTAAGTGCTCCTCGGCATCGGTAACCGACGCTCGGAGGCACCCTTTAGCAACAGTATGTGACGAACCAGGCTTTTAACTAACTCCAATGTAAACCCACCCGCTATTTGACCGTAGTGACATAGTATTAATAGCGTGAGAGTCCACTCAGGGCGGGCGGGAGCAGTGGTGAATGGGTCAAACAAACTCAACACCTTCAACCAGGAGACCACTGTTCGTGTCCTGTGTGAAACTAAAAGTAACACTGACTTATTTTATCATGTCAGTCTTTAGTCACGTGACTCATCGGTATCGTCAGCGCCGTCAATCACGTGAGTCGTTAGTATTGTCAGCTCTGTGAGTCACTAGTCCTCCTAACTCTTAACTAAGTGGTTGTGTTGCCTAAACCTAACTTTCTGTGAAAACGGAAGTTTATTTTGAAAGGACACTATGCATGTAACGAGCGTATATTGACACGCCGTCCCTGGTCCATCCAAAGGTAACGCAAGAGGGGTACCCCGTGCGTCGGTCTTCGATGCCGAGAGGCACTGACCAAGTGGCGGTATTTGACGAGTCGGGAGTGAGAATGTGTTGTGTGGCCATGCAAAATATCGTAATACTATGCTGTATCGATTTTTTCCCACCACCCCTAATATTCAATTTGTTTTTGTCGTTCTGTGACCTTCCTCTTATGTGGTTTTAATAGCTTATTTCACCTCATACTGATGTTTTCGGCTTGTTAAATGACTCCTTTGATGCACAGTGAAGGAAAGAAAACACCCGACCCGCTCCAGAATTCAGTTAGCTCCATTTCCTCGTCCGTCTCACATTTTTCAGCATATCACCTGAATTATTACTGTCCTATACAGAGCAGACCAAATTATGCCACTGAAAGAAGCATTAATAAATGATAAACCAGCAGCTGTGAGTGTCGGTGTTATGCAATCACGCCCCTACCAGTAATGTGAGTATGTGAGAGAGAGAGAGGGAGAGTGAGATGACCATGTGGCTGAGGTGAGAGAGAGCGAGCGAAGTGGCCAAGACTCCAGTGATGAGGCTGCATGAGACGACTTATCCATATTGATGCAGTGTTTACCACCACCGCCTCCCCGCGTTGACCTGAAAGTTACTGTTGAATGCATTATTAAAAAGGCTGAAGGGCTTCAAGTGTTCTGAACAATATGTAGAGTTTGATATGTAACGCTACAGTAAATGCATTCATTTACACGCTGCCTTGTTAACACTAGTACCTTTTTTTTTAAAGGTGCTCACATTCAATAGAGAGGCAAGAACGCCAGGAGTGGCAACACTTACTGAAACAGCATGTTATTGCACAATACGAGTATCCATGGAGAACCATGTGTGAAGTGTGAAAATGGTTTCAGAATGTTGTTTGTGCACATCCAGTAAGCAGCCAGTTAGTTAACCGCGTGTCATGCTGTGTGCCTCCTCTGCTAACGACGTTGTTCATGTCTCCTCAGGAGCACAATGCATAACAGTTAGAAGGACTGTACAGTTACAGTCATTTGTACATAAACAGTTGAAGTGTAAAGCACCGCATGAGATGGCAATCTTTGTCCATTGCGGATAACGAAGTATTGACAGTAATTGTATGCAAACCCGAGGGGTTTAACACTGGCAATATACTGTAGATCCACGACGCTTTGCTCCAAGTCTAATAAGACTGCTTTTTCATCATTATGCTCTAGTTGTTGCAACAATCTCTTGGTTGACCAGAGGTGTGCCCCAACTCTCATTCAACTAAACTCATTTAGAATTAGTCTATTACATAAATTGTGTGTGTTGGACCCTGTTTTTATCCGAATGCCATATAAACTGGAAAAAACAAAGTTTGGAAACTTGTGTTTGGTGGATTATTTCTCTGTTGTTACAATGCTAATGGTCATTGTATTTTATATCGTTGGAAAGCCTGTTTATTTACCTTCGCAATGATGTCCAACTTGTAAGGATCATGCATTTGTGGGATGAGCAGCACAGCTGATTATGTGGGTAACGCCCAAGAAAAATTTGCCAAAATGCTCCGTCAATGGTAAACAGTGTATTCTCCTGTTGGTGTTGACTCTTGTTTTAAGTTGTTTGGTGGATTGGATGATTGAACTCTCTATCAGTAACAAGGAACAAACAAGACATATTGGCAATTTTACACTTTATTCATTTAATACACCGTCAGGAGCCTCAGTAGCGGTGGAAGATCCATACGCAGCCACGACAGCCTGGCACCTCCTCCTCATGCTGGTCACCAACCTGGTCACACGTTGCTGTGGGATGGCATTCTGTTCCTCAACCAGGATTCGTTGCAGGTCAGCCAGGGTGGTTGTGTCTGTCACTCTAACACGTACAGCAAGCCCAAGCTGACCCTACAAGTGTTGAATTGGGTTGAGGTGTGGACTCTTGGCAGGCCGTTCCATTGTCTCTACTCCCACATTGTGGAGGTAGTCTGTGATAACCCTGGCTCTGTGGGGGCGAGCGAGAGTTAGGTCCCAGATTGTGGAGATATGGGATCGCCACTGGCTGCAGAATCTCATCCTGATATCTCCCTGCATTGAGATGGCCTTCAATGATGACAAGCCTTGTTTTGCCAGTGAGGGAGATGCCGCCCCCCTCCCCCCCCCACACACACACACACCATGACACTGCCCCCACCAAAAGCTGTTACTCGATCGGTTCAACAGTTTTTTTCAAATGGAAACGCCCACTCACCCGTTGCAAACAGCAGTGACGTAGGCTACCAAAGTATGCTAATCAAAGCTAATCAATAAGGTTATGAATAATGTGAATGGTAGAACCAGCTGAGTCAAAGTTAGTGGTGCTAAGTTTGGGAAATAACTGAAAGGGTTAGGTGCGATTTTTTTGAAGTGGGGTTGTATGTATACTCCTGCTTTTGCAAGGTAAAATTATTGCTTTTGTGAATGTAGTCTGGTGGCTTTGAAGCGATATAACGGTTTCAGTTCTCCGTCGGAAAGGGCTGTCTGACGGCGTGGTGAAGCGGTTTCGGACGGGAGCAGTAGAAAAACGTATTCAAGCCACCCTAAAAATATTCAAGTGCACGCTATATTTAGAACATTTTCATTGCTTTATCTCTCCATCAGACAGTCCTTTACAACGGGGGACTGAAGCCGTTATATCGCTTTCTTCAAAGCCACCAGACCAGACACTGCTTTATTTTAAGGTGTCACAATTAAAAAAAGGGTGGGAACCACAGCTACATATATAAGAGGGTGAGATGCAGACTCTTTGTCCCCGTACAACTATATCCTATCAAAGCGATCCAACAAACAGTTTTTCCCCAAAGGCAGAGAAGAGCTGATTCCAGAGTTTTCTCATCTTCACAACACGTTTTACACATATTGATTCAAACTTGTAAATGCAGTCGGCTGAAGCTCTGTGGGACCTCATTGACATTGCAACAGGAAATGCAGCGAGTTACCTTTGATGTTCTGGCACTTAGCTTGTCATTATTTTTATAATGTGCGTTGTTGTTCAGGTTCAAAGCTTTTCTCCTCAAAGTATTCTTGCCCGTTTCCTGGCTGCCTTGTAGAAGAATGAACAACATGGTTAAACAGGAAGGATGCATTTACATTAACATTTACATTTGAAAGGTTGCCAAAACAGAATAACTTAAATTCTTAGATTCTTGGACGTTGTAAAAATTAGAAAACTCTTTTAACCATAGACTTATCAGAGATTGTAAAGCTGCATTGAGGCCACATATCACTGATCCAGGTCAGATTGCTGTGAATTGATACTAAGATATCAGTGCATCTGCGCTGCATGTAGATGCCAGAGATTATTTACAGTTTAGGTGTGAGAGTGCTGGCTGATGGGGAAACCTTATCAGCATGTCGCAGGGAGGTGTATGCGTGCGTGTGTGTCTGTGTGTGTGTGTACTACCTGTGTTGGGGTAGTATGGGGAAAGCAGGTAGATAATCTTCATCACAACTTTTGAATTTGGGCTATTTGTTGCAACATATAAAAACAGTCTGCAGTTGTATTTGATGGAAAATGGAGGCTACACACTTGAGGATGCTCCCTACTTGAATCCAAACAGCTTTTGTACTGATTGTGATCTCCCCAAGACTGTGACACAGCTGGACAGAAACCCACAGTGTGAGACCCACAGTGATTTTGAGCTGTGGCCACCACCTACGCAGCCAGTTTGACTTTCTGTTTACTTCTCTGCCAACTGTTGTCACCATACTGACATTTAAAAATGTATGACTAAACAATCAGTGACATTTCTGAAGGGTAAATCAATCAAAATAAGAGAACCTGTGAGGCTTTTGCTGGCTGTGGCCTGTATGATTGACACCTTGGCCAGCTCACATGGAATACAATTAGCTGATTCAATCAGCTGATGACCTCTCAGACGGGTCAGTTGGACTGCGTAGCAGCAATCCGCACCAGCTGAAGGACTGAAAAGTGTTTTATTAGGCCAAATGAGAACGACTATACATAATGTTGAACAAAGTGACCAATATCTGATTCAGTAGATGTTGTGAAGTGCAAACCTGTCATAGGGTTTTGGCAGTAATTATATTATCGGGTGTTTGGAAGTGTTATTGACGAAAGCTGCCAGTTGCTGCTGAGAGATTTTCTATACAAGCAGCCCAGTGATGGTGTCTGCTTTTTGCTTTTATTAACATCTCTCCCTCAAACATTTGATTAAAAAAAAAAAGGAGAAGGACATCAGCAATAAAGCCTAAAAGCAAAGCTAGAAAGGACATATACAATCTGTAGAGTGGCGTACCATTTTAAAAGCAGATGGAGATAAGCACTCAGAAAATGAAGACTAATGTGAAGTTGCTCTTATATTTGTTCGACATGTTGCAGCCAAAGTAGTGTTGGCTAGAAATCCATATAAGCATTAGTATAGTGGGCCAGCAGACAATAGCTATATGCATGTCATACTACACCAGCATTAGGGAAAGGCAAGATATACTACCAGCTGGTGATCAATACTAATGATTTTCCTTAACCTTAATGCTAAGTTTCAAAATATATCAGCTCAAAAATATACTTAACATTGTTTTATCAGCTTGATACTTTATTACTTTTTCTAATTTAATGGGAATTTCTTGCTTTGGACGTGATGACATAATTCAGAAAATGAAGCGTTACCTTTGTTTGGGGTCTCAGTGACGGTACGGAAGTACAGATGTTACGTGACGAATAACTCAAAGTGACAAATCAACGTTGACTTCTGGTTTCACACGGGATACGAACACAGGTCTCCTGTCGCGAATTACAGTGCATTACTTTTCCTAGGCGTTAATCTATATACTTTATTTCTTTATGCATAGCCCATATAACATATAAAAGATACCATGTTTTCCTAGAGTAGGTGTCTGCTTCAATAACAGCAGTATATGAGAGATGAAGACAGACAGGGAAGTAACCCATCTGGAGGCGATATCCTCACCTTTGTGTTTACAGCTTGCCAAGAATGATCAGTGTACCAGTGAAAGGTGCTCCTCTGTGTCTGAACTGTACGTGCAGGTCAACCTTAGACCCACCTAGGGACAAATCGAAACAAACCACTGTGTTAGCTCAGTTCACACGAAACTAAATTTAATCCTGAAGTAACAGCTACTTGAGTGGAAAATCAATGATGACTGTTATTGCTGCAAATTCAACTATCCTGTGACAGCGAGAGAGGGAAGGAATGGGTATGATAATGGCTTTCCCGAGCTAAACAATATGGCTCTGTGTACTGGTGCATGTTGCCACAACCGGGCCATAAATTCACTGATACCCGGGGCCAATTCTGCCTAATGCTTCAGAACTAATTTAAATGATGATGAGCCGCATTACCAGACCTGTGCTAGTCGTGATCACCACCACAGCCCGGAGGAGCTGTTCTCTTAAGATAGCGAGAGTTGAGGAAAAGCAGGCCAGGAGAGAAGAGTGGAAAAGGTAGAGAAAAGCATGGAAAGACGTGAAGAGGATATGAGGAAAGGAAGCTCATTTGTCACCATTTTAAAGGCTAATTTCGCTATTTCTCAACCTGGACCCTATTTCCCAGTGTTTTTGTGTCAAAATGACTAATAGAGACAACGATTGTTGAAATTGGTCGAGTATTGAAGGAGAACGCTGTAACCGGCAGCCGCGAAATGAGCTGTGAGGGCAAGTGAGCAGCGTCAATGTAACGTTACATTCACTAAAAGAGCTTGTTTTTGCCACTGACAGGCTCAGATTGTTAGTATCTGACAACATTATGGAAAGGACCCTACAGAGAAATAAACCGTTTTTCTTACCTTTCGCTTGATCCAGTCTATTTGTTTTTGTGTCCAAGTCCCGCTCAAGGAGACGTCTCATTGTGAAATCTGAATATCCATATGCTCTGGCTCAAATAAATATGGGGGGCCATCTAATTCAAAGACCTCATCCACATTGTGGAAATCATCTAAATATTCAGCCATGACATTGAAAATCTTTTAGATTACACTAAGCTACGCTTTCTGTACTCCAACACAGCAAACTCTGCCCGTTTCCACCATGGATGTATTCCACTATTCCACCGCTGTCTTCCGGCAACACGTCATCTCACGACATTTCAGAGCAAGACTTCTCCTTAAGCGAAGCTTTTTCTATAATGTCAGACACTTATTATAGCAATCAGAACCTGTCATGGCAAAAACAAGCACTTTTAGTGGGCGTAAATGACGGTGCCATCTTGCCCTAATAAGATAACATTTCAACCCGTGAGCGTCTGCCGTCTGCAGTGATATCCCTCAATACTGGACTAATTTCAGAAATTGTTGTTCCTATTAGTCAGTTAGACACAAAAACATGGGAAATATACCAAAGTTACACTTTAAAGGTGCTATTGATAACATTGATAACATTCAGCCATTAGATGTTGCATTTCTCCTCCCCCGTTACATTGCATTTACTTCACAACAAGTCGTTGCCAGGCACTTACCCCTCAATCTCAGCCATTTATTAGTTTTTCCCACACTAACTGACAACCCAGAGATACCACGTGATACCAATGTTGTTTTACTATTGGCTCAGAAGCCTTGTTAGAAGTGGGAACCAAATGTCAGATATCTTCCACATAGATAAACAGAACATTAATTTGGACCCAAATTTCCATAATAACCTTTCAGCAAATTGTAATTCAAGTGTTCTGAGAGAAAACTAGACTTTTGCACCTCCTCTTGGCTCTGTTTTCAGGGTTTAAAAAATCTACTTTGGTCAATTACTGGTCATTTCAGAGTTCTTATTGGCTGTTCATTCAACGGAGGCAGCTGTCAATCACTCGTGAACTCCGATCAAATGGTCAAACTAGGCAGCGCTGATCAAATATGAATCACGGTTTAGCTGTACAATGAGAAAGTTTGTTACCAGGCAAGTGATTGACAGCTGCTCAGAGACGGCAGACTCCAGCTCGGCTCTGGTTGGTTGTTTTCCTGCGGTCTGTGAAATCTTGCAGATGCCATTAGGAGCACCGGAGAACACTGGAGGACACAGAGGCACATACTTTTTTTTCAGATTACCTGTCTCATGCACTACTGTCAGGATAAAGTGACCGTATTATAAAAATAACTTTTATAAATCATATTTGCTCCAATTCTACCCACTGCTGCTTTAAAAGTTGTTGTGACTGGATAACTACAACATAAACCTTTTCCTAGAAATACTCTGTTGTCATATGTTTTGTTGAAATCCTAATACATTATTTTAGAACTGGGAAATGTCATTAGTGCAAAGGGCCTGTCGGAGAGAAATAATCTCTTTTCATTCCCATTTCTCCTGCATGGGTTGCCACGGTCCAACCATCTGTTCACTGGCTGTTTATTTCAGTGCATCCAGATCAAGAAATATGCAGAACATTCTCCATGTTTTAAAAAAATAATTAAATAACCATCTGACACGAGAACTGCCAACAGTCCTGTCATGCATTTTACTGAAGGTTAAGCCAATCAGCAATGTCCGCTTCACTCATAACTTATTTTTTTTCTTATTATGAACTCCATCAAAGAGTATGTGGATCTGGTAGGAGGATAAAGGGGAAGGATGAATTCAAGGAGGGATGCAGTGGGCTGTATGTGTGTGTGTGTGTGTTTGGGGGCAGTAAAAATGAGCCAGGAGATCCAGAGGAGGGGGAGAGACATAATGGCCGGGAGGGGCGATGAAATGTGGCCATCCCAAGGACACTGCACTGAGGTTGGATTTATTGATCGCAGCACCGTTGAGGGGACATATGCAGTGACATGTACTGTTGAAGAAGTATATTCCAATCTCACTGCAATTGTTACAGTTTTTTTTTTTATTTGTGTAGTAATCGACGAGAGGGGGTGGGGTGAGGGGACTGCTTTCAATCGGCTTAGTAGTCCACATTTTGATTGTTTCCACAGTGAATCTGTAAGATTGAACTTGTAGGATTATAAGAAATATAAATAAATAAAATGCTATGTTTTACTATGTAACAGTATTTTTATGACGTGTTGTTTAAGATGCTCTTTTGGCTAAAGGACAACCGTCGTGTTCATATCCTTCCAGCATTGCTTTCTGTGTGTACATGGGCATGTTTACAGCTGCTGACTTCCTCACACATCACATTACACCTTGTGTGACTCACCAGTGAACCTCTGAACAGCTGGTGCATGTAGAGAGAGAGAGAAAGAGAGAGAGAGTCACAGTGACATGTGGTGGGGGAATCGGTTCGCACTGAGATGACAGGAAGAAAACTCTGTATTAACCTGCTGCCATCACAGTGGAGGAGTGAGAGCCAAAGTGATGATGGCTGCGCTCCATTTGCTCTGCTTTGCCTTCCTGATTGGGATGCTGTATATCATCTACCCATGATAGTTATTGGAACCCCCCCCCCCTCCAAAAAAAAGACACAAATAATGGACAAATAAAGGCATCTATTATCATTTGTTATAATAGCGTTTCCTTGTATCACGAGCTAGATCCATGCTTTTTACTTTGGGTTTGGTTGTTATATCCAGATTTGTTTTCAGCCCGTTCTCATTCCCAGGGCGTCGAATACAGATGCTTTGTCACGGCCGTCTGCGTTCGATATCGCCGCACAAGGCACCCTTTAGCGGCAGTATGAGATGATGGGCGGTGCTCGGTATTTCCTCAATAGATCTCAACATGGCAGCCGGGTCACAATCTTTCTCATTTTACAGCTAAACAGTACACTACAAGATGTTTCTGAAAACATTTGAGGTGAGAAATAGGCATTACAGGAACAGAATATTGATTCATATTTGATCAGCGCTGCCTAGTTTGACCATTCTGCTAGATGGCAGCTGGACGGCAGACTCCAGACTCCAGATTTTTTTTTTCAGATTACCTATCTGATGCACTACTGTCAGGATATAGTGACCGTTTTATAAAAACACTTTTTTTAATCATATTTGCTCCATTTCTAGCCACTGCTGCTTTAACCACGTGTTTACTGTGACCAAAAAGTTGTCTGACAAAACGTCAGTGTGTGACGAGTTGGGATGAGAACATATTGCTTAATTTGAAATTGCATTAGGAAGGGATCTCTTCTACGTCAGTATGGAGACGACGAACACTTACGGCAACCAAACGCAGTTTCATTGTACTTATGAGCGTGTGAGGAGTGTTTTAAGACTGACTTGGAAAAATGTGATCGTTTGCAGACTATTTCTCCTCCACCTGGCCTCCACTTCATTCTGTTTGACGCAGCAAAAGCATCATCGAATAGTGTAAAAAAACATAATGTCCAGACCTACCAACACACCCACATGTCTCCTTTTTACTTTTCCACCATTTGAGCTCCTTTGATGTCATTTATCCTGCATTTATTTAATCTTTTAGCGAGTTGTGAATCACACTTTTGTTTCCTCATTGATTGCATCATTGATCTATTTCTGTTTCAACAAGCACAATGAATAATGGTCTATTGCCATGGCAAACAAGCAGAATAGAGTAAAATATGCAACCACCAAGATTCCTCTAAATGAAAAGCCTGGCTATCAGAGATACTAAGCCACCATGCTGTTTGAAAATGAGACTACTGGCTACATTTATTCTCAGATTGCACTGGTAATTGTTTAATGTAGCTTGCTATGGCATTATTGCAACTGGGTAGGACTAGTTGTTTAATAAAGTATACAGAAAAAGGAATCATGCTGAGATTAAACTAGTAAAAAAAGAGAGTATGGCACTCCAAAGATAGTTAAATATAGTATTAAGCTAAAGCATGTATTAAAAAAGGAATTACTGTTATGAAAGAAGCAGACATTATAGACTGAAGAGAGGCAGTGTGCATATTAAAGCTGCACCGACCACATAACAGTTTGCATAAAGAGCTTGTGGGCGGCAGAGTGACCTTGAGACAAAAGAAAGCCCAGTAAAGAGAAAGTCACAGGTTTGATTCTCGTGACGGCGAAACGTGTCCCTCTCGCTGCATTTTAACCTTTTAAAATGCCATCGAGGAATTCATTTTCAGTTGCGTCAAATAAGACTTTAGTTCGTAATGCAATACACAGCTTGCAGGAGTACATGAACGTGTCTGTGATGCAGCCTGTTAATATTTTTCTAGTGAGCTCAAACTTGCGGTGGCTCTCTCCCAGTCTGTCTGGGCATGTGCAGAGAGGCACTGCAGTGCTGCGCTGTGAAAAGAGAGAGAGACAGAGAGAGAGACAGAGAGAGAGAGAGAGAGAGGAGTCTTGACAGTAGGGTGCTCGTGCCCTGCAATATCCGTGTTGCCATCGCCATGTGTTGAGAGAGCATTTAGAGGTGTATAGTCCACTGCTGCAGCCCCGCATCATGAGACATCCATTAAGAGCGTGAAAAGGTTAATGTTAATGTCAATGTCAGCGACCTATAAGGCACCGAATCAGTTTTCACGGCACATTCTCTCATTGCACAGCTCGTCAGCGTACTAGAACTTTGCAGATTTTCTCTTGCCAAACAACCAAACCGAGTCCATTTGGTGCAATGTGACCCCCTAAAACCATCACATCTTAGATTTAACAGTGTAGTTCTGCTCCACAGTTCAACTCTCTTGCTTGAGATCTCAAGGACAGCTCCTTAATCAAGAGGAAGTCCCATCACAGACAGTTTTAGTCTTTATTTGTTTTTTTCCCATACAAACATCTGCCAACTGTGTCCTTTCTCCCCGGATCACTTCTCTTTCATCTGATTTAATTTCAAGTCTATTTTGTTCTCTTCGTGGTGCAGATTCTTTCCCTGCAGAGGGAGAAAAGATACGTTTCACTTGATGTGGCACTGTTGAGTCAAAATGTCCTTAAGTTTAAGGAATGTGGCAACTAGATGGACTCAAACCGAGAGAGAGAACTGATTAAAGCAAGGTAAACTCTTACCTAGAAACCCAGACAACATGATAAAAGTAGTTAATTTGAAAGAGACAATAAAGTACATTGACAGAGTGAAGGGTAAAAAGGCTTCCTCTGTTGTTCTGTGATGTTTTCTAGAAATTGATGAGATGGCAAAAGAGGCCCAGATAATTATTTCATATCTCTAAGGCAGAGAGGATGTTGCCAGACATTATTAGCCCTGCAGCTTTGATACAGTATCGGCCTGCGACATTAATTGGCTCTACTTGTGCTGTTGCAGGCATGATCATTCTCTGCCTCTCGGCCAGTGCTGATGCATCAAAACAGGTGGAACATAAATGGCACAGCATGTGCACCTCAGAGTCGTGACGCACCCTGGTATTTCTAAAAGCTGTCATCCATTTTGTGGGCAATGATGACGATAGTGGTCGAAAGAGGGGCGGGGGGGGGGTGGGATCTCTTGGTTGAAAGGGCCATCAAGTGGCCGGGAATTGAACTGCACATTTCAGAGACGGCTGCTGAGCCAGAGGAGGCTCTGCTGTAATGAAGCAGGTAGACCGGTGAAAAACACTGCTTTCCCTTCGACTAAAATGGTCACGCTTGAGCGGGCCCTTTGAAGCAGGCTCCAGGTGCTATTTTCCTGCTAAACGATACAGTAAGATTCCCTTTCAATAGAAAAAAAACATAATTGTAATAGGAGTATTACGTTTCACCTGAGTAGACATTCTGACTAATGACACATTCTGAATAAAGTTAAATCATACCTGACTGACCTCACAGATTGAAAAGCTAACCGTACTGGCTGTAAGTGACACCACAGGCCTCTTGTTTCACTGGGATATCCTTTACAGGCTCCTCAGTAGCTCCGCTATCCAACTCCCCTGTAATGCCACACTGTATTCCTCAGGAAACTGAAGAACTCTTGGTTCTGCAGATGACAGTGAACTGTCTTTTGTGCTTAGATCGGGCCAGCTGGTAGAGGTCACACAGAGGTCAAGGTCATTTAGAACGAAAGTCACCAGCATAGTGTGACACAACTCTAAATCACTTGACCCTAAGAATGAAGATAGCGAGGTGAGTTTGGGTTTATACAGCAAGAAAGTTAAAACATAGCTCTTGCTGATATACATGGCTCCGTTGACATGCTTCATGTTATACTGATTGGAATCCAGTGGTGCAAAGTAACTATTTACATTAGTTCTGAGTACATGCTTAAGTGCAATTCTGACGCACTTTTATTGGAGTAAAGCTACTTCATACTTCTATTTGTGTTTTAGAGGGAAATATTGTACTTTTAACTTCACTACCTTTATCTGACAAATACGCTACTGATTGCAATTAAGATTTTAAAAACCCATAATGAGTATATAGACTATGATGCATCAATAAATTATACAATATATTATAAAACACAGTCAACATTTGTGCTGCTCACATGCTGATGTATCGGTTCTAATAATCCAATAACAGATAATTATTAATTATATAATACTGACAGGGTCCGATCTGTCTGCATAACACATTTTTTTTCTTAAACTTGTGATAGTTTTATGTACATTTTACTGTAACACTACTGGTTTTTACTTGTAATTGAGTTATTTTACACTTTATTATTGGTACCTTTACTTAATACTTCTTCCACCACTGTTGGACTCAAATTTAGAATTGATTTGATTCATGATATTGATCTGTTGATCTGTGTCTGAAATTATGTTTTTTCCTCACCTGCCACTGTGGCAGGAACATTTCTACTGGCCACTCAGTTTTTTCTTCTGAAATCTATGTAGATGCTTTAGAATTGTAAACACTGAGACAGTGGTACCAGACAGTAGAAATATGATATATAGCCTTAATCTCTGACTATTTTTAATTTAGGAATTACTCTTTAAAAATAATATTTTTTTGCCATGGTGGCAGGTGACCTGAGATTTTGACCTGTATTTGGCAGGTGCTAATTTCATTCCCTGCTTTTACATTATTATACCATCATGTAGCAATGAGAGCAAAATGTCAATGGGCAGTTCATAATTCATAATCTGGCAACATAATCCGTTATTCTGTGAATTGTACAGGCTTTTTAGAGGTTTTGGTTTTATTCTTAAGTTTTAAGATTGCAAATGTTTAGACATGATATAATGAAGTACATTTTGTGCCTCTGGGCCCCAGGCTATAAATATACCCTTTATGTGATGCAATCCTGCAGTCGATATTTTATTCTAGATGCTCAATTAATTCACAATCTCTGGTTTTCTCTTTCAACATGCTGCTCGGCTTTGTTTGTGATGATGTCGTTGATATTTTGCACCATAAATCCTCAGAGCTTTGATGCAGTAAATAGAGACATGAATCTGCTTTGCTCATATAGAAACTACAGAAAAGATGCCCTCTGGTTTATGACAGAGGATTTAAAGCAGTGGTCTGAATAAATGTTAGTAAATCCAACACTTTCTCGTTTGATTAATGGGTTCTTCTTGTTGATGTTATGCTTAACTAGTAGACAGTTCATGCTGTGTTTGTTTAGCTGAGATAAATCCTGCATATTTGTGTCTCTTCAGACATCACAAGCTGAAAACATCATCGGTTAAGGGATGCTTTCATAACTATTTTTAAATATTTTGTGAAGTTTATGTATTTCAAATGCATCAGATTTGATTAAGTAAATCTAACTAAAGTCTTAGTGGGATACTCCAGTGATTCCATAAGATTTGCTGGACTTATGGAAGATATTTTCTTTTTTTAAATAGGTCAGAATTGAAGCAACAGAGGCCGAGCTACGCTGACTATCAAGCTCCTAAAACATGGATCCTATACTTCTCATAACACATGACAATCATGTTGTTTGTTTTATGTTGGAAAGCTCTTTCCATTGCCACAGAAGAAATCAAGCTACTGTTTTCGCATGCTGAGTATTTCTCTGAATTTTATGTGTGGCATGCCCCTTTTTAATATTTTATTAAATCTTGTTAAATCAATTCGTGAATAATATATGCTTCTAATAGAGGTACAATAAATGAATTACTTGAGATGTATTTGCGCTCATATTTATAATGCATTTTAATGTGTTGGTTTTATGATGGTGAACAGGAGGAGGAGTACAGGAGCCTGGTGGGGGACTTCGTCGCCTGGTGTCACTCCAACCACCTGCAGCTCAACACCACAAAAACCAAAGAGATGGTCATAGACTTCAGGAAGTCTAGACCACCCCCACGACCAGTCCAGATCGACAGGAACGAGGTGGAGGTCAAAGGACAAAGGAGGATGGTCTGCAGGACAGATAATAATGCACACTTCATAGACCAAGCTACTGGAGTTACCCTGCACTATACTCATTTTTAACAGTCTCTTCTGCACTATATTCACTTTTTTAATAGTCCTGTATCACAGCTGTTACCCTGCACTATATTCAGTTTTAACAGTTTTCTTCATCTCCTTGTATTTTTATATCTGGTATATTTTTTTGTACTTAGTACTTTGCACTACTAACTTTTTTTACTACCTTTTTAATAACATGTTTTGCACTATGGAACTGTGATGCTGGAAACTTGAATTTCCCTCGGGATCAATAAAGTTACTATCTATCTATCCATCTATCCATCTATCTATCTATCTGTCTATCTATCTATCTATCTATCTATCTATCTATCTAATTTGTTGGTTTTATGGACACCCACTTCAGTGTCAGATTTCCATTTAACTGAAACACAGAAACTAATATTATATATGAATATAAATACATTATTTTTTTTCTAATTGATCATGAACTATTATGATGGAGCAGATTTTGCATTTATGTAATTATTGAATTAATTAATTAATTGACTTATTATTATTGAGCAGTTATTTCCGGAACAGCCACGCGGTGGTAGCAAAGACGCAGACGTCATGACGCACAGCAGCGTCGCGTGTGTATGTGTGCGTGCGTGCGCAGGTGCTAGTGTGTGGTGGAATGATGGGTAGATGTTAGTGCTCTCTGTTCCTGTCAACTTTTTAAAAGTTTCACCGGGGGAGAAAAAAGTGAGTGAGTGGGAGTGGGAGGGTCTGCGTCGTTGTGCTGCACCACTTCACTCCCTGAAGTTGTAGCAGTGAAGGAGGAGGTAGTAATCAGTACTAGTGTGGATTATACTGTCAGCAGCACCCAGGTGGACTTCACTGAGATGATACTAAAACAGCACAGGAGTCCTCTTCTGCTCGCCGTCTCCTGCATGTACTTCTCCGGAGGTTTGCTGTGGTCCTACCAAGAAGAGGATGCAACGGACGGGTAAATTAGAGGAGGACATGTAACTAAAACCAAAAATAACACCAAAAGGACTCCTTGTGTGCAGAAAATGCTAAACTTTTTTCTTTTCGCAGTGAAGAGTGCTCTGAGAATAACATCTCTACAACAACATACCCCTGTGTGAAGTCCACTGGAGAAGTTACAACGTGTTACAGGTACACTTATTACTCATGCAGGATGAATGGATGATGTTAAAATTGGAGTTTTTTGTCCTTCTGACAAGGATTACATTAATAGAATACCAGCAGATTCATGGATAATGAAAATAATCAGTAGTTGCAGCTAAATAAAACAGTAACAATAAAATGTGCTGTATTTATTTCAGCACTTTTAAAACTAGTCAACACACAAAAAAATGATCAATTAAAGAATTTTTATTTTTATTAACAGAGCAACTATGGTATTTTCTGTTCATGTTAAGACCAGGTTTGTAAAATATATATTGTATAAATAACAAAAAACAAAACAAATACTCAACAAGACTAAACAAGACAGATACAACATATAACAGGTAAAACACACACACAGTTATAATAAGACAAATAAAAACAGGTAAAGTAGATGTAATAAATAAATATAAACAGAACTGTTACACTAGAAGTATAAAATATAAAAATAGATGTAATGTAAACAGAGGTAATTGCAACTTGTAAAATAGGTAGGGTATAGATGTAATAAATAAAATGTAAACAAAGGTAGTTGCACTTGAGGTGTATATTGCATCAAGGATATATTGCACAATATATTGTATAATAGTGTGAAATGATCAAGCTGCAGTCCAGTGTGTTTTGTGTACCCATGTAAAGTGATGTAAAATTAGACTTGTCATTTATTATTCAGAGCAATAAGGTTGTTTAAATATGGTTGAAATGGAAACTCATTTGTAGGCTACTTTGTGCAACACTTGGTACAGTTTTGCCTCATGGAGCATGGAAAGATAAGTGAAAATCACAAAATCTTGTCACTTGAGCTTTAAAACAAAAATGAATAGGCTCTAAAAAGTGTTCTTTTTTACCATGCATGTGATTTAGTTATTATTTTCAATGAATCTACTCTCTTATATGAGTTCTGCTTCCCTAAAAAGGCTGCAGTTGTGATCATTACAGATATTGCAAAACTCCATGACTCTTTTTTAAAGTTGTTATATAATAATGTATCTAATGGAATGAAGGGATTTCTGGGGAGCCATGGGTGGATTTGCCTCTTCATCATTCTTTGTGAACTTAAGGGATCATTGCAATCTAAATATCAGCAAGCCTCCAGACTGGTCTATTATGCTCTGACACTGGCTTTAATTATGACGGTTCACAGACACCGAGGACACAGCGTCTCCTCGCAGCAAAACTCCTGTCAGAGGCTGCGGATTAAGTTGTTAGAACCTAATCTGTCTTCATTTCAAGGGGCCATCTCACAGGCATAATGAAAAAACTTGTAACTACTGACTTTAGAGAGGTAGTTCAGTCAAAATACAATTAAAACATCCACTGTGTTTCTCCCTTGAGGCCAATTCATTCATTTTGGTATAGAATAGACAGCAACAAAGTTTGACAAACGTCTGTTGTCTTTGTGATGGATACAAGCTGAAAGTTGAATAATTTTATTAAAGAAATGACACTAGACATCCTCACACTTCTTACCGTGCTCCTTTAAGATATATTTATTATATAATGCACAGATGATAAATGGTCAAACACCACTTTGCGGGAATGTAATGCTCTTTATTGTGATTCAGGCTGATGAGATGGGTGTACTGTTTCTTTGGAAACAAAATCATGCGACTTATTTAGGGAACTAATTTCAAACATTTTGTCAATCATCTTGATTCACAGCAAATCTATTTCTGTATGTCCTTTTCTGGGAAAGTGTATCGAGGAACTTAAGAAATGCCAGATTGTTGAATATCTCCTCTGAGAAGTCTCTCCAAATGTAGACTTTGTGAGGTTTCATCTCTGCATCACTTGACAAACTGCTGGCCGTGGTTCAAGCGCACAGTGACATCCTGTTTGATCTTCAAATCTCAAACACATTCTTAACATAATTATGTTGGTTTATGGTTATTGGCTGCGGCCACAGTTGTTTCCCACAATGTTTATTTAAAGAAGAAAAAGTGTTTCAGCTAAGAGCCCAGATAACGTGTCCTGGATGCATTTCAGTTCGCCTGCACGGTGTGAGCTGATGACTGACCATCAGCCCTGTTATGGTTAGTGGACAAGTTTAATTGTTGTGCCAAAGATTCAGATTAATGACCTGAACTTGATAAGACGAATGTTGACTTTGTGTACTGCATTTTTTTCAAAATACAGTCATATACCAGCGCAATTGCGCCTTGGCATGACTGAGATGTAGTTCAAAGGGAACCAAGCATGATTAAGTTGGCAAGACTCCGTTGCCAAAGGAAAATATAGACTTATGGCATTTATTAGGCGCTCTGTAGAGTATCAATGGATCTGCACATCTCGGAACATTTAGTTACTGTTATAAATAGTTTCTTTTATGTAAAAGTTGTTGCTTGTACACACAGGTGTGCTATAGCAGTTTGATGGCCCCAATAGGCCGTGGGACACACATTTTACTTTTGTTTTTGGACAACATTTTGTAGAACTGCAGTCGTTAGATGGGCGTCAATTTGTGTACGACTAAAACTTAAAATGCACATGAGCAGTTACTTCATGGGGTGAATATAAGGGGTCGGGAGTTAGCTTTTAGTAATAGTTTAATTAATGCGATCATCACCCTGGATTTAGTTTTGGAACATTTTTTGTCTTATTTGGTAATTTTGCGCATTTGACAGTCCAGTTTTTACCAGTTTGCAAAAGCAAATTAAATACTGTACATGACTTAGGTTGGGTCCGAAATTCCATACTAACATGCTATTTAGTACGCTCAAACAGTATGTGAGATATTTTAATATGTCCAAAACCTCAGTATGAAACCAATAGTATACGAATTGAATACTATTTCAGGTGAAATATTACAGTATGCAACGCTGGACACTATGGCAGCATAATTATCCCACAATGCAATGCGGTAGTGACAACAGCAATTTTTCTACATTTTATGCAATTTGGAGGTTGGTTACCATGGCAACGGTTGAAGCTTCAAAGCATTCGGGTCAGCCCTACTTCTTGTATATATTACTTAAATGCAGCATGTCAATTAATGAGCTTTTGAGGTGAGTTTTGTGACTCTTGGACTGAGCCAGGCCAGCTGTTTCCAGTCTTTATGCTGAGCTAAGACAATCAGCTGCTGGCTTCATATTTAACAGACTAATGTGACTAACTCTCGGCAAGAAAGCAAATAAGAGTATTTCCCAAAAAATTTTAGAGGCATTGAAATTCAAGTCTTCTGGTCAAGTGGGAGAAGAGAGGAACGCATTAAGGAATTTTGAAACAGGCCCCCTTCGGCTATGGCATTCCACTGTGCACAGTTCAACACTCATCCGTGGGGCATTTATCATATTGTGAAACAGCATCAGTGGACCAGAGAGAGCATATGTCGCAGTACAAGAGAAGTACCAGGGCCTCAGCTGACTCGGACTGAATCTGTCTCACTGACAGTGCAGGCACATTCTTCTCTCACCGTCTTTCTGGCTTGTTTTATGTGGGTTCTGTCTAAGGATTCAGCATTTTTCAGGCTTCAAAATAGCAGTTTTACAGGCTGTGGGGCTAAATATGCTTGGCTCACAATAAGATGTGAGAGGGTTTTTGTTCCAGAAGTTGTATTTAAATCACGACTGCCTGTGATTGCGACATAACTGCTTTACTAACAGCCAAAGAAGGGTTTGATTGAAATGATAAGGTGTGTGCTGTTTGATCCAATTTGGCAACATCTTTAGTGTTAAGCGGCGGTCACTGCTGTTGCATTTTTCAGTGTAGCAACCTCCCATAGTATTGACCATAGCACGGCTTATCTTTGTTAGGTTTAATGTTTTTGTTGCTTTTCTTGTGTTGGTTTCGTCATCATCATTTTTCCAAACCACCGTTGTTGCCGCTGAAAACCTAAACCCATCTTCTGTGTCCAGATAATTTTGTGAGATTGTGTCACGCAAAGTACGATTACTGACTTAGCTGGACAAATGCGCCGAGTATAACCAAGAAGAGGTTTTTATTTGAGTCCATGTTGCAGATTTGAGAGGCTTCCAGGTGTTAGTCAGCAGTTATCCAGCTAACTTCATAATCCTGCTTTGTGAGACAGACCCCCTGGGGGAAAATATACCTGACAGCGGCTGTTAGGAATCATGAATTACTTTAAGCTGAATCACTTTATCTGGCAGTAGGGAGCGGCAGAACAGATATTTATTAGGGCTGTCAATCAATTATAATATTAAATCGCAATTCATCTCATGATGTTCCATAGTTAATCGCGATTAATCGCAAATTAATTTTTTTATCTGTTCAAAATGCACCTTAAAGGGAGATTTTTCAAGTATTTAATACTCTTATCAACATGGGTGTGGGAAAATATGCATGGCAAACTCAAGCCCTTCAGGCAACAACAGCTGTCAGTGTGTCAGTGTGTCAGTGTGCTGACTTGACTATGACTTGCCCCAAACTGCATGTGATTAAATTAAGTGGGCATGTCTGTAAAGGAGAGACTCGTAGGTACCCATAGAACCCATTTTCATTCACATATCTAGAGGTCAGAGGTCAAGGGCCCCCTTTGAAAATGGCCATGCCAGCTTTTCCTTGCCAAAATTTGGCGTAAATTTGTAGCGTTATTCAGCCTCCATCGCGACAAGCTAGTGTGATCCGTCTGGTACCAATGGATTCAATAGGTTTTTCTAGTTTCATATGATACCAGTATCGTCACTCTAGCTCTAAAACTGAGCCCGCTACAAGCTAAAAAGTTGTGTTAATGCGTTAAAGAAATTAGAGGCATTAAAACAAATTTGCGTTAGCGCTTTATTATCGCGTTAACTTTGACAGCCCTAATATTTATGAAAAGGTTATGTACTAAAGATTGATTGTTTTTATGCTGTTCAATCAAACAGTACATTTAGAGCAGTTTACTCAGACATGTTTTTCAGCTGCTGAGATTAAGTATCATATGACATCTATGAAAAAATCCAAGATGAGAGCCAGATCCAATGTGTTAACCATCATAGGATCGAGGCACATTAATAATCTTTGTTTATAACTTCTCTTAGGTGACAAGAGGGTACATGAAACAGTGATTACATTGGCTTGATTTATTGTGTATACGCTGTCGGCCTTACCTACCTTGTAAAGGAAATGCTTCTCTGGAAAAGAAGCAGAACACAGTGAGAGTGAGTCTTTCCACTCTACAGCTGCAACAGTTATACATAATTGATGTGGGGCATTTGTAATTGTTGCTTTGTTATTTTTCCAAATAATTCTGGTGGTACTAAGCATTTAGTTGTGTTCCCCCCCCTCCACGCTCCTCTGCTCCCGTCCTCCTCTGCTCAGGAATTCAGGGGAAACTCTGGTTTACGCAGTAAAGAAACATTTCTTCAGCCCCCCCATGAGACTTATAGTCATGATGCATCTCATCATGCACTTGGCAGCATTGTTTGTATTCCCCAAATGTCCTCATCAATTCATTCCAATGAATTGCATTGGAATTTGGTTTATTTATTTGTTGTGTTTTTCATTTTCTTGTTCCCCATTGTTGCCCCAAAGTGTGTAATAAGATTGATTTTCTTTGACTGGAAAACTGAGTAATTGATTTATATTATGATTTCCAGACAGTGATTCAAACTCATACTGCTCAGTTCCAGAGAAATGATCAAGTCGGTTGGATTATTCAACTTGGCTACAAAGCTTCAAGTCTCTCTTGTTTCCTTAGTTTTCAAATCTGGTTTCCACATCAAATTTAAATGTATTCTGCGCCTTGGAATAATCCTCTCAGCTGGACTTTTATTCCTTCTCCCAATTCAAATAGCTTTCAACAAGAGAAATACACTCGGGAGTTCACCGTTGCCATATTGTCATCCCTCCAGTGATTGTAGCTCCATGAAGGATAAAATTGTGGCACGGCTTAAGGAGTTCAGCAGGCCCCAGTTATTTATGTTTTGTCCTTTTGGTCTACTACATTTCTACTACAGCTATAAATGTTCTGCACTGAAAAGTACAATGAGTCTAGACTTACGGACAACATACGAGTAGCATCTTTCAGGAGAATTTCTTGGTGGAAAAACATGTAACTCAGGAAAACCCTCGTGTTATAATGTTACTAATTGAATGTCAACTGAGCCATTGGCACACATCCAATATTGTAACGTACTTATTTAATAGGTTGGAGTCCTTTTTAAATATATATATTTTCCATCATGTTTGAATATCTGCTACAGTATAATTAGTCATTAAGCACAGTGATTATTCCAGATTAAAGACTGAAAACCCTCCGCCGGAAAACTGATGATTGCACATGAGGGAGATGGAAAATATTAGGCAATTTTAAAATGACTACTCTCAGTCTCAGATATTCTCTATAGATGCCTGTTTTATTACTTACAAACCCAATTATCAACCACCTTGTGTGCTACTGGATATGCGTCAGAGAACCAGTTAGTAGACTTGATAAGTATGCTTGTCAAGTCTTGTCTTCTTGTTTGTACAGAGCAGTACAGTTCATGTCAAAAGATTTTGGAAGATAGCACTAAAGCAAAAAACAACAAAGCATTAACACACTTTTCCGTAGCTGTCGTTCTGTTGTTAACAAGGTTCTCATGGTTTCCACCAACACAGATGCTAAGTGACAAAGCAGGCATATTTGTGATTTATTAAAACCACATCTAGAATTACAAACTGATTTGGGTCAAACCGCAAATTTATTTTTCAGGAATGACAACATTATAAACTATTGCAGTTTTAGCATTTCAACAGACAAAAATGCAACATGGTAAAGTAAATAAGTTTTCTGAGTCAGGAGCATGGAATAAGTCCAAGCTGTTTCACAACAGCTCTTTGAGTTTACCGGAATGAACCGTCAGTAGATGCCGAATGAGATAACATCGCGGAAAATCATGCCAATCAAAAATGCCTGAATGATTTACAGTACCTGGCACTGTTCCACAGCATTTTGACACTCTATACCGACTAATAAGAGAAAAGTGAAGGGTGAAAGTTGCTAGTATAATCTACACCATTGCACAAGAAACTATTATTAAAAGGCAATAAACTCTTGCTTTTATAAACTGTCTGAATACATGCGCTAAAGTACAGAGACAACCATAAGACAGGCCTGATATATTCCATAATTCATCATAAACCGAATCCCTGAGTATGATACATAACGTCCTGTCAAAGAAAATACATCAACATCTGTTTTCTATCAATATTCAGAAAGAGGATATGTAGCCTGTTAACTGAAGTAGACTGCTGTATTACAGAGACTTTACTGGGGACTCAAGGAGTTGACACGAACATTTGGAGTTGCTCTTTAATGACAGCTCTGAACGTTAAAAGGGTTTAAAGGCACGGAGGAGGAGGTCAGCTGTTGGATTGAGCTAATGATCCTAATCTGTCTGATTTAAAATACTGTGAAAAATATAATGAAATACTATTCATAACTTCTTTTTCTTTGGTTGACTCATAGACAACTTTGCCTTTTGTGTCAATCACATGCAAAGTCTTCCTGCTCACAGTTCTTCAGTGGGGGTAAATGTTCACAATGTGCTTGTAATTGCACTCCGCTTGGTTAGAGTTTAGTTAGGTTTGGGCATGAACACAACTTGTTCAGTTATGGGCAGTGGTTCTCAACCTTTTTGAGTCACGACCCCCCAAGATTAATCAGGTTGTTGTTTGTGACACCCATTTTATTTTTAATATATTATTTAATTTTTTTCTCCACAACCATCTGGCGACCCCCGGAGATTATCTTGTGACCCCCTTGGATGTCCCGACCCCCAGGTTGAGAACCACTGAGATACTGTCGCATGTTTTGGGAGGACAGTGTCCTTTTTCCAGCATTTTATTTTATTTGTAGGTCAGACAACAGTATAAAAGAATGAATGGATCATCCCGTGGTCTTTGAATTAACCTCAGTGTATTTACAGGCTGTATGAAAGCCCTATAGTTGGAGCACATAAGGACCCAGTGTTAAGTGTTTGTGCTTATACAACATGTCTTCTTTAAAGCCAATAGTTTGGTTTTCAATGATTCAATACAGACAGGAAAGAACTTTATTGTGCTAGTTGTTGCCCACAGGGGGGATTGTAACAACAGGGTTATTATTGTGTATTACTTCATTGTTTTTTTTGTTTTTACTCACTTTTGATTAATTATGTGCCCGTGTGCTCATGTCCATGCCCCACTTTAGTAAATACCCCGCACAGGTGAGATTAGTTGCACCTGCATGTGCAGTTCTGGGCTTGTAAACCTCATTTGAAATACATCATTACTTAGGAAAGGCCTTGCCAATTATTTTTTTTGCTCCTCTGTCATACATCAAAAGAGAAAGAAATTAGCTTGAGGGCTTGGTGTAATTTATGTTCCTGTTGTAAAAGATGTTGTAAAGCAACCCCAAAGTGATTTTCAATGCAAAATAAGACTACTCAAGTCTTAAGAACATCACTCTTTTGACATGTATATGTTCCCGTCTTAATTAGGGATTCACCGATACCACTTTTTTTCAGACCGAGTAAAAGTACAGGTACTTACATTTGGGTACTCGCCGATACCGAGTACCGATACAAGTACTTCTCTGTGCCAAAAACGCTCGCCGGCTGAGGTGAGATCGCGGCCCAGCGGGGTCGGGCGCACCACTGGCCCGTCTCGGTGGAGCGTGAGGACCCGAAAGATGGTGACGAGAGGTTAACGTCGCGCTGCTGTAAAGTAGTATCGGTGCCGTTGTATCGAAGCCGTTTTGCGTGTACGACTACATGAGCACAGTATCGGACCCGATACCCGATACTGGTATCGGTATCGGTGCATCTCTAGTCTTAGTAGAAGAGGAGGGAAAGTATTGCTTTTGTACATCAACTTTATTTATGATTATCACTTGTGCTCAGACATCAATTATCTGTCACTTTAGTCTGTCTTCCCATCCCATAGAAATATTATTGATGTTACTAATTCATAGCACATACGCCTTAGAGCCAGCCATTATTGTGTGTCACTTTAATGGTGTCGCACTTTGCACCATATTATGAATAATATTGTTATAGAAGCCAATTGGTCGTGAGTAATTTCTGCAGGTCCTGTCATTAATAGATTAGTGTGCTGCTGCTGGAAGTTCTCACTGTTGGACTGTGTTGTGAGTGGGAGGTGGAGACAAGTCTGATTTACATTCGTCATTCATTTTTGCTCCCGTAGGGGGGGATATTTTACAAAACATTTTAATATCTTTATTATTTTATTTTAAATGAGATGTTAAAAGCTGTTTAAGTAGTGATATGCCCTATTAGGTAACGGATGAATCCCCATCCTGTTCCTTAAAAGCACTGAGGAAGATGCAGTGAAGTGCAAGTTATCACAGTGAGAGCAGGGGAGGACATGTTAGTGTTAAGGAGCATTCCTTAGTGACGGATGTATGAGCACAAGCTGCAGCAAACATCCTCTCTCGCATTTCTTATTTCTGTAATGCATTGCACTTCACACAGAGTGGTGTGTTAGAAATATACTGTACATACAGTAGGAGTTTATAACTTTGCTATTGGATTCACATTTAACCATTAAAAACACCAGGACAACAAATATGGCCCCTAAGACATTTCTTTGCCTTCTTTCTCTCGTTCTTTCTGTAATTTTCTTTCTTTGAATAATTAGATATCCGCACATTTTTCTAATCAGACTTATCGTTTAAACATTTTCAGTATTACTGACAGAGAGTAATTTAAGTTGGCTCTTTTGCATTTTACCATCTGTTTCCATTTGGGAAAAAAACCCTAATATGAAACATGCCTTTTTCTGGAAAGACAATGACTTTGACAGTTCTTACTTTATAATGTCTGTTAAATCTTGAAGTTGTTTTATCAGAATAGTTTGACAACTGTTGTTTGGATGATTTTGACCTGTTGCCCAGAGGACACATTCTTCAGCACTATACTGTAGTTATCCAGTATTGTGGAGGACACGCTGTAAATGGAGATGGATCTTCTCGCTCTGACAAAGCCTCCATGTCTTCAAAGGCATGTACAGAGTGTGGGGTCGATGTAAGCCACCAGTTGAATATCTATTGTAAATGGAAATGAGGACTAAATGTGAAATTAACATGAATCAAATATATAACTACTAGGGCTGGGACGATACACCAATCTCCCTATTCGATACTATCGCGATACTTGGGTGCCGATTCGATATGTATTGCGATTATAAATTATTGTGATTCGATATTACGATTAATTATGACTTTTACTTTGGAAAAGTAAACATGTTTGACTTTCAGCATGTACAGTATGTAGTCTGACATGTCCTGAAGTCAAATATATCAGTCATTGTCAGGCATTATTTATTCCCTTTTTTTCATGTAATGTTTTATACTTCTGGTGAATATAATCCGATCAGATTTATTTCTGTATACTGTATGTGTTTTGTATGTACTGTACCGTTTGTTAACACCTTATTTTGAAAACCGGACTTGCATACTTCCTCTAACTTCTCCAAGTCCGTCAGCTCCGTTCTCTCTCTTTATACAATATGTAAAACCCAAAGTGTGTCCATACTTTACTGTATGTGTAGCGTTTACCACTTTGGATTTTGTTTTGGTTGACGGATATGGAACGGATATGACATCACGTTACTCAGACTATAACAATAAAAGCGGTAACTTTTTTTCTACCTCCACATAGACTCAAATGAAGCAAATATATCTATCTGGCATTAAACAATCTATTTCAAAATTGTAAAAAAAAAACATTGTGATACCTAGGTGAATCGATTTTCTTTCCCCCACCCCTAATAACTACAACGCATCCATCTGGCCTCTTTTCACCTATACTGTAATTTTAGATCAGAGTAATTTCATATGGCATAAGCACGTGCTCTAACATACAGTCGAAACATAGAAGCAATTGGTATCTGTGTTATGTGTGTTTATGAATGAGTGCTGTTGCTACATGTTCTGACCTTTTCAAAGATTTATTTGGTGTCTTTGGTGATCTTTGAGGTTTTGTCTGTTTCACCTTCAACTTAACATTTTCAGCTCACAGCTATTTTTACTTCTCTAATCCATGTATCAACAATTTTTTTTTTTTCGGATATTTTGGTTTCTTAAAATCCCACTCTTGTTTCTTTTGGCTGCTGCTTATTCACCCATCTGTTTCTTTCCATGGAGAACTGAAGTGTGGTCACGCTTTGGTCACGCTGTGGTTTTAAAAATGGTTAAGAGATGTGGTGATATGTAAACCACAGGCTGTGGTTTTTCTGCCTCCATGCCTCTGCTTCTCTGTATATCCAAGACTGCTCTAGTTGTATTCAACATGTTATTACATTCTACCCAGAACAAATATATTTAAATAATATGATAGCAGCACTTTGCATAAAAAACACCCACTACTGTGAAACAGGAACTTCTTGACAAGTTAATCAGCTAATTTAAAGCAATTGAGTGTGTGTTTAAACTCTGTGTGCATTTTTTGTCATAGCTAATTGTTATTCATCGTTTGGTCGTTTGAAGCCTTAATTTATTCTCCCATAAGAGAAAAGAATAAACCACTAATTTATCAGTCCTGAAGGACAGCAGCTGGCCAGAGGAAATGTCCGCCTGCACCAGTGAACACACCGCCATACACCAATCCAGTCATGTTAAATTATAAACAGCTGCAGCATTCAATGTTAATAACACATTTTGGAAAAAGGGGCTTCATGTTTGGTGGCTTTTGGCAGCGCAGATGTTGCCCCCTCCATTGAGTTTTGCTTGTATGCTGCTGAATTTCAATATTTGTGTGTCAGTTGTAATTTAATCAGTGTGTTTGTCCACCTGTCAAGACCATGTTATACAGCAGTTATAGAGCTACAGGCCGGATTTCATTTGCAAGGAAACATGCACATGAATAAGCGTCATTTTAAATTATAATTTGAGCTCACCAATGCTGGCTGATTTTTATGTGCAATCCCTGGACAGAATATTACATTTCACAACATGCACGTATTAAAATAACATGAAAACCACAAAGCCTCAAGTGGGCTAACATATGTCACATACCACACATCTCTGTAAGCTTACACACTGCATTTAATGAGAACATATGAATCAGATTAAAGGAGAAATATAATACAGTAACTACCTCACATGTAGACATAAAAACCAACTTAAAAAATTACTTCAAATAAGTAACACAAATTATTTTTTTTAAGGTTTTTTCAAATCAAGTTCACAAATTAGATCAACACAATTGCTTTGAAATTGAGTTGAAAAAACTTAATTCATTTGAGTGTTACAAATTTAAGTCATTTTTTAAAGTTTGTTAACAATACTCTTTGTTCAGTGTCCTAAGGATGTCACCAAGTCAATGCGAAAATTCTGAAAAGGTGACAGTACTCGAGTAATGCAGGTACCGTATGTGATCAGTGCTTGAACCTAATGGCGTCCTGTTGTCCTGGGGACAATAGAAAATGTGTTTGGGATTCAGTAAATTCACTATTGACGCGTCCAGGGGACCCACCATATTTTTTCCCTGATGATGCTACATTGCAAGCAACAAATCCATGTTGAAACCAGTAGGACGAGAGATGTTACATTACTGATGATTTCAATTACATTAGATTACATATAATGCAGGCTCTGTTCAGTAAAAAGTAGTTTTGGGCAAAGGTAAATTCTAATGTTATCATGTTAAATGAAAAATGTAAAATGTAGGTTTTGGCGAGAAACTTGAATAAATCCAGTTGTTTGAAGGAGATGTTTTCACAGCAATATAAAATAGATAATAGAGAGGGAATTATGACCTGTTTAACTTCCTAACAAAAACCAGTATGCAAACGGTAATAAAGGAGTTTATATTGAAGTACATGGAATCTATTGTTTTACTTTTGTTTTTTACCGTGGTATCGAATTGGTGTCAAGAATCGTGGAATTTAACTGGTATTGGTATTGACAACTAAATTTCTGGTATCACGACATCCCTACAGTGTACAGGACAAGGCTTATATCAGATATCCCGCATTTCAATTTTCATGGAAATCCATCCAGTAGCTGTTAAAATTGTTATATAGACATTTCACTTAAATCCACAAATGTCAACCTCATGGTGGCACCAGAGGAAAAGCCAGGTCATCACCAAAGTCATTAAGATACATTGTCTAGAAACGATGAATATCTGTTCAACATTTTTCGCCAATCTTTCAAGTAGATTTTGAGATGTGAAAAGTGACCAGTTTTAAGCTGTTGGTGGCGCTAAATGAAAAGTTAGGGGATCACAAAAGTCTGTAGGATTCATCCTGTGAGGATCACAAATGTCTGTACAAAATTGCATGGCAATCCCACCAAAAGTTGTTGTTAGATATTTCAGTCGAGACCATTGTGGTAGACTGACAGCATGGCTAAACACAGGGGATGTAGGAGCAGTAATCCAGCACATATTTACTGGTCAAACACCCGTGACAAAAACAGATCATGTAAGCCGTAGATATCAAAATTCTATGAATCCAGTCTTCTGAACGCCTCTCGTAGCTTTGTCGCACTTCATTTGATGCTCCCAAGTGTGCTTGCTGTTAAGCCTTTTCTAGCTCCTTGGTAAATTACTGTATTGATTTCTCTCTCAAGTACCGGCTTGAATCCCCAGTGTTAAGTAGTATGAATGGACCCTAGATTGATTGATTGATTGAGAGCTCTTTTTTATATTGTACTTTATGTATTTCTCGTTAAATCAACAGGAGGAGGTAGTGACACAGCTACACAACTACTGAAAGGTCTTAGCTGAGAAAAAAAAAGAACATCTGCTTTTTGCATCTATATCTTTATGAATATTGTTGGAGTGAACCTTACATTTCTACATTGTGATGAAAGATGTTCCCTTTTAAAAGGCAAATAATGTCTCACAGGTTGCTGTTGATTTTAGTTCACCTTTTCAGGAGGCCAGTTCTTCAGGGACCAGTTTTCCTAAAATCCATTTTGCACCATTTGCATAATTTGGCTATTCATAGTGCAGTGCTTTATTTTTTAGCAGTTTTTTTTCCACTCTGTTAACGTAATGAGCTGTTAAATCTGTTAATAATAACAAATTAATTCAATTACTAATAATCCCTTCAAGATTCTTTTAACATTTCCCTGCAGTGGAGGTTGCACGCTTTCAGAGTAAGCTCAGTGTTTGAAGGGGATTGGTGATATCTGGCTCGTGTCCAGTCGAATGGTTTGAGTTAGAAACACATGGAAGGACTGATGGCGGTTTACTGTAACAGGCCACAGACAGCTGTGCTCTGTATAATTTCCTGAAGTGTCAGTATCAGAGACATCACACACAGCTCCGCACTTGTCCTTCGCTTTTTAACTGAAAGTTTATATAAATGAAAATTTTGAGTTTCTCAACTAAGAATATGGCATAAAAGCAGACAGATTTCATTATGGATTACACTACACATTTTATAACATATGGTCAGAGTCAAATCAGATTTAATCGTGGAACACCACTGAGGAAACGCATCAAAGCGAGGCAGAGGCCCGGGCTGCCGCTGGTATAGCAGAATGGTAGTGTTTTGGCTCCAGCTGTCCGCCAAAGCTGAGCCAAGCTGAAATGCTCTGCTGCAATGAGTCTCATTGAAAAACTGCTGGTTTTGTTGGATTATGTTGCAGATGCCAGCGCAGCAGGAGTGCTGTACATGGCCAAGGTAGCTGCTAACAGCAGATGGATCGTAGAGCTAATATGGGAAGAGGTCCTTATTTCAAGTGAACCTTTACTGACACACAAAATGTAGACATTATTTAGTTGCTGTGTATCATAACAGTAATAAATTCCCTACATGGCTGCATATTGGTCAGACAGGCAGGGACACTTGTTTACTGTTTTTAATTTGGGATGTTAATGTGGGCTCACTGTTGTGAACCAAACACCCAAGACAAGTGAGTCTCTTTGGAAGAACACTGATTAAGATAATAAGGATTTTTTTTCTGGAGTGGGCATACAGTTGTTTTTAATGAATAGTTCTGCATTTGGGGAAATACACTTATTTGCTTTATTTCCAAGAGTTAGATGAGATCGATACCACTCAAAATGTGGGACATCGTCTCAATATGTGGGACATGGGACAAGGGATAAAGGGATAATGTGCAGTCCCTCGTAAAGTGGAACACCTGGTCACCCTAATGTACAAATATGAGAGTGGAATCAATCTTCCCATCAAACTTTCTACAAGAAATCAAATAAGTGTATTTCTCAAAATGTTAAACTATACCTTTAACAGAGTACAGTAACCACGATGACTTTTCTATAACTAGCAGCAACAGTTCCCTTCAACACGTGACTTTATTGTATTGCTACATGCTCTGACAGCATATTTTCCAGGCCTTCCCATTACCATTGTGCCACAAGAGAGAAAATGAAAACAAAAAGGGAAAGAATTAAAAGCAGAGTTTTGAACTAGTGACATTAAATTGAGCGATGCATTTGCACAATTTTCTAACCAGACTGTGTGTTTGTTTTAAATGAGGGGCCCCCTTACCAAGGGGTATTGTATCAAAGCTGTGTGACTGTCTCGGGCCATGAACACTGAGTTCAAACAGTCATTAACCGATAGGTTATGTTAATGTACCATGTTAGTGATCAAATGGGGCGCCATTTATTCTCTGGGCAAACGTATATATGCTCTCACCCTTTATACAGCATTGCAGAGAGCAATTTATTTTAAATGGAAAAGAGGGGATTTTGTCCATGAGAGGATATTTGTCATGTAAAAGGGAAACTAAATTGTTTTTATTTTGCAGAAGTAATATCTTGTATCCCAAAATAATGCCTCTGTAACGTCATTTTCCTTTCCAGTTGCTCTGTTTGTGGCTTCCTCCCTGCATTTCATTTACTACATTATCATCTACATGTGCACTATTTCTTTTCCTATCAATCCTGTCAGGACTTCAGCAGAGTTGGAACATCTAGTTAAGTGCAGGATTCGTGACTGGGTCATGGTGTGGTCGACACTCTTTTTAGTGTTTTGCATATTAAGATACAGTCAGATGACTACATGTAATGTAAAAGGGGTTGATTTTAGTGAATAACCCACAGAGAAGTGTCGCTCTATTGAGCCTTTTAGCCTCATTAAGCTCACAGTTTTGGTTTCATGGATTGGTTGATGTCGCTGTTTTCCTGCTGGATATGGAGGTAGGCTGTTGTTTTCTAACATTAGCCAGTTGTATAATATAATTTGTCAGGGCTGTGTGTCTGGCAGCTTGTCTTGGAGTTCTTCTGTTGCTAACGCCCCGTCCACACAGGGAACGTCAGTGGCGCGTGGCGGCTGCAGAACCTGTTGTTTTTTATTTTAGCGTCGGACGCCTGTTGACATGGTCGCGCTCCTCTTACTGCCCGCGTGAGCGCGTGGTTCACAGCAACAGACAGGGACAACGATCATTACTACAGTTTCGATGTCTACATATCTGTAAAATATGTCACAGACAGTGAAAGTGATCTTTTGACCGTATATTGACATCATACCAGCAACATTACTACACTTTCAATGTATGTATCTGTAGAATATGGACATGAAAAAAGTAAAGATTTATTTTTAAATCAACACTTCCTGCTTTCATTTCAAAATAAAAGCCCTCAAGCGGATTTTCTGTGGACAGAATTCCTTCATTTGTTAACACAAGGCTTTTATTCTGAAATATTTGCAGGACAGTGTTGTAGGAAATGCAGTGACTTGCACGGCTCCATGAATGAATAAAGTACCGGATTTTGATTGTGGATTATTACTATTATTTACATATAAGTTATTATATAATTATAAGTGTGTGTTTATCGGTCACATATTCTATGTGGTGTCATCTTAGTACAACACTAGATACCGTTAGATATTAAACACATTTTATTTGCGTTGTCGAGGTATTGTGCCAGTAACAACTGTCTCTATTCCACCCTCCTTATACATTTGAGTGCTTGCATGAAGCTCTTGAACAGCTGAGTTATTGTTGGACCCCTCAGTTTATAAAATGTCCCTTTAGTCTTTACACTGAGTTATACTGCTAAGTGCTCTGGGGTTATAACTGTTGTCTGTAATGGCATGCCTCCAACCGACAGATATCAGCTTGTGGAAAAACATATTTCTCCAACATTGTTTACGTCTTATGGCATCTCCAAACAATCGCCTGTAATTATGTTTTAATCGCTGACAGTAATAGGACATAATAGCTGAAGTAACAGCAACACAAGAGGAATGTTGGTGCATTCAAAATCATGACTAAAAGTCTGCCACTATCGAGGAAATGATGGTCTGCAACAAACCCTGATGTCTGATTCCTTCCTTTTCTGAGTGTAGTATTTTTAGCAGAATAAATGACCTTTCCAAGTGTGGAGTTTTTTCAGTTTGGAGTTTTGGAAAACACAAAGGTATCCCGGCGTTCCAAAGACGTACTCTCTGTACTTTGTTTTTTTAATGTGTTCCTATAAACTCGTTCTCCTTGGGGGGGGTTGTTTTTTTGGCTAGAGCATTTGCAGAAGGAACTGTCCCTCTTAATATACTGTATTTTGTCTAGTTCTAATGTGTTTAACTTTATTTCCTGTTTGTCATGACGACCAGTGTGTCCTTACAGAAATATGGCACATTTTGACATGCTGGAGTTTTATTTCTAAATGACACAATGTGAATATCCAGAACAAACGTCCAAACCAGGAGGCCTTACAAACTTTAGTGCACTTTTGTTCATTTGTTTATATTGCACTGTGGTGACCCTGAAACTGCAGAGAGGGAGTCTGATGTTTTTATGCGTGTGCGTGTGTGTTTGTCTGCAAGTGTTTCTAAGCATAACTGAGAGAACTTAGAACTTAGAACTTATACTGGTGATGGTTATCAATAACACACAACATTAGATATCCTATCCTCTTTGTTATTTATTACACTAGTGCGGTACACGTTCGGAGTACGTGCCCATCCTGAACGGGCTGATTGCTTGGCCCCTGGAAGTTCTGTTTGCACTGTTGTCAAGAACTGTGGTATGGCTGCTTGTACCCGCCAAGTGTGAAGTTGATTGGGTGAACGGTTCTCGAGATATGCGAAGGGCAGTCACATATACACAGACAGAGATTCCTTCCTTTATAGTTAGATGATGCTGCTACATTGCCACCTATTGGCCAAATGGCGCCAAATTTGTCATGGTTACTCATACATCATATCTACATATGTCCACCTAATGTGGTCGCAATAGCACAAAGCATTCAGAATTTTTTGTAATATAAGCCCTGCCCACAGCATTTGAGGTAACTTTGAGGGCTAGCTATAGCAAAACTGTATGGAACATCAAAAATCCCCAAAAATTACTTTTTCCAGCTTGGTCCAGAGATTTTCTTTACCAAATTTGGTGACGATTGCTCAAAATGTTTAGGAGGAGTAGCAGAAAATCAGATTTGGAAATGGGTGTGGCTTACATGGATAGTTCCGTCTGGACCCATAGCACCCAGTACAAAATTAAATTTTGTTTCTGAGACTTACGGTTCAAAAGTTACAGGTCAAACGTAAACTTAATTGTTATAGTGCCACCATCTGGTCAGATTTCACCACATTTGACACTACACTCCTTTGGGCCCTGAGCAATACACCCGCCAAGTGTGAAGTAGATCGGATGAGCGGCTCTCGAGATATGCGAAGGACATACGCACAGACAGACAGAGATTCTTTGCTTTATAGTCAGATTTAAGTAGTAGTACATACAAGTAATGGAATGAGGAGTCTATGATGTCTATAGGAAGAGGAGACAGAGCACTTTGTTTAATCTAGAGCACTTTTTGGTTCCCTACTTTTTACTGCGGTAGTATTCATCAGTCAGAGGAACATATTTTGATTGCAGTGTAGTGTCAGAAGTTTTATTTGAATATGTCTGTTTTTTGACTGCAGAGTGCGTTGTGATAAGGTGACGTATGACGGTAGTTCTTGAAAACTGAACTTTGAGCCTACAATAGAGGATAACGAGTGAGCCTGCTGTGTAGATTTGAGAGTGAGTGGAGCATTGATCCTTCTAGGGGAGACTACAGAATACTAAGAAAGCAGTATACATGAAAAGATGAACAGTTGTGTTGTGGATTATCATTTAGTCCAGAATACCAGTGCCAGGGTTTTGGATTTGAAATTAGCAGCTAAAGAGAGAGGGCGAGTTCAGTGAGGAGGCTACATCTGGATGAGCTGAAGGAGCTGGAGGCTGAAGGAAACTGCTGCAGTCCAGACTACAGACTGAAGACTGAGTTATCGTTGATGAGGAAATGTCTGATTCAACAGATGGTTTTGTGCAAACACACTGAATGGGTTGTGCCTTTGTTGCAGGTTTTACACAAGAATCAGCTGACTTAGACTCATACCAAATGCTTGGCAGTGTAAACCGGAGCCCACCGTGATCTTGACAATAGCAACATCCTGTTGGAAGGGTAAGATTTTCCTGGGAAAAAAGCGCAGCTTCTTCATTCTTTGCCTTGGGCTGCAGTTGAAAAGTCTTTTTTTGCTTAGGAAGGTTCCTAACGGAGTGAAATGAACCGGAAGTATCTAAGTAGCAACCATGATAAGAGCTGTTCGAATTCTCTAAATGCTAAGGAAAGGTGCTTCAATGCTTCCTTTCTTATCTCCTTTAGCATAGGGTACACCGGACCATCCTTTTACGAAAGGAAAGGAGAGAACAACATCCCACAGTTCCTTGCGGCCGCAGCATTTAAAGCAACGCAACCATTCCTGATAACAAACAATATGCTCATCTTGTATATTACTTTCATACGCTCATATACTAATTGGTTAGTGTGTCTTTTAAGTCACTCTTAATCCACACCGTTCAGCATGAGCAGGCTAATCAGTACGAGTGTGGAAGTTGTGTCCTCTCCACTTGGACAAACATCTTCTCTCGAGTGGAATGCAGACATGTGATTGTATATCACGGCTAGACAAATAAGCCTCCGCTGAGCAAGACTGCATGTGTTGTCTCACAGCTGTGTGTGTGTTTGTGTGTGTGTGAGATACCCTTTAGTTTTGTAATTGTTATTCCTGTTAGAGAGAAGAGCATGCTGGGATGTGATGCCGAGGGCCTCTTGCGAAGGTGCATGCACTGTATGCATCATCCTTGTGTGCAGCTTTTGCTCATGCTATAGTTGCTTCCACTTTACGTAACTCGTGTGTCGGTGTGAATTAGTGTGTTTCATTACAAGACAAAGCCAGGCCAGGCCGGTCCAACATGTTGGTTCAGGGGGGGTCCAGTGTTTATAAGGTAATTAGAGTGCTTATGGTTCACCCTGGGTAACTGAGGTCAGACTAATCTATGTCTAGATTTCAGGGAGGCCCCTGTAAAATGATATGGATCACTGGCAAAATGAAATAACCTTTAGGTGAAAAAAGCCACAGGTGGCATAACAATCACATTGTCTGTCATGTGCTCATTATGAACAAGTGCGGGACTCAAAGTTTAGTACGTCTGAAGTTAAATGTCAGTCAACAAGCTCATATTGTGTGTATATGTGTGTGTGTGTTACTCTGGAAACTCATTGATATTCTTGTCGAAAAGTGTCACGAATGCTTTTGGGATATCGCTCCCCCCTTGTTCTCTCACTCATGAATATGAATGAAATCCACATGTGTTTTGATTTTGTTTGATTTGCATGAAGTACACGAGCAACTGACGAGCTCGCGCAGCATTGTATTCTTAGCTGTTGTTATGTAAGGTGCTGTGCATAATGACTCAGCATGGTCTTGCTGAATATTATAAAGAGCTTCATCTCTAATTACCCATGCTAAAAATGCCAAAACAACAAAGGCGCATTCATATCGTGCTCTTTGACTGTCCCCTAGTGTGTCGCTGTGGAGGGTGATTTAGATCTGAGCTCTCTCTGCTGTTCAAACACACTGAGAGGAGCTGAGGTCGACTGTTAAATAGCCTTTTTGAGAATCAATGCCAGATATTGACTCAGACTTGTCTGAATATAAACAAAGCGGTTTGGAAGTAATTATGTCCTTTTTGATTTAAGCATTTGTGCGCTGTAGCAGAGGCTGGAGTTCATTCACATACTGCATTTACAAGAAGAGTTTCTTCTTAAAGAGTTAAGCTGGCCTTCATCATGGGAAAATATTACCATTTCACCCCAAGCGACTTAAACACTTATCATTCTGGAAAGGTGTGTTTGGACTGCAAGCACTAATTGCAGACTTTTTTTTTTTTAGTACGACTGCAGTGTAATAGTTTGAATGTTCTTCTAACTGGACAATAAAACCAAATTTAAAAAACAAATTTCAGCGCTGACATCTGGTATGTGATGAGAATGTTATTTTCATGTATCAGCAGTTTATCGCCGAGACCCTCCATATCAAAGACCTGACAGATTTTCCATTCAGACCCCAGACTATAAATCGCGTAGTTGGTTTGAGGTTGTTTTATTGCTTTAGTGCATTGACCTTCAGCTTAGTATCCATCACCCAGTGTCTTTACTAGGCATGTTGTTTTAACTTTCAGACATGTCATATATCATTACCATCTCGGTTTTGCATGTCTACCTCTCCCGGTCTGCCTGTTTTCATGTCCAAGTGTCAAAATAGAAAAGGTTATCAAAGGGACAACACAAAGAAATCATCAATTTTAAATTCAATTTGTCTGAATGGAAAATGCCAGATAAAAATAATGTAATTTTGTTTTAAAAGTGCTTTAATCTGCAAAGTAACCAAATATTACTTAGACTTGTTTACTTAATGATGTAACGAGAGTAAGTACAATAAGGTAGAGTATTATATGGCCAATAGGCATTTCCCTAAATGATAATTTAATAAAGATACAGTTCAGTAAAAAAATTAACTTCAACACAGATGTGAACCCAGTTTCCATGGGATGTTGTTGCCTCTCTCGTGATCTTCTGGAGACGGACATAGATGTTTATTTTCTCATGATTGTTCAACTAACCCTGGTTATTTTGGTAAGCTGGTTATTTGCTATAAGTGGGGATGTTATTGTGACATGAAATATTGGGTCACACAGGAAATCGTCCTCAGATCAGCTCTCTCTCCCACCCACAAACACCACAACATATGCTGAGATGTAGTTTACTTACACAAATTTAAAGACAGACACAGAAACAACTTTCTGCACAAACGCACTCTACTCTTACACTTTATTTGAGTTTTCATCTGAATTAAGCTTTAAAATGAAAGCATTCAGGTTCTATGTGCATGAATCTGTGTCTCTGTCAGTACGTCACTCATTGTGTTTCACCAATCAATTTGATCAAATATTAGAACAACACACAATACAAGCCCACAATAAACACAGGCATACAGTATGCACTCAATGAAACACACGAACACTTGTGCACAAAATTGCACACAGTATATTTAGATGCACACTACATGTGGCCTGCCCCCACCTCACGGAGGGCCTCCTGAGTGTCAGCCTAATTGTTTTAATCAAAGACTTGAAATTAGATTGCTGCAGGTTAATATTCTTCAGCGGGAGCCTCAAGTGCAGTGAGGGATGTTCTTAAGGCCCCCCTTCAGGTAGTAAATATTACGTTGTGTGAGTGAATAAGTACTTGGCTGCTCTGTATATCCTGTACCCTTGAAAAAGACTGTAAAAGCAAGGTAGACCCATTGGATTGCAGCGTTGCAGTCAGTGATTTACTTTGTTTTACCAGGATTATATTTCCCTCCTGATGTTATTGCAAAAACAAGCATGACCTTTTTGTAGACGGGTCATTTGATTCATGAATTAAATTGGAAGTAGCAAATGGAAAATCTTACTGTAAGAAAATGATAAACTGAAATTAATAGATCCTGTGATACACACTCATTCTGTTCCAAGTTTCTAATGGACCATTTCAGAGAGAGATATCTCAGAAGGCAATCGGAAATCTGTCACTTTAACTGTCAGATAACATATTCTGCTTTTCTTACTCTTCTACAACTTTCCCCTCAATTGTTTTCCTCATGTGTCATTTGGATCGCTTTATGTCTCCGAAGGTGTAGTGTTCAGTTTTGAGTCACATTAGCAGAGTAGCTTTGGGGATGACAAGTCAGACCACCACTTACTTTGGTCCAGACTGGAATATCTCAATAACTATCGGCTGGTTTGCCATGACATTTTGTACTGAGATTCGTTGTCACCAGAGTATGAATCCTTCACATTTTGTTGATCTCCTGACTTTTCCTCTAGCACCATGAAGTTGACATTTTGTGGTTCAATGAAAATTGGTACATACATTCACGTTCCCTCTCAGGATGAAGCAGTAACTTAGGTGATCCCATAACTTTTCATCTAGTGTCATCATCTGGTGAAATTATTAATTTGTCTAATACTTTGGTTTATGACCAAATACCTTCAAAACAAAGGAGATCAGGGGATGTGTTTAGTGCTAATTAGAAAATTGTTAGCACATTACCACACTAAACTAAGATGGTGAACATACTTGCTAAACATCAGCATGTTAACATTGTTGTTGTGGGTATGATAGCATTCAGCCACAGAGTCGCCAGCATAACTGTAGAGTGTTGTTCTCGTAGAGGGTTTGTGGTTGAGCGTAGATGAATCATATTACATATACAGTAAATGTATAAATAAACTACATCAATAGTTTTTCAATGCTGGTGAGCAGAGAAGGGAGAGCCTTCATTATATAGAAATAACCAGACAGGCCCATCCGAATGCCCCATCATCATAACTGCTCCTGAATAAAAGCTGTAAAGCATTACAGAGTAATCGTTTTTCAGTACCACTATCAAAGTGAGTGTGACTGCACTATATTGCCATCCATGACTTCATGGTGTAATTGGATTTTTTTATCACCTCCTGTTTGAAAGCAACACCTGGTAGCACTTTTCCTTAACGCCGAGTTCGAGCGAGGGATGAATAGTACCTCATGATGATGTGACTCGGGCTGATAGAATATTGCAACAATATGTTATCGTGGAGATGGTATTATTGAAACTGAACAGAGATGAGGAAATAATGAAACAGAGAAGATGTGAAAGGAAAAGCTCATCAGTTTGTTCACTTCATATCATGTCAAGTTGTTTTCTCTCTCATCTACACACGAACATAAACTATTTGGATAAAGAGTAATTGATCTATTCATTTACCATGGCCTCTATGAAATTACATAAATATTGCCTTTCCAAATTCTGGAGAGAATTGGAAAGAAAAAAAAGTACAAGTGAGCAGTAAAGAAGCGACAGAAACAGAATAGATGAAGTGTGAAATTCAGTATTTGGTCAATAATGAGGGACTCAATGTGATTGTTACTTTGGATTTGTCTTCTTATACGTATGTCTGTTTGATGTTTTACAGAAAGAAATGTTGCAAGGGATTCAAGTTTGTGTTGGGCCAGTGCATTCCTGAAGGTAGGGACAACTGTTTGGAAGTCTGTCTTGTGTATTTGTGATTATTTTGGAATTCTCTCCCATCATGTCCCATAAGGTCTTTAGTCCTTTATTGTACTTCACTTAACTTTCTTGTTTTAACCTCACTAAATGTTTAATAACCCGTGACAGAATTGATAAAAAGCTTAGATAAACTGAGAGATAGTGTAGATGGATATGAGATTCCCTCTTGTGTTCACACTGATGAAATGGCTCATTTATTTCTGCAGACTATGATGTGTGTGCCGGCGCCCCCTGCGAGCAACAGTGTACTGACCATTTTGGTCGCGTGGTGTGCACCTGTTACCCCGGCTACCGCTACGACCGTGAGCGCCACAGAAACCGAGAGAAGCCCTACTGTCTGGGTGAGACCTCGTACAGCACCTCATGAATATAAGTCCTCTTTACAAACGAGGATGTGCTTTGCATTCTCATATTTATGTTAACGGGTGAATATGTTAGAAGGCATCAATCTGACTTGTACCAGAGTGAAGAGACCTGCACACTTCTATTTAGTCAAACTGTGGGACACAATCTCTATATTTGATTGTTCTGATGATTCTGAAACTGAGCTTGGCAAAAAGCCTTTAAAAGTTTTGCTCTACTGAGGTGAACTAAACTGCAGCAGAATGACAGATTGCATTGCATGTTTTTGTGTTGCTGGTTTTAAAATATTAATCGAGTGCTCCATTGACTATACTAGTACACTGCAATGGGTAAATGTGGGTGATTGTAGATATTTTTGGTTTAATTTGTCTTTTAATCCACGCTCATATACAGTTCATTATTAGTATATTAGTTAGTAATTTGTCATCTATAATTTTAAGGACATGTTTTCATGTCAGTTTTTACTCTTTGACAGTTAACAACCCCCATTAGATCACCTTGTATACATAAAGGCTAAATGGATGAATTGTTTTTGATGAATTATTAATTATGATTTGTCATATACATCACATTGTCAATTACAGTCATATATGTACAAAAATAGGCCTCATGCAGCAACATTCTCTTAGATTTCTCTGATATTTGATCATAAATTGGAGGCGTGTTGCTCCTTTAGCTCACAAATTTAGTAATCCAATCATTATAATTACTCTAAAACATATAATAATCTAAATTGATTTTATGATATTCATGCATTTAAAAAAAAAAAAAATGTTTTTTCCTCAAATTTAAAACATGTGTTTCCTTCTGTTGAACAAACAATTTGTGGACTGTAAAAGCAAGATGTTTTTTTCTTATCTTGGTAAGATTGCTCTCGACCACCAGTCTAATTTTCTCTTACCAAAGACAAGAGCAAAAATAAGAAAACATTGATGAATCCAAGAAATCAATGAGTATTCATAAAATGCAAACCAATTGTGGATACGAACAAAAATAAGAGGAAAATAGTTTGTATATCGCTTCCTGCATGAGACCTATTGACTGTATCAAATCCTTTTGGCGAATACTGCAGTTGATCTTGGGAACATGGTAGTAATAGTGTAAGATTGTATAAAATGTAGCTTTTCTATATTTTGAATATGTTATGTGCGTGTTAATTGACACTGTCTTTCTTTTAATTTGCTTGTTGTCTCTCTTCTGCATCTGTCTGTCACTACCACATATAGACATCAACGAATGTGCAGACAAAAACATGACTACATGCTCTCAGATCTGCATCAATTCTGTGGGGGGCTACAGGTGTGAGTGTGAGAAAGGCTATTTCCTGGAAGAAGATGGGAAAACATGCACCAAGGGGGAGAGAGGTGAGAATAGTATTTTTTACTCAAGGGCACATCTGACTGTGATGTGGAGCTGACCACACATTGTTATGTGGTGGGAGAAAGGCAGATGGGGGTTGCTGGGGGTATTGCAAACATAGACACCTGGTAGTCATTACACATCCCAGCTCATTGTGCATGTCGGAACATTTCTGTCTCCCAAACACACCGCTGCCCCCGTGACTCCTGGTCTTTTCTGATTTGCTGGATGCATTTGAGGTTAACATCACAAAAGGTCTGGGGAAATAATAAAGTATTTCTTTGCCCCAGATTCAGTTGGCAATGAAGCGGTGAGGGGCTGCAGATTTGCTACTTCCTCCCATGAGTTTATCTTCCATTACCAACTATAACATTTCAGGAGAAGCTGGAGAGTGAGAAACGATGGTTCATATAGTCATGCTCCTGCTTTATGTCCTGCTGCTTTGTAACGTAGTGGGGAAAACAGTGTCCAGACACTTTCACTCTTCCATAAAATATATGCATTCGTAGAGTAGGGCCAATTCTACTACAGGCCAGAGACACAACTAGGAGACCTAACGAACTCTGTGCTTTCCATGCTGTTTTTTCTCTTTACAGGATTGCGTAAGTTTATTGCTTTAATTTTAATGGTTTAATGTTGTTTCTGAATAAAGAGTGGTTAATTGTAGAAAGAACTGCCCTTAGTACCCCATCTTTTTGTCCAATATGTAATTATATTGCATTATTTTACCTCCAGCATAGACGCTGCAGCACCCGATTCACCCGTTATCAGGGAATTAAATAGCCGTTATTGGTCGCTGTAAGCACCATAGATGTGGGACAGTAGGGGTTTACTACACTTCATAGGTTGTAAAACTGAAAGCGAAACTTGAAAGCAACACAGTCTAACACGTAAAACTGAATGAAACGTTACATTTTGAACACAAACAAAAAGGCTTTTTTTAGGTTTAGGCAACAAAACACTTTAAGTTTAGGGTAAAACATTGTGTTTTGGCTTTAAATAACTATGTTTCAAAAGTGATATGGAGTTTCACGCTGTCTCTACTACAGTCGTAATTACTACAGCCGCTAGAGATGGCTGATGTGTTCTTTTATACCTTCTTCTGGTGATCTACCATGTGACTAGATTATAAAAACCTAATATTGAGTGTAGAAGGCCCCTATTGACCGACATCTATGATGCCTTAAGCGACCAAGAACGCCTATTCAATTGCCTGTCAACAGTCTAATAGGCTGAGTAGTCAGACAGTAGTTCAGCACTAGTCTGCCCCGAGGCTCTGACACATTTACTAGACCATCTTCCTGTCTAAGTTAAGGATTTTAAGTGACCTGCAACGCTTGAGTCTCACAAATGACAGTGTTAAAGAGTTATCCTGCTCTGTATAAGCCCCTTATTAGCTCACACAGTTTGCAACAACCCATCAAACTGTCACCAGACTATCACTGTGTGACTCAGGAATATCAACGCTTACAGTTTCAGTGTATTTTTATGATATGATATGATATGATTTTATGATAGGATTGCTTTTATACAGTTTTTAAGTGAACATTTTTAAAACACAGTCACTCAAATCATACTAAATTGTTCCACATATTTACTAAACAAGGCGTTATATTATAGTTTTCCTTTTTCTGACTATTTTTTTGAAAGAAACTTTTTTCTGGTAACTTCTGTAACAGAAAATGTTTTTTTTTTCCGAATTCCCAGCAGTGCATCTGTTTGAGAAGTCTGACAACGTGATGAATGCTGGGACTTGTTCAGCCACGTGTGACGATTTCCACCAGATCAGGATGTCTGTCCTGCAACTTAAACAGAAGGTAAGCGTCAGAAAATGATAACGAAAAACGCATATCAAATTGAATCGATGCAATCACCTGTAATGCTGTACTATTTTTATCTTAAATCATAATCCTGCATCCTGCAGCTTTTTCTAGTATTCTATGGTTGATTGCAAAAAAAGGCCCCAGTGAGCATTAAACACACTTTCTTGATTCAGCTGAATGTAAATATCTGCAGAACTGCTCCGTTTCTTTATCACCACCTAAAGATCTCACTTTATCTCCAAGGAATCCCCACCTGACAGTATTTCAGAAACAACAGCAGGCTGATTTTTACAACTTCCTTCAGATTTATTGTAGCACTTTATTTCCTAATAAAGAAATGTCTGAAAAAACTTCCTTTAATGTAGCTGGTAGATTCGTCCCATAAGTGGGAATTGGTTGGCAATTGGGTATAAATTTCCCTGTGTGTAATCGGAGACGTCTGAACCAATCTGAGCACGAGTCTGTCTGTCAACGGTGGCACTCGACACCCTCTGCTCTAACACATTATATATTGCTTCCAGCTGTGTGGTTTAGCTGCTCATGCAGCTTTACAGTATATGACCCTTTTTTTTTAATGTTATTATATTAAGAAAACTAAATGAAAACACTGTATATTATTACAGTATATGAGAAACTATTATGTAATATACTCATATCATGGGAAGGTTAGTGTATGGATGTAGGATCACACTGTGGTTCAAACACCTGTGCCCAAGGTCAGAGGCTACAGTCTTGAATAATGCTCACTGATCAGCAGGTGAACCACGACCTCGCTCAGAGTGTGTGTGTGTGTGTGTGTGTGTTAGTGTATTTGGACATATGCTTGTATGTCTGTGCGCATGAATTCTGATTTGTAGGCCCTTGCCGCATAGCGAGGTCTCTCACGTGTGTCTCTCTGGGGGTTGCCAGATCCACATGATGTTATACAGAGATCAAAGATATATGCCACTTAGCATATAGAGCAGGAACTCTCCTGGTCTTGCTGAATAATGCAGAGGGGTTACCTCTTACCTGGTCCTCCATCTGTCTGGGTTACAGCTTGTAGCAGATGGATGATCAGCTTTCATCTTTAGCAGGGTATATACTTTTTAACATAATCTTACTTGAAGTTGGCCCTTCAGTTTGTAATTGTCCTGTCCTGTTCGACACTGCAGAACGTTATGAATCATTGTATGTAGGACCAAATGATTGCTACGCATTTGGATGTTTGACATCACTTCCAAATTAAGGAAAAAGACTTTCAAACCCCTGAGACGTTTATGTATTTTTGCTGGCTATGCTCTTTATTTGATATATCACTCATTCAGTTATTTATAGTTGACTTGTTATTGACCCGTTCATTGGGTCTTTATTTTATGCATCCTTATTCAAGATGGCCTTGCTGTCAAACAGTGCTGACGTCCCTGAGCAGATGACCAGCGAGAAACTCCTGACGTCGCCCATATTTTTACCAGGGCCTCCAGGTCTCCCAGGTCCTCCAGGTAAACACACGGAGCTAAAGATAATAAAACAATGTCAGACTCTGCATAAAGAAACTGGCCTGCATCCAGCAGGGTAGTCTGAATCAAGGCTAAGAGTCAGCCATGCTCGCTGCTCTGTTAGGCCGTACTTGTGCTTTAAACTAAATGCAAACATCAGCAGTGACAACGGTTATCTTATTTTAACGTGTGAGCATGCTAATATTTGCTTATTAGCACTAAACTAAAACTGAGGCTGAATGTGATTACTTTGTATTGCAGGTATTTGGTTATAAACTAAAGCATTGGACAAACGCTTGGTGAAATGTTATTACAATTCATCATGAGAGGAACATGAATATCTGTATCAAATTTCATGATAATATATCCATTAATTGGTGATACATTTAACTCCAACCACGAATGTCAACCTCACGGTGGTGCTAGAGGAAAAGTCAGGAGATCACCAAAGTCATTAGGATTCATAATCTGGGAACTATGAATGTCTGTACCAAAGTTTGTGCCAATGTATCAAGCAGATGTTGAGATGTTTCACCAAATAAATTAAAACTTTGACCGGGTGGTGGCACTAGAGGAATAGTAAGGGGACCAACTGACCAACATTGCCATCTCTTGAGCCACCAGCATGGCTAAAAAAGCATTTAATCTATTTTGCAAAATCAACATCTACTCTTAAGTCTGACAGTTGTCTTTATTCCACTAATATCGGTCTGGATTGTTTTAGGAGATCCAGGACTAGAGGGCCCGCCTGGACTTACAGGGCTGTTGGGGTACCCCGGGCCTCCTGGTCCCAGGGGCTTGATGGGACCCATCGGACCCACACCAGACCTGTCACACATCAAACGAGGCCCCAGAGGACCCGTGGTCAGTTAATGTATACCTTTTAATCCAGGTTATTATAAATATTTATTAGAGCTGCAACGGTTAGTCAATTAACTGATTAGTTGTCAACTATTAAATTAATCGGCGACTATTTTGATAATCTATGAAACGGTTTGAGTAATTAGAAAAAAATAAAAAGTCTAAATTCTCTGTTTCCAGCTTCTTAAATGAGAATATTTTCTGGTTTCTTTACTCCTCTAAGACAGTAAACTGAATATCTTTGAGTTGTGGAAAAAACATGACATTTGAGGACGTCATCTTGGGCTTTTGGGAAACACTGATCGACAGGGTCTGAAATGAACTTTTTTCACTTCCTGCCACTTTGGCAGGCAAGCCATTCTGCCACTCAGAAATTTGATCTGCCACTTTTGAGATCTCTCTGCTAAATGAAGGAATAACATTTTAGATCTGATGTCATTCAATGTTAAATATATTTTACATAAAAAAACATTATATATATGGTAAATTCCAGTGTTCGAACTACATCGTAGCTTCTGGGGGAGTCCTGTTTTTCAGGGGTGGGAGGGTACTGTACACAGTACTGAACTGTATTTTGTTATTGTCATCAACGGTGGTTATTTGCATAAAAACCCAATTCAAATGATTATGATTATTTAAATATTTGCTTTGATTAAAAAAAAATTGGCATCAGTAGTTTTAATCATGTATTCTAAGCTGCTTAAAGCTAGTGTTGTGAAGTTAAACAGGTCATAATTCCCTCTCTAATATCTATTATATATTGCTTGCTCTTTCAGACAACTGGATTTATTCAAGTTTCTCGCCAAAAACTGCATTTTACAAGATTACATTTGTACACATCATGATAACTTTGTAATTTACCTTTACCAAATAGTCATTTTACTGAGCAGAGCTTGAACGCCTCATAATAATAACTCAATGGCACCTCCATTAACGTTAGTAGCTCCATTATTTACCCAAGCAGGACTGTACTGCCCACCGACTGCTAACAGGTAACGTTACTAACTCTCATCCTGTTGATTTCAGCACGGATTTGTTGTTCAGTGTAGCATTATCAGGGAAAAAATAGGGTACGTCCCCTCAGGTTTAATAGTAGTAGCACAATGCTTTTTAAGCGATTTTTTTCCCCTCTCTGCCGTGGCTACGGTCACAAACAAACTAAAACATGATACAGCGTGCGTATGCCGGTGCATCCTTGTGCATGCGTAGCTGTCGGAAAGCATTAATAAGAGGAATCGATAGTCACATAGGGATGAGATGACAAGGAATCGGACAACTAGGAACCTGTTCTCTATTCCCATCACTAGTGTTTTCCCTGTCTGCCAAAGTGGTGGATGGCTTGACGATTTACCCACATTTGTCAGGTGGCGGGTGCTAATTTCAGACCCTGCTGATCGACATTTTTTTTTTCTGACATTTTGTAGACCAACCAACTAATCGATTAAGCAAGAAAATAATTAATAATAAATCAACAATGAAAATACTCGTTAGTCGTAGCCCTAATAATTATTGTAATAATTTATCAAATCTGCCTCACAATGGTTCATCCCAGATAAAATAGATATCTACTCTACATTTTAAATACATTTTAATTTGTCACATTCCTCAGATTTAACAGGATAGGCTTCTCAATCAGTATGAATATGTGTGTGTTCTGAGTGTGACCTCCACTGCTCTGAATAATTCTTTGATACCAGTGTCTTGCTTCCACCTTTAGGTTCAGTTGGTTCAGTTCCACACTTCACAGCAGAATTACTAAATTAATCTGGATGACAGCACTGAATGCAGTAAAACCTTGAAAAGCTCCTTTTACTTTCATCTGTATTGCAGATTAAATTTTTTTTCACTAAAATGAATCAGGTAATTTAGTAGTCCTGCATCGTGAGACCGGCCCCAGGAGAGCTATGATTGATTTGTCTTTATAAAGGGAGCATGAGGAGCGACCAAATATCTCTTCCGTTTCAACTGACGCGTGTCAGAAAGACGAAAAAAAAAACATCCCATCACTCACCCTCTCTTAAAGAAACCCACACTTCTGCAAGGTGAAAAAGGATGACACACTGTAATGGTAATAATAACAAAGAAAGCTGAATCCATTTACAGCTTTAGTTGTTTTCTTTGGCTCGCTGTGGTTTTGTGCAGCGCTCGGTCTTGCCTGCAAGTGTGAACCCTCCGTGTTAAAGTACGGGATCTGAATCAAGAATGTGCAGGATGTGGCCATAGAGACGTATTTCTATTTTTTAAAGCTTGACTGTTTACACAAACGCCTTATTGATAAATCAGACCATCAACACTTGTAATTAGTCATATCACCAGCTGCAAACCAAGAAGTGACACACTGTTTTTACAGTCGAAAGTGATCTATCGCTTTGTGTGTTAGCGTGACATTTGGTTGTGTGTTTTAATTCACAATTATTTATATTCATGGCCTGTTAATACATTTAATCAGTGCACATGCTGGTGTGGTCTGACTTAAAGGGAGTTGTCCTTCTCTCCACACACAAACCTGATTAGATTCTGAGCACAGTTATGAGGTTTGGCCACCAGGTCACATGTGTTCGACTGCATGTCAGGGTTTCAGAGATGATGAATGGAGTAGAGAGTGTGTGACTCACAGGCGTGGTACTGATCTGAATATTGGCCCCACTCCCTATACAATGTCTTCACACTTCTTTAATGATGATTATCAAAGGAAAGAGATCAAAGCTCTCTCTGCGATCGCGCTGAAGTCACTCAGAAATAGCCGACAGGCAGGCACGAATTTAATCTCGGATAATCATTGTTGGTGGAGCATGCTGAAGATGTCAGTTTTGAATTAAAAAAGATTTAGAATAAATTAGATTTCTGTGAAAATATTGAATTGAACATTAACACATTTTTGGGGTGCAAGGGAGGGCAACGCCATCAGAGAGATAGTCACATGCAAATTCACTCCACAGTATCCAGTTGTATATCTTTGGAGTGTGAAAGGAAACTGACATAAATATGCAAACGTGATTAAAACAGATATGAAATGTTTTTTTTTTTTGTATTTAACAGGGGCCTCCAGGAGCGCCAGGAAAAGATGGCCTAAAGGTGAGGTCAGATGCTATTTCTTCACCTAATCTGTGTAACATAAATGTTCTATTGTAGATGGGAGCCTTTTTTTCAGTTGCACACTGTGGAACAGGGGTCCAGCATGTTGCCCCTCAGGCAGACGACTCATTCATGTTGGCAGCAGAGTTTGACTCTTGGCTCACTGAACACGGCCTCTCTCAAAAGAAAGATAAGAAATTATTTGAAAGATACATATGACTCATCTGCCAACACCATGTCAGTCGGAAGATATTTCTCAATAGCCAAAATGCCACTCAACTACTCCAGATTTATATAGAGGGGAAACCACAAGGCAGGCAAGGTAGGTGCCAAACCCTCACGAGTCATCAGCTCAATGCTTCAAAGGGCAGAGTTTGTCCCTGCGGATGATCGGATCACTGCAAGTTGCTACAAGTTGAAAGACGAAGACTGGTGGTGCCAAACAGCAATGGGCACTATCTTGATGCTCTTGTTGGGGATTATTAGAAAGGAGCATGATTCGGTGGAATTGCCTCTCAGTGGGAGTACAAGCAGACCATTGTTATTTGGTGTCTGAGTGGCCATGTATGGGTTAAAATAATTGTACCCGGTACACGAGCATCGTGGGTAGGGTGGCCATATTTTCAAAACCCAAACCGCGTTAGGGTTATTGTAGGGTGGTTGCATTAGAGGCAATGACAATCATGACTTATCACATTCACTACTTTCACCCCCTTTAATCACATTTGATCGGGCTATCCCTGTCATGACACACTGACAGTTTGGGAGTCCCGTAGAGAGTTTTCCTCAGAGGAAACTTAATGTTGTCTGAGACTACGGAAATTATTTTTCAACTTTAGTTTTGAACCCGAACCATCTCTATCATATCATGACACCGTGTGAGGAAGTTTTAAGCGGAGCAAAATGCTTGTTGATGCGCAGAAGGGACGTCTGGTCACCGTAATCTTGGGTCACAAGCATCTTGGATTTGAGATTTGAGACTCTCCTAGAGGATCACTGTTTGTTTAGAGCGATATAATCTCTCACCTGCATACAAGTTTCTCAGAGTCAGAATTGGCCCAGTTCACAAGAAGCTGAGTCCAACAGCAAGTCTGTTCAAGTGGCAACCCAGTAACTTCCTCCTGACCACCAGTCAGTGTGAAGACTCTGGATACCTCTGGGCTATTGCGGTTGTCTGGAATATCACATGGATTTTGTGAACAGTGCCTTGGGATCAGCTGACGAGAGGTAGTAACCGTCTTCCAAAAGGATAACTGGAATGTTTTTCTCTGCTTTTGCCTCACTGGGAAGCCGAAGGCAAAGTGTTACGAAACGAGACTCCAGCAGATGGTTAAGCCTCAGATTATAGAGGCACAATGCAGTTTCCATTGTAGTTACAGTGAGATTTTTTTTTTAATTTTTTGTGTTAAACCAGATTTGTCTGCATCTTCTCTCTCATTTTGGGATATTCCTAGAAAAGAAAATCAAAGAGCAGTTGAGGTCAGAAAAATAAAATGGCATCTTTGCTGTTTGCAGATGATTTTGTTTCAGCTTCAGACTTCTGCAATGTGCTTTAGCAGAGCAGTTAGTTAGCTGTTATTGTTAATAATGAAGATATATCATTCATTCATTCATTCATTTATGTATTTGACAGGGACAGTGTACAGCTTCTTAGCTGTACCAGAGTTAGCTATAAGCTAGTTTACATTTATTTATTTATTTTTGCACAATTTAAGATTACACAAACATCTCAAAAAAATATATATATTTATATATATTTATATATATATATATATATTTATTTAAAAAAAATGTAAAGATTATTTTTTGGGCTTTTGCCTTAATTTGACAGAGATAGAGATAGTTGAGAAAGGGGAGAGAGGGGATGACATGCAGCAAAGGGCCGTGGGTCAGATTCAAACCCCGGGCTGCTGCAGTATATTTGAGACTGTGGCAACAATGGTCGTACAAAGATGAGTTACAAGTACGAGGCCTATTGAAAATAAAAGTTCCTGTCAATCTTTGATTTGTCAGTAGATAGGTGGATGTGCAGTGAGAGTGGTAAGGTTTCCCTTTTCTCTGTGGCATGGTCGACTTTCAATGGGAAGTTGAAGCTCTGTGATCCAGCTGGATGTCAGAATGAACTTAGATTGGGAGCAGACAGTTGAGGAAGTTCTGGTAGCTAATATATAGTAGACTTTGAGACATTATCAGACCTAAAAGTGATTGTAATCAGACAGGAATCTGGTTTTGATGGTATAAAAAAACTAGAATCATAAAAATACCCTTTTTTTAGGGAGAGAGATTTGCAACCTGTGGCTAGTTATGGCTGACATATTACAGGATTATTGTGATCTTGATCAATAATGATTCAAGAATGACCAGTCATACATGTCGCACTGACTAAGAGAAGTACGGGGTATAAAAGCTGAGGAGATCGTGGTCTTCCCGCAACCCTGTTTGCTTAGCTTGTGAATCTCGTATGGAACAACTTAGGTGCATCTGCTTTATTGACGTAGTACCTTGGGATTCTTTCACTCGTGTTTGTGTGGATAGATTGGAGGTTGATGGTAATCTGTCTCTCTGAGTAACAAATCCAAACCATCTGCCAAAACACTCACAGCCCCAGTGTGACCCTGAGCCCAGCTAACAAGCACAGTGGTAAGGTCAATGTGTGTGTGTGTGTGTGTGTGTGTGTGTGTGTGTGTGTGTGCTACCGTATGGTCAACAGGCTGCTGTCGAGCTACATGTACAGTACATACAGTATGTTTAGTGTTATGTGATCACTTTCTCATACACAGGACACAGTTTCAGGAATAGCTCTACACTTTGGGAAATACACTTATTTGCTTTTTTGTCAAAAGGTAGATGAGAAGATCGATACAATACTCTCATGTGTGTGCGTTAACTACTGTATGAAGCTAAAGCAGGGACTCAATTAGCTTAACTTCACTAATTAACATCTTATATTGCGTTTGTTTAATCACTACACAAAATCGAAATGTTTAAATAAAGGAGAGACAACGTGTTAATTAGTAAGCCGTTTCCCCCTGCTCCCAGTCTTTATGTTAAGCTTACATAATCACCAGCTTCAGTGCCATACTACACACACAAGTGGTATCGATGTGTTCTCCTAACTCTGGGAAAGAATGTGAATAAGCCCATCTCCCAAAATACCAAACTATTCCTTTAACTTGCTGAGGCTATGATTCAAAATTAAGTCTGATTTTAATCTTCCACAATACATGTCTCTTTAAAATGAAATGCTTGCTTACTCAGGCATTTGTGGTTACTCTCTTTCTGATCTCAGATTTCTCTCCTTTCCTCTAGCTCAGGGGTCTCCAAAAAAAATTTCGTCTGAGAGCTAATTTGACGAAATGAAAGTGTCTGAGAGCTACTCATAGCACCAAGTTGTACATCGCCAATAGCAGACATCATTTCTGTGTTACTTTTATGGTCCTTTAATAACATTTCAGCCACCACAGATCATCTATTACAATCCCGCTACAGGCGAAGGGCTTTTTGTATTTTGTTAGGATGTGCGGCACTAAACGAAGCCTCTGCTGCTACGTTGGCCTTCCTCGTCGTCTTTTAAGCATTGTTTTCAGCTCCTTTACCTTCTCTGTTTCGTAGACCACTACCAGCCGGAAAATCCCATGAAACAATGCTGTGGACTTTGGGGAAGTGGCGCTCAACGTTACATCTTTTACCAACTGACACGCTCGCACCGCAAATGAGACGCACACATTTGTCATTAACATTCGTGAAAATAAAAATCTGAAGATCCCTCATGAAAATAGTATATTTTTTGCCTTTTATTGGCCTGGCTATTTTCTGCGATCATTGTCAAATCTGGTGTGCTCTTGCTAGTCTGATAAAATCGCCTAATGGTACAGCATCGCTGATGTAATCAAACTTGAGAGCGGTGTAACTCGCTTAATCTACAGCTGATTGGCAGTGAATCATTTTTGTGTCAGAAGGGGGCGGGATGTCTGTGAATTTGATTGGATAGGAATTTTAACAGGTTTACAAAGTGACTTTGTGTTATCAAATGTATGCACATATTCTTTAAACCTTTAGCGAGAAAGGAGCTACTTGTTGGAGACCCCTGCTCTAGCTCTTTAAAAAATGTTCCCTAACAAGCATTATATGAATTCCTCTCGTGCTTTCCCCCTCCCACTGTAATTCATGTAAGCTAAATATTTGTTTTGTTTCTCCAGGGGGATAGAGGAGCTCCTGGGCCAGTCGGACCACCAGTAAGATCTATTTCGATGCCACACTAGTGTAACTTGTTACCATTATCCAGAACAATACAGTTAAACAAAAGCATGACTGAAAAACAGACCACTGTGGACTCTGGACATTAAACGACACAGTTAGTGATACTGTCAAACTCAAAGTAAATAGTATCCAGTACAGAGCAAGTGTTATCCCCTTAGATAAACACTGATGGTGCTAGCGTTAACAAATCATGAGAAACCACTCAGTAGCAGACAGTCCCATTGATCAGCTGGATTTCTGTTGGGATCATCTCCTCTGTGGGGTTCTGTGTAAATATAGAGACCCAGAAGAAATGCAATATTTCCATTAAATGCAGAATAACTTCACAAATAATTAGAAAGATAATAAACTAAATGTTTGTTAAATAATTATATTTTGTTGTACTTGACCCCCCAGGGCCCTCCAGGCTCATTTGATTTCCTGCTTCTGCTGATGGCAGACATCCGTAACGACATCGCTGACCTGCAGAGCAAGGTGTACGGTCGAACGATGCACTCTCCAGGGGAGGACTTTCCTGCCGTCCCCGACAGCTGGCGGGACAACCAGGACAATCTGGATACAGGCTCAGGTGAGGACTTCAAGGACCCTCCACCTCGAACAGGCGGAGGGTCCAAGAGGAACAGGAGGAGGAAACCAGCGCCAGAGAGAACGGACTTCGACTGGAATAGTTAAAGAGGGTGGTTTTTAAATACTTAATGTCAGGTGTAAATATTGAAGTGGTTTTCTCTTTTTTTTATTTAAACAGAATGTACTGTATGCCTGTCGATCACAGATGTTTATTTTTGTATGATGTACGAGAGTTTGTGTGAATATTTTCTTACAAAATGAGTAGACTGTGCAAATGCATGTTTATTTTATTCTATATTTTCAGAAACATATTGTTCCTTCACAGCACATTAAACAAGTCTCTCATGAAGCAGTTTTTACCTCCTTACTTAATGACAGTTTTCAGTTTCACACAAACCATATAATAAAGGGAGCCAACCGATATCACTGGACATAATCATACATAAATTCACAAGAGGGATTAAAATAGCACAAAGGTTGGACTGAGACTCAAATGCTGTTAGTCCTCTCATCTAAGACACCTCACTGTAGTTTTCAGTTGCCTTTGCAGCAAAGTGATAACAATTAGAAGAAGTTTGAAAACGATACTTGCATTTCCCGCCTGAGATTTATTTTTGAATCAGAATCTGCTTTGTTAGGGCTGTTGGCCAAGTATGTGTGCACATACATACAAGGAATTTGGTTTTACGTTGCTCTCAATGTACTGTAAAAAAGCTGAACAAAGATAGGTAAACAGAACCATTATATCCATACATGAAAACAATAGATGCATATATACAGGACTGTCTCAGAGAATTAGAATATTGTGATAAAGTTCTTTATTTTCTGTAATGCAATTAAAAAAACAAAAATGTCATGCATTCTGGATTCATTACAAATCAACTGAAATATTGCAAGCCTTTTATTCTTTTAATATTGCTGATTATGGCTTACAGCTTAAGAAAACACAAATATCCTATCTCTAAATATTAGAATATTTCCTCAGACCAAGTAAAAAAAAAGATTGATAACAGTAAAACAAAATCAAACATTTGAAAATGTCCATTAATGCACTCAGTACTTGGTTGGGAATCCTTTTGCACGGATTACAGCATCAATGCGGCGTGGCATGGAGGCAATCAGCCTGTGGCATTGCTGAGGTGTTATGGATGCCCATGATGCTTCAATAGCGGCCTTTAGCTCATTTGCATTGTTGGGTCTGGTGTCTTTCAGCTTCCTCTTCACAATACCCCACAAATTCTCTATGGGGTTCAGGTCAGGGGAATTGGCAGGCCAATCGAGGACAGTAATGCCATGGGCAGTACACCAGTTACTGGTGGTTCTGGCACTGTGGGCAGGTGCCAGATCATGCTGGAAAATGAAATCCTCATCTCCATAGAGCTTTCCAGCATGATCTGGCACCTGCCCACAGTGCCAGAACCACCAGTAACTGGTGTACTGCCCATGGCATTACTGTCCTCGATTGGCCTGCCAATTCCCCTGACCTGAACCCCATAGAGAATTTGTGGGGTATTGTGAAGAGGAAGCTGAAAGACACCAGACCCAACAATGCAAATGAGCTAAAGGCCGCTATTGAAGCATCATGGGCATCCATAACACCTCAGCAATGCCACAGGCTGATTGCCTCCATGCCACGCCGCATTGATGCTGTAATCCGTGCAAAAGGATTCCCAACCAAGTACTGAGTGCATTAATGGACATTTTCAAATGTTTGATTTTGTTTTACTGTTATCAATCTTTTTTTTTACTTGGTCTGAGGAAATATTCTAATATTTAGAGATAGGATATTTGTGTTTTCTTAAGCTGTAAGCCATAATCAGCAATATTAAAAGAATAAAAGGCTTGCAATATTTCAGTTGATTTGTAATGAATCCAGAATGCATGACATTTTTGTTTTTTTAATTGCATTACAGAAAATAAAGAACTTTATCACAATATTCTAATTCTCTGAGACAGTCCTGTACATATATTCAGTTTATAAAGATGTTGGATGGCTGTGTAGATCATAGTTGACTCCACCAGGGGGAGACATACTCAAAGTAAAAAATTCTAGGTTGCTTTACATTATCAAGTTCTTTGCTCAGAAGTACTGAGAAAGAAATGGCAGACTAATTAATCTCTGAAACATTACAATATGATTGAGTCTGGTATAAAAAAGGCAAACTTTTCAGTGCTACTTCTATTACCTTCTCAGATTTGAGGCACATTCAAACTCAAATTAAAAATATCAATACAGTATATAGTGCAGTTTAAAGACTCCTTTACAAAAGAGTTAATTTTAAAGTCAGTTTTACACTTTTACTTAACTTTTACATAATCACTGTAAAGAAAAAGCATGAAAATAATGTTTTTCATGGCTCATTTTACCGCTCATCCTTCAGCTGAAAACATGCTTTTCCTTTTATACAAGAAAAAGTGCATCTTTGTTGTTTTGATTAAAACACTTACATGGTGTTTAAACTTAAAGTCCCCTTCTTTTGCATTTATAAACAGTACACAAACATTTAATAGATGTTTTTTTTAACTCCCTATAATGTAGTTATAAGCAGCTATAAGGACATTTAAGTGTTTATGAATGTACGGTATTTTTAACTTCTCCTATGATGACAATTTTTCTAATATTACACAACTGTGTTTTACTATGTGGTCATTATGTGTTTATACACCAGCTTATAAATGCCCAGAGGAGGTTCACCCTGGTCTCTCTCACTCATAACTTACATTTATCTCACTCTGTCCTTTATTTTGATGAGAAGTTGCAGATATAATCAAACACCAAAACAAGGTCATTTTTTTATTTTCATGAATAACAAGAACATGTAATAAAATTAAAAGCATGTTGCACACTTCATCAGTGCTGGTCCAAGGCTTTCATGTTACCTGCTTTCCAAGTATTTCATCAAAAGCATCAGAATAAAGTGGTTTATTACATCTGTCAGGTGAGTATATTAATTAAAAACATTTCAACGTCTGAATCTCATTTATTATTATCATTATTGATTCTTATTGTTTTATATAGGTGTTTTATAACTTCATTGTCTTCTGCATAATACATACTTTTACTACTGATAATACTTTCATTTGCATCCTCCACTGTCCAAGGTGTTGCTCCTGCGACCTCCAGGAATGTGGAAGCTGTCGAAGTTTACCAGGAAACTTGAGGTATGTTGTCATTTTTGTAAATTTTTGGGGCTCCACTCATGCTGTCAATAGTGTATTGGTTGTATCTGGATTGATATACGCAACCTGAATTTGTTTTTGAATTTACCCCCAGATGTGTCAATGAGCAAAAGACACCGATGAGGCCAGGTAGCTACAGTGTAACGAAGGGAAACGTGCCTCAGGAAATAGTTTAAATAGTTTATGGGATTTTTTTCACATCAATGTTTCCCCTTAAAATGCACTCTGATTGCACACAATTTAGTTTTAATACAATTCCTTTCTCTGTGTTTCATTCTTTAGTATGCAGGCAACTCATCTGAGTGTTACAACCAGGTTAAGATTATAAAATGGATTTTTTTTTACCTGATAAATTGGTCATTTTGCTATTAGTGAAAGTGTGTATTACCTACAGTCAGTGGTGGGATAGATTAAGTACAATTACTCAAGTACTGTACTAATAAAGTAAAGTTTTGAGGTACTTTACTTGAGTGTTTTCTTTAGATGCTGCTTAATACTTTTACTCCGCTACATTTATTTTACAGATAAAGGTAAAGATTTACATTTTTAATTGAAAAAACAAACAACATATGATGAGTTTAGAAAAAATTGTTAAAGATAAAACCAAGTTGCAACTAATGAATATTTTAGTTATCGACTAATCTATTTTTTTATTGAATTATTGTATATACAGTAGTGTAAATCATCTCAACCCTGAGCAGCTACAATATTAAAATACTGCTTACATATTAACATATAATAATGTAATATATATAATAAAGTAACCCTCTCAAAGGGGCCATTCTGCAATATGAGTACTATTACTTTTGATACTTTAGGTTTTTTTTAATGTTAATTCTTCTATACTTTTACTTTTTGAGTAAAATGCAGGTCTTTAGCTTGTAATGGAGTATTGTTATAGTTTGGTATTGCTACTTTTACTTTAATAAATGATCTGAGTACTTCTTCCACCACTAAACTGTGCCCCCAACAGTCATTCAGCACCCATCTAAATCCACTAGGTGGCAGTCATATACAGTATGTACTGTGTGATTAAACCCCTCTGAATGATGCACAGCACACAGCGATGAGTGAACTCATTAAACTGTGCAGTGTAGTTCACAGAGAAGCACATAATAATAATGATAACCAAAACACAATTATGAATAAAGCTTTGTGGAGATGTTCACTCAGCGTGGGTAATCTGTGTTTTCTTGTTTATTTTCGTAACTGAATGACTGAAATTAGATGTTATGCAACAATATTGAACATCTTTTCCTCTCAAAAATTGTTTGACAACATGGTGGGCAGCCACCAGTGATGACATTAACAGAAAAAAAGACCAATTTAATACACTTAGTCTGAGTAATTATTGTCACTATTTGTTGTATAGCCTGTTGCATTTAGTTCCTGGAAGCAAATCATTACATCATAACATCTGTGCTGTTTGTTGTCAACTAAAACTAACAAGTGCGTCATCATATAATTATCACAATTCCAATCATCATTTCATCAACAACGCAAACAAAAACACATTTGTCAATTATTTTCACGCGCATGTTTCCTTCAAAACAGTCAGATGTCACCTTCATTGAACACTACATCATTGTTTACATGTTGCGTAGTTGTTTCACAATGAGTCCGTTTTCAGAGGACAGTACATGTCATGATTCACATTTGATTAAAGAGAGGCCGAAATTAATGTCCTGTGCACATCCTTTTAACAAGCTTGGGGTCGTCTCGCCTCGTCTCGTCTCGTTTCGTCCGTGGAAAAAAAAAACTTGGCAATATATTTCTCCCAAATCCCTTCTGGAAGTAATTAATCACCATCATACAAGGGCAAGCCTTAAAAGATTTCCAATATTTGCTGAAGTGCCCCCTTGTTCCTAATTATATCTCCCTGCTTGTCCCCCTCATTATTTAGAACTACCCACAAAAAGATGCAACAGTGAATGGGAACACCCCCAGCCCTCTTCCCCAAAGAAAATGTTTAATAGCAAATGAATGAGTGAGTTACTGTGCTGCCATAAAGGCCTTAATGAGGTAATTTTATTAGTAGCGGCTGCCCAGAACTGTTGGAAACCGATGGAGGAAACAAACAGAGAGAGGCAGCATAGAGAAAATTAGTGTTACCCGATTCATTAATTAATGCATTAGTGTGGGCAGCAAATTAACTGCCCCAAAAAATCCCCCATTCAGTGAAGATTATGATGAAAAAAATACATTGTTGCCCTCCGACGTAATTACAAGGCAGTGCAAATTCAATTCTAATGAGGCGAAAGGCACCCCCTTAACATACATCCCCTATTTCCCACTCTAAAGGGGCCTGCTCTTGCTGGGGCCTAAGTTTAAGGAAGTATTGAGAGTGAAGGAGACAATAATGAGAGATCGGCCTGGCCTTAAGTGCTTTATACGCTGCAAGCAGGTAGAGAGGATTGAATGGCTCTCTTTCTGGGACTCCTGGGGGGCCTGTCTTCCCAGCACAACAACACTTGGCCCTGAGAAAAGGGTCCGCTGAGGAGCCCGCACAGTGAATGGACCTGTGCTGCAGCGGGTCAAACTGAATGGCCACAAGTTTTTCAATGATTACAAACTATGTTGTGCCGGCCCGGGCTACACACATTCACGCAGACACACACACACAGTAACACACGTAGACGACCCTCACCCTTCCACCTCTCCCTCTCATTGAGTTATCTTTACTCAGGCTTTGTCTCCTCTAATTGGAGCTGATGAGGGACTAATTGGTAGCTTTTTTACAACACCCAGTACTTAAGCAATGGCAAGCCGAGGGAGGCAGCATGAGCAGAGTTAATGAGAGGCTTTGCACAAATAAAAGCTTTAAAATGGGCCTGTTTCACAGAATGGGGAGAAAAGGAAAGTTGAGAATATCTTTTGTGTCCTCCACATCTTTCACTTATGTGCAGGTATCTGAAAAGAAGAGGGAGTGGCGGAGGGCACACAGTGGTTTGCCGAAACGTTGAGCACTTGTGCGCATAAAGGGATCTGTTCTGCATTGTTTGGGGGCCCATCGTTTAGTGTGTCTGTTAATAATGAGAAAGGGCTGCTCTTCAAATGAATGTGGCAAAGTCCTTAGTGGACAATAAGTGCCCTCTCTTGGCCGGACCACACTGGACCGTGTTGAAGCAATCTGAAATAAAGGTTTAGTCCTTCTGCATTGTCGAGGGTGAGTATGTGGCCTATGTGCGCAGAATTGAGCCAACAAATAATACAGCAGCAAAGAAAGTATTTGGAGTAATCATTAAATCTTAAACTACAATAACTAGAATAAATGGGGCTTGTGTCTCCCGTTGGATGCACTGCCATTTATATGTGGCATTGCAGAAAATACTGAAGGAAAATCTCACCAGATGGTAATTTAAACATAAAAAAACACGCTCTCCTCGTCCTCCTCTAGTGCCAGTTAGAGATTTGCATCATGGTGGTAAACTTAAGAGCACAGCGGGCTCAACCACAGGACGTTTCCTCAGCATGCTGTCGTCTCAGCAGACATTTTTGTTCATGTGATAATGGCTTGCTTTGTGCTTTTCAGGTATGAATAAACACCATGAGGCAACAAGCTTCATTTAACTAAGCCGCGGTGTCACACCAGGAGGTGACAAGCCACTCTCCCTTTCCCCCTAATGTGACGTGATGGGTAAGACAAACATCTTTAGATCCTCCAGGAACGAGTAGCCCCATGTGCAACACAACTTTGTTTTATCTGATTAGGATATCTAAAAATGTTGACTTATACACACAGTAAGTGGAGGTGAGGCAGAAAATGTTAAGATATGAGCTTTATTGTGGTCAAAAATTAAAGAATGAACAGGTGAAAAGTGTGGGTAAAGATTGATCAAATGCAGATCGAAAATATATTCCAAATAGAGTATTATTTAAATATCAATAGTTCAGGCTCTCGTAACCCCCTAACCCAAGATACGTTAACTACAGCATCCTATAATTCACTGGCCAAATATTTGTGCTGACTCATGTGATAGGCTATTCACAGTCTCAGTGACCCATTAACATCCTACAGGTTCCCATTGTCCACCGCTAAATGGATCCATTAGCATTGCTATTGTAATTTAAATCCTACATTTCCTTACAAAGAGTGTGGTTTAACTCTCTAATGAGGACTTCCTCAGACAAAGCACACAGGCCTCTATTTTCTCTGCTCTCTAATTCCACTGTAAACCTGTTACTTTTCACGAGTTTTAAATGTTACATTAGAGTTAGCATCTAATTTAGAATTGAATGTACTCCACTTTGAATTTTTAGTGTTCTCCTAAACATGCTGTCATTCTTGGTGGATGTACTTACTCATGCACCATCCCAATTTACCCATAGAGATCATTAAGGGTAATCTTTTTTGTATAGATATACAGGGAATGAAATTAGCACCTGGAAGATTTTTCCTTATATTAAGAAATATTATTTTTAAAAAGCAATTCCTAAATTTTAAAATAGTCAAGGATTAAGGTTACATGATCCATATTGCTGCTGTCTGTTACCACTGACTCAGTGTTTACTAGGGGTGTAAGAAAATATTGAGTATGTAGTTATGTTTTATGATACTGTATTGATTCTCAGAACCCCTGTATTGATTTCTAATTAATAGTTTATATGTAAAGATGAACTCGCAAAAATATGCGCCCTCTGTGATAAATGTAAATGCAGATCCCATTGTTGTGATTGCATAAAAAAGTAAACCTTTTTTTTTAAATCAAATTCATGAATATGGCGGTGTGTTCTTTATACTATGACAGTTTTCCTAAAATTCAATTTTAAAAAATTGCAATATATCGCCTTGCTTACAGTACCGCAATATATTGCGATATATTGAATCGTAACCCCTGTACCGTGATACTTATCGTATTGCCAGATTCTTGCCAATACGCAGCCCTAGTGTTACAATTCTAAAGCGTTCTACATAGATTTCAGAAGTGTGGCTAGTAGAAATGTTCAATGACCTGCCACAGTGGCACGTGAGGAAAAAAAAAAAAAATTTTAGACCCTGGTTGTATAACCAAAGCGCCTCTGATATACAGTCACTGTGTGCATGACTATACTATTCAAAACACTATATGGAACCAGTTTGACAAGAAGCAGTGATTACACATTCCTGTCATGCAATGAATTTTAAGATTGAGCTTCTCTAACTTAACTTTGACATTAACCCCTTCAACAAAGAGAGAGGAAACTATTTTTGCCAGTTAGTCACTCTTTATAGGGCGACAAATTTGTAAGATGTAAGTTCAGTATCACACAGATGTGAGAAAACTCCAACTATCTTTTGCTCCTCCATCCTGTGAGTTTTGTCTACTATTTTGATTATATGCATTTTATTACCAATTATTTAAAAAATACAAGACAGATCATAGTTTTTAGGTGTAATATGATAGACACTATTTGTGTAAAAATAACTCTGTTTGGAAACCACATCCGTTGTCTACTTGTGATATAAGTGGTTTTGTAAAGGTGAAGAAATTATCAATGGTTAACAAGCAAAAAGTGAAAGACCATTCCTGATCATATGTGCACAACTATAAATTAAATGTATCCTTTGCCTGTCATTACATTACTGCAGCGTTAAACCCGTGCACATCCATCCTTGCCATTGGCTGATCAATAGTCAAAATCTCTAGATTAGTATCACCACAATGGCCTGTTTTGTTCTGGGCTTCGTTCCTGAACCCGTAATCACAGGCCCTCACAGAAACTGATGCTGCACCTCCAAAAGCAATAGGAAGAAGCTGGCTGAGAGGAAATAGAAAGCGACTGACACATAATTGTGTCATCTCCCGTCTCCCACTAAGGCTTTCAGACAGCAGTGAAAGCTCCAGCACTGCGAGGTCACTTAACCTTTCTCTGACCTCATGCAGGCTGACGAGCCGGTGCAAAACAACACAATAATACAACAGGGCAGCAGCTGAAAGGACTAAAACCTCTATGTGGATTTTGACATACCAGATATGTTTGTTGCTTGTTACAGTGTGGGTCTTTGATTGTTAATTCAGCTAATTTGTGGATCATATAATACATTTTTAATACACAAATACTGTGTACTATACAGCACTAGAGCTAAACATATTTCAATGTAAATGACGGCCTTTGAAAGTACATTTTTGGATACTTTAAGTAACTTTCATCATGCTCAATCACCACTGCAACATCATACATTTTTAGGCAAATGGGATGACATCTAGGCATACTACTACTACTGCTGCTGCCACAGGTTTTCTCTCTGCTTGTTTGTGGTAACATTATAACTGAGAACTTAATTCAGGAATATGCAACATGTGAGCACAATATAAGCTAAATTGATTATAGTTTTAAAACTAGATTTTGACATAGGGCCACAGGACTAGTTAACAATGGACAGTTCACATTAGTCAATGTACTTTAGTGGTGAAAATTCTCTTAACAAACTCTTAAGCATTTTTTACAGCAGACATTTTGACCTTTGATAGTAGGAAAAGCAACAATGGCTCCGTTCTTATCTTCTTTGGAGCGTTGGTGAGATAAAACAGCACCTTGGGCTTTAGGACATTTGGTCCGGTCTAATGCACTACTTTCAGGATATGGTGACCGTTTTATGAAAAAAAAATGTTTTTTAAAGGGACTGTTTGTAACTTCTTACATGTATAAATCAATCCGGGTCAGTGTCCCATGCGCGCTCGCGTGTGGCTACGCTGTTCAGACTCAGATTCCAACACAAACTACACCGAAACACCGAAACCGCAAAGTTATTTCTAGTGAAGCCCGTCAGCAGACGCGGGGGAGACCGTAGCTATGGTCTCCAGGGACGGAGTCTCTGCTGTATTCTGCTACTCTGCCTGCTTGCTTTCACTCACACACCGCGCTCGTTACTCGCTCAGCTCGCTCCACCTCTACACGTGTATGCGCGCACACTACACACTGCAGAAGAGTTAGTTTAGCTCTGAGAATATCTAGTGGACATTTGTGCAAAAATAAATGCTGCAGCTCCTCCAGACCAACAGAGGTTTTCCATGTCTTGTGAAGTGACGGGGCTCCACAGCGAGAAACGTTATCATCTCCGACCGGGTGCCGGTGTCTCCCTCTGACCGCAGTCGGGAGGCTGAAGCAGGAAAAGCCATCACTAGGATCAGCAGTGATTCATGGAGAGACCTTCGTCTGGTCAGCTAACATTACTGCCAAGCAGGTGAAATATAGAGTGATATTGTGGTTTTAGCTGACGTGTGTCGCCTCAGTGTGTTGAGCGATGCTCGTTCATGTCTATGTAGAGCGAGCACAAGCGCGAGCCCGACGCTGACTTTCGTTGACTTAACGGCCACAGGTGTCACTGTTAACAAGCATTTGTGATTCTTACAAACAGTCCCTTTAACATTAGTATTTTTGACAATGTACAAAAAACGGTTAAATTCAATTTGGGAAATTCTGATGGGGCCTTTGTCACTATTTTCTGACATTTTATATGCCAAACAATAAATCGAAAAAATAATTGGCATGTGGGGGGTTGAAGCTCAACGATCACCTTGGATTTACCCGTGTACATTTACTTGAGAAGGAAAAACTTCCACAGGACTCCGTTGTAAAAAGGATAAAACTAAAATCTTTATTATATAGTATCTTCTTACAGGAGTATTCAAAGCTAAGTTCTCCTAATTAGCAAACTGTACTACGGTAGGAAAACCGCGTGGCTCAGTCCTTAACTTGAGCCTCAACAAACCACTGTTTTTACCTCAATGAGCACAGGAAGCCTATTTCTGTTAAAGTGACGGTAACCTACTTACAGGTCTAACAGAAAGCTTGTATAGTGTTGCCTTTACAAAGTAACACATAAATAAATCAAATGATCATTAAATGACTTTCAGGTTCAGGTGGTTCAGGTGACTTTATTTGTACCCGCAGGTAGATTTGTTTTGCAGCAAAAATAGAGGATGACATCCGTATTGACAATAAGGTAGAGCACAGACAAGAGACAGACATACCAAAAACATGACAAAGAGTACTCAAAGGCTTACTTTTAAAGGGACTGTTTGTAACTTTCTAAACGTATAAATGTAGCGGGTCGGCACACATGCGCGCTCGCATAAGCGCTCGCATATGCGCTCGCATACGCGCTCGCATATGCGCGCTCGCGTGTGACCGGAGCCTTGTCTCCTCTGCATGCTCGCCTTCACTGAGAGCGCGCGTTCTCGCGTACTCGCTCCACCTCTAGACGTGAACGCGCGCTCACTCCACACTGCAGGAGAGTTAGTTTAGCTCTGAGAATATCTAGTGAATGTTCAGTGGACGTTTGTGCAGAAATAACTGCTGCAGCTCCTCCAGAGACAAACGTTACCGTCTCCCTCCTGCCCCCCAGGGAGACACCGGGTGCAGTGTCACGGTTCACGTTTCTCTCTGCGGAGCCTTGTCACTTCACAAGACACGGAAAACCTCTGTTGGTGCGCGCTGTGTCAGTGAATGCAAGCAGGCAGCGGAGGAGAGGCTCCGGTTGCCGGTGTCTCCCTGCAGGCGCAGGAGGGTGAGGCAGGAAAAGCCAACACTAGGATCAGATCTAAATCATGTTCATGGAGAGACCTTCGTCTGGTCAGCTAACATTACTGCCAAGCAGCTGAAATATAGAGTAATATTGTGCTTTTAGCTGACGTGTGTCGCCTCACTGTTTTGAGCGATGCTCGTTCATGTCCATTTAGAGCGAGCACAAGCACGACGCTGACTTTCGTTGATTTCACGGCCACAGGTGTCGCTGTTAAGAAGCATTTCTGAAAGTTACAAATAGTCCCTTTAACCTTTTAACATTTGAATTACTATGAATTAACTTATTCAATGAAATCACTTATTTATCTCACCTACATATAATACAGACTGTGCTTATTTATTGAACTAAAACATGTATACGAAACCTGGCTCCACATGACAGATTAATCGATTATGAAAAAAATATTAGTTGCAGTCCTAATTTGAGTGCATATAAGTATATATATATATATATATATACACAAAGTCTGTATATTTTATTTATTTATTATAATTATTATGTATCTTGCTGACAACCTGACTCATGCACAGAAGGCCTCCTCTAGTTGACCTCAGCTGTGACCTTTAAAAACCCCAAATGAGAGGAAAAAGACCAAAAACAACCGACCAATCAGAAAGCGCCCTGTTGGCCCTGCAGACATCCCGTCATGCTCGCTGTCTCAGCAGCGCTACGTCAGCAGTGATACGGAGAAAACATGGCGGTGTCCACAGCACAGAGCCCGGCTGCTACTGCTCCGTGTTTATTGATAATAACTTTCCTCACAACGCTCATATTTCACCGCAGTGTCGCAGATATCGCCGCCGGTGCCTCGAAGTCAGAGGAGCTTCCTCACCGCCGGTTCGAGTACAAATACAGCTTCAAAGGACCGCACCTGGCTCACGCTGACGGCAGTATCCCCTTCTGGATCCACACTGGAAGTAAGTTTGCACACCAGCTGTCAACATCACAGAGCTGCAGGTCGTCTTGTATCAACTTAAAAACACACAATGTATCAAGATGAGACGAGGACAGATGAGCTGGACGGTTTATAAGTGACGTTTGCGTTTGTCCATTCAAAACTGCACCAGGAAATGCATGCATTTAAGCTGCACTAGCTTTTATAGTCAGCTACAGTGGTATTCAAAACAGCATGATTCGTTTGTGAGAGACTCTGTGTGCAAAGTAGACACGTGCAGCTTGAAGTGTTGAACTTTCCTCTTGCAAAAAAAAATGGGCCTTTGGATTCTTGCATCACACAGTTGCACAGTTGCACAGTTGCTGATATGAGCCTGCAATATAAGCTGCAGCTTGAGGCTTCCATTGCATTGATTTAGGGCTGTAATTTAAAGATGATTACTCTGCTGATTCATGTTTTAGTTACCCAGAGTCAAAGGTGACATCATAAAGTATCTTTTCTCTCCTTTTGTGAGAGGATACTATATAGAGATTCTTGCATCACACAGTTGCACAGATTGCTGTGAGATTGCATGAGATGCCACTGCATTGATTTAGGGGCTGTAATTTAAAGATTATTAGTCTGCTGATTCATATTTTAGTTACCCAGAGTCAAAGGTGACATAAAGTATCTTTTGGGGGATATTTTCTTCTCCTTTTGTCAGAGGATAGGTGACAGGAAACAAGGGGGGGATGGATGTGTGGCATAAAATGTCTGCAGCTAGACTCAAACCAGGGTAATTTTGCATAATTACATGGTCGGTGCCTTAAACCCAGAGGCCACTAGGATGCCCAAGTTGTTTGTTTTGTCCAACCGACAGTACAAAACCTTAATTTATTCCGTTTACTAAAAAATGGGCCTTTGGATTCTTGCATCACACAGTTGCTGATATGAGCCTTCAATATAAGCTGCAGCAAGAGATTCCACTGCATTGATTTAGGGGCTGTAATTTAAAGATTATTAGTCTGCTGATTCATATTTTAGTTACCCAGAGTCAAAGGTGACATCATAAAGTATCTTTTGGGGGATATTTTCTCCCTTTTTGTTAGAGGATAGGTGACAGGAAACAAGGGGGGATGGATGTGTGGCGTAAAATGTCTGCAGCTAGACTCAAACCAGGGACGTTTTGAATGATTACATGGTCGTTGACTTAAACCCAAAGGCCACCCAAGTTGTTTGTTTTGTCCAACCGACAGTACAAAACCTTAATTTATTCCGTTTACTATCACATAAGGCAAAAGAAAATAAGCAAATAATCACAATTGAGAAACTAGCTAATGCTTTGGGATTTGACTTGAACAAATAATCAATTATTAATTTATAGATTAATAAGCTGTTGTGAACATCTATAAAATGTTCAAAAACTGAGACAAAAGAAGGATAAAATTCCCATCACAAGTTTCCAGAGGCCTTGTTTTAATCTGTCCAGCACTCCAAAACCCAACGTTACTCAAGTTACAATGATATTGTAGAGCTGCACAGATTAATCGATTAGTTGTCAACTATTAAATTAATCACCAACTATTTTGATAATTAATTGGTTTGAGTATTTTTTTTCTTCTTAAATGTGAATATTTTCTGGTTTCTTTACTCCTCTATGACAGTAAACTGAATGTTTTTGAGTTGTGGACAATTCAAGACATTTGAGGACGTCATCTTTGGGAAACACTAATCGACATTTTTCACCATTTTATAGACCAAATAACTAATCAAGAAAATAATCAACAGATTAATCGACAATGAAAGTAAGCGTTAGTTGCAGCCCTATATAATATAAAGCTGAAAAAAAACCCCGCAAGTGATAAGTAGTGACATTAACAATTAACTGTTTAATTCTTATTTCAACCCAAGTACTCAACTGTTTATGTAACATGGAATAAACCTAGATTGTACAAACAAATCTGAAGAAAATGTTCTACAGTTTGTGAATGAGGCACTGAGGCAGTTAAAAGATTAGAGCGTTCGCACACCCTGATAATGCTGGCTAATGATAACAGTTAGCTGGCATGAACTTTTTTACATCAGCTCGAGTGGATAAGGATACACGCAGAAAATGATTTCTTTTGTGTGCATGATTATTTATAAAACACCACATATGTTGTTGACCTTTGATTAATTAGTTATGGCACTTAATTTTCATAGAGATCATCTAACAACATGCAAATAAAATCCTGCTTATTCTCTCCCTCTCTCCTCTCCATCCAAGATGCAATTCCCAGTGCAGACCAGGTGCGCATCACGCCGTCCCTCAGGAGTCAGAAGGGCACCGTGTGGACAAAAAACAAAGTCAGCTTTGAGCACTGGGAGGCCGAGGTGACCTTCAGAGTTTCTGGAAGAGGCCGGATGGGAGCGGATGGTTTGGTAAGGAGGAGTGAAACTTTTGTGTTGGAGAATGTGTTACACGTAAGGGATAATGTACCCCTGTAGGGATTTATTTCACAACAATGACCCGCTAGCTGTTCATTATCCCGCTTATTACACGGCTACTTACTTAAGAAATCAATAATTTTACACAAAAATGGTCCTCCAGAGTCCGACATCAGAGCTGCGCCCATAGCAACGGTCTGTTATACATAGCAGCGTTCTGCTATAAAGAAATAACAGACCGTAGAACGCAGTGATTGACCAATCAGAATCGAGTATTCAACAAAGTCGTGTTTTAAAACGTATTAATGCACTCTTGACCACAGTTGTTTTTAGTTTATGTAGCTTCAATGTGTTGTAAATCCAGAACCATCTACTGAACTGGCATACTCCATCTATGTACTACTCGTACCTACACTAGGGCTGAGTATTTATACTTTTTGAGTACTGACCAAAATATGTCTGTAGCATCGAGCATCATGAATCAAACGTTGGTATTGAATGCTTGGTCACATTCTCACTTATGCTTTAATCAAATATTTCATAAATGCTTTAATCAGATATTTCATAATCTAAATCAGTAAACAATTCTTTCTTTCGACTGTTAGATTTTATGTCAGCGGAGCAATGAATGAAAAGTGGTTAAAACATATTGATATTCCCCAAACTGAGGAAGTATTGGTTTGGTATCGTTACAGAAACTCAGCTATCGTAATAATCCTGATACCTCCTACGGCTGCAACTAACAATTATTTTCATAGACGATTAATCTGTCGATTATTTTCTTGATTAGTTGTTTGGTCCATAAAATGTCAGAAAATGTCAATCAGTGTTCCCCAAAGCTCAAAGATGACGTCCTCAAATGTCTTGTTTTGCCCACAACTCAAAGATATTCAGTTTACTGTCATAGAGGAGTAAAGAAACCAGAAAATATTCACATTTAAGAAGCTGGAATCAGAGAAAAAAAATACTCAAACCAATTAATTATCAAAATAGTTTGTGATTAATTTAATAGTTGATGACTAATCGATTAATTGTTGCAGCTCTAATATCTACAAACTATATTTATCCCTAATCTGCACTACCCTGCCGTTTACACTCGATCCACAATTTTTCACCCGAATGATTTCCAACCTCATAATTGAAGAATAAATTAAACCTCTATGTTGACCATGTTGCTGTGAGATTACCTGTAATGAGACTTGAAAACTTTAACCTCATTAAATAAGATATACTGCTTGCCTATCAGAATTTGTATATCATCCGATATGGAGAAATTTGCATTTGAAGAAAGGTGCACTTTCTGTTTATGAGGTGTGTCATGCCCACAGGGTTGAATGACAAACATTTCCTCACCTGACTGAAGAACTGTTGTGAACGGCGTAAACATCTTGAGCATTGCTTGTGCTGCATAACTAGTTTGAGGTTTTTAATATGCATTTTATAATATTGCTTTTCTCTATTTAAAGGGGACATATCATGCTCATTTTCAGGTTCCTACTTGTATTTAGGGTTTCTACTAGAACATGTTTACATGTTTTAATGTTCAAAAACACATTTTTTTCATACTATCTTTCTGAATATACTGTACCTGTATTCACCCTCTGTCTGAAACGCTCCGTTTTAGCGCCTGTCTCTTTAAGACCCCCCCACCAAAAATATGGTGCACCTTTGCAAAGGTAGTTCTCAAGGTGTCGGCGGTATATTCTAATGAGCTTGCATGTGACATAGGAAGGAGGAGCCAAATCTGAATGGCTTGTTGATTCACGTATTCTGATCTAGGCAGCCCACAAAAAACTGACTGGGTTGTCTTATTTCACAGTTTGTGGGTTGGTAGGCACTCCAGATACCCAGATGTAAGAACACAAGCTCTGAAAAAGTGAGTTTTTCATAATATGAAACTCGCCTCTGGAGGATTTCATTGTATCAAAGTGTGACGAATGCAGATCCATTCACAGCAATACTTATATACCCGTCATATTTACTCCCACAAGCCTGAAAGAATCAAATCAACAATCAATCACAAATGAAAATGGCTTACTGCCTTTTGATTTTTGTTTTTTTTAAAAGATGCTAAAACAAACTAACATCTGTGCCACATTTTCTTCGTCGACCAGGCTGTGTGGTTCACCACTGAACAAGGCCTCGACGGTCCGGTGTACGGCGCCGCCGACAAGTGGACTGGAGTTGGAATCTTCTTTGACTCCTTTGACAACGATGGAAAGGTTGGTGTTCATTGTTTAGCCATCACTTTTAATGATTGTAGACTCACTGCTGAAGCCGTATTCAGTCTTTGGCGGCTTCTGTTTGGTTCTTATCAACGGGTTTAGAGGTCAGAGGAAGAGTGTTGAAAATCAAAATATAATTGAAGAAACTCACTTTATATACTCAGTATTAGTTTTGGCTAATTTTTGTGTTAAAAATGTAAAATAATGTATATGTTTTATTTTTGTTGAAACCTATGAAGTATTAATTTGTTTATGATGTATGATAATTTAAATACTTTTAACCCTCTGAGACCCACAATAGACACGTTTTTGTCTTTTCTTAGGGGGGCACAGGGGGTCGTAAGGGGGAGATAGCAGGTCAGCAGTTTATGTCACAGAGAAGTGGTGTACATCATCTGAAAGTTGAGAACCTGAAGATTAATTTGAATTTCAGCACTGTGCGTCAAGTTGTTTTAGTCATAAATCAGAAATAAACCTTAATTACTTAATTTAAATAAATGTTGAAAGTGTATCAGGGCTTAGATCATGATGATAGAAGTATATGATGGTCATTCCCATGCTCTATTGTGTCTCGTCAGTTGTTGCAGCAATTTTGGGGATGATAACATTTGTTACACAGATTTGGTGCTAAATTTAACAATTTTTTACAATTCGAGAATTGATTAAAATGATCAATAATCCCTCCAAAATACCACATTAAGACACCAAGACCTTGAGGAACACCATAGAAAAAGTCATGCTGTGACATAGAATCAAAAGCCTTTGACATTTGGAGGTTTCTGCAAGAGTTGCACTTCTGTTGTGTGAATGGCTCATAAACCTTCTTATTGTCAATCTATCTAGGAAAGCCATCCATCCTCTGAATGCTCTAGGTCTCTAGTTTGTGGCTGTAATGTTTCATGAGGCTGTGATTATCCTAGAGGTCACCACAGGTCATTTTATACAGTGAGGTCAAATTTCAAAAACTGATCTCACTACAATGAAATGGCTACTATATGGGGACTAACATCATCACACATGAATACCATTGGGCTCATTGGATCCACAAGAGACAACTTTACAATGATACCAAATGTAATTGTAATTCCAAGACTGTTTAGGGACCCCGGTATGCAGAAATATTCAAACACATCATTTTAGAATAGGCGAAAATAACACATTTATACTGCATGAATCAAACTGCATGTGATTATCATAAAGTGTCTGTAAAGGGGAGACTTGTAGGTACCAATAGAACCCATTTTCATTCACATATCTTGAGGTCGGAGGCCAAGGGACCCCTTTCAAAATAGCCATTCCAGTTTTTCCTCGCCAAAATGTAGCCCAACTTTGGAGCATTATTTAGCCTCCTTCTCGTGAAGCTAACATGACATGGTTGATACCAATGCATTCCTGAGGTTTTCTAGTTTCATATGATATTCACCTTCAGTCCAGCTCTAAAACTGAACCTGATACAGCCTCTGAAAGACAGCAAAGTTGGTTGGGATCCGCCGATGATCCCGCGGGTCTCAGAGGGTTCATTTGATCTATATTTTTTTACAAGTAGATATATTTATAAGTAGATAGATAAATAGGTCAATGTCATGATAAACAAAGGTTTCATAAGTAGGTCTGTTTATATCCCATTTGAATATTATTTTTTCCAGGTATAGGATTGATATTTTTGAATAAGATTACCTAAAAGCAAAGCCACCTCCGGTCTTCAGATGAACAACAGGATTAATGTGTTTCCTTTGTTTTTCTTCCAGAAAAATAACCCGTCTATAGTTGTTGTGGGAAACAATGGCAACCTTGTTTATGACCATCAACAGTAAGTAAACATTTCTTCTGCTTTTGCTCAGATGTCATCACCAACTCAAAATTTTAACAACTTAAAGGAGATTAGGAAATATGATTATATTTGCTTGGAAAGTAAATAATCCTCTATCTTTCCTAATCTCCTGCGGGCCAGTGAAAGCTTTAAATCACTTTTCCAATGCCATTTCAGTTTGTCTTAGAATTCACACTGTTTACTGTACCACAGTCCAAGTGTTTACAAAAACACACATGTACATGGGCATTAATGTTATTCACTTATTTAATAAACTCTAATCATAATCATACTGTATTTCCCCACCACTCATGTTTAATGTCTACGTGGAGCACTTTGCTGAATGTTATATTTAGTCTGAAAATGTTGTTTTGATCCAGTGACGGCACCACACAATCCCTCGGCACATGTTTACGAGACTTCCGCAACAAACCCTATCCTGTCCGAGCCAAAATAACGTACTACAAGAAGACGCTGACGGTAGGAGAAACCACACACACAAGAGTTATTACCTGTTTATATATGAAGCTGTATATGAAGAGAAAAGAGGCTACCTCATTAACAATCAATATCTAATGTCACATAATGTCTGATGATCAGCACAGTCAGTGGAGTTTTGCTTAGATGCCTCGTTGTTCTGTCTTCGTCCTCAGGTGATGATCAACAACGGTTTCACTCCAGATAGAGATGACTATGAGTTCTGCACAAAGGTGGACAACATGGTCGTTCCCACTGAAGGCTTCTTTGGCATTTCAGCCGCCACTGGAGGTTTAGCAGGTATTATTCTATTCTCGGTTTGTATCGAGTATTCCTCGAACTTAAACTCTACCATCCTTCTTGAGCCATTTAGAAACCAGACTAGTTTTCTCAGCTGAGCTGGAATAAGAAATCATTCATCTTAAAGGAACACTGTGTAACATTTCGGAGGATCTATTAACAGAAAACAAACATAATATTAATTTTTTATCAAATTTTATTGGTTTTAAAATATGCTTTGGAAATTATTAACAAAAAAATTCCATAAAATAAAAAATAAATAAAAATAAAATGATTAATAATAATAATTTATAATAATAAATACCCCCCAAAAAGAGATATATGATATTACACATAACTCTGTTTTCTTTAGTGTATAATTACCTGAACCGGCTGTGACCGCTCCGTCCTCCTCGTGGCGATTGCCTCATTAACGTTATGGTTGCCTTATAGCATTGGGTTTAAATCATTTTTATATTCATTTATAGTCGTTTCTGTTATTAATTACCTTAATATTATCTCAATATGATGAGCTTATTACTCTATTATTATTATTTTTCCACTTTTTCATCAGCATATTTCAACACCTTAACATTACCCCCATTATTACTCTCTAAAATATTTTAAATTGATATTGAAACATAATTATTGTAAGTTTATTATTATCCTATTACAACGATGTTATTAATGAGAATGTGATCATGTTTCTGACCTGCTATTCCCCCATTACAGAAAATAAACTCTGATATTACCGTTGTTATAACCAAGATATTAGTTATTACTCTGTAATTACCATCATCAATTATCTTTTCCCTTAAATTATAACCCCCTAATAGCCTTATTACCGTGCAGCAATGTAAAGCCCTACCATGATTTAAAATATGTTCATTTCTGTTGTAATTTTCTAATCCAGAATGTCTTTCCTCCATCAGATGACCACGATGTTTTGTCCTTCTTGTTGTTCAGACTCACAGAGCCGGGCCAGCAGCCGGTAACTACATTTTCCCGGAGCTCCTAATACTTTCACAATCCTGTGTGTGGAATTCACTTTTCTGTAGCTGTGTTTGTCTGTGTGTGCGCATGCATGTATGTGCACAACGTAGCCCTCTATTGAGTTAACAGAGAGGTTTTCTTTTTTGTCTCTCCCACTGAAGCCTCCACCTGAATCTGAGATTCCTAAAGAAGAGAAGGACAAGTACCAGGAGGAATTTCAGAACTTCCAGCAAGAGCTCGACAAAAAGAAAGAGGAGTTTCAGAAAGAGCACCCAGACGTCCAAGGAGAGCCAAGTAAGAAACCAAATCATAAAGTTTAAAGTTCCTTTTACTCTTTATTATCTTTATTTATATAATCTGAACAAACCAAGTTAGACTGTTTGGAAAATACAAATCATAATATACTCAAAGAAACATGAGTGTTCCCACACATTACAATACCTCATTAAAATGTTTAATAGAGTTTATTTTAATTGGTTACAATCTTTGTATCCTTTTAGTTGAGGACTTGTATGAGACCGTGAATGACCAGGAGATCCGTCAGGTGTTTGAGGGCCAGAACCGGATCCACCTGGAGATCAAACAGCTCCACCGGCAGCTCGCTATGATCCTGGACGAGCAGCGCCGCTACGTTTCTGTCATCACCGACGAGGTCGCCAAGAAGGGGACGAACGCTGAGTCGGGACAGGTGAGCATGTCATTGCCAAGAGATGGGTTCACACCTGATGCGGGAAAAAGATGGTTACAGGATTTATAAATCATTTAGAATTGCATGTTTCATTTTTCACACAAACACAAATGTAGGGGTAGGGTTCTGCTTCTACAAGGCTTCATTTTTAGTCAGTTTTATTGATTTAAAAATGTATTCGGATTAGTGCTGTCAATCAATTAAAATCACACATGGTTTTATCTGTTCAAAATGTACCTTAAAGGGAGATTTGTCAAGTATTTGATACTCTTATCAACATGGGAGTGGACAAATATGCTGCAAATGTATGTATATATTTATTTTCATTCACATATCTTGAGGTCAGAGGTCAAGGGACCCCTTTGAAAATGGCCATGTCAGTTTTTCCTCGCCAAACTTTAGCTTAAGATTGGAGCGTTATTTAACCTCCTTCACCACAAGCTAGTATGACATGGTACTATTGGATTCCTTACTTTTTTGTAGTTTAATATGATACCAGTATCTTCACTCTAGCTTTAAAACCGAGCCTGCTACAACCTAAAAATCGCAAGCTGCGTTAATGTGTTAAAGAAATTAGTGGATTTCAAATTATTTTGCGTTAACACATTAATTTTGACAGCCGTGATTCGGATCATAACAGACCTCTGGCAACCTGCTCAAACAAATTATCAACACACAAAAAAAACAATGCTTTCACTTCAGTGTCATTTCTGTGTACACTTGCTGAAATGACCTGTTTTTATGACAGGTTATCAAAACTCATAAACCTTTTTTATGACCGCTTTATCAAACGTCAACAGTGGGGTGTTTAACCTTCAGACCATCATGTTGTATTTCGCTTCTAGCTGGATACTGCCGGGCAACAACAGTTGGGGACCATCGTCGCCAACCAGCAGGAGGTTCTCAAAAATCTGAATGAGCTGAGGTAAGTAACAACATTGTCGTTGTTGTTGACGTTTGGTCAGTCTTACAAAACTAGCTGTTGTTTTTGCAACAAACATAAAGAGAGATCCGTGATACTCCACAAAAACAAGGGAAATCCTGGCGGTTAAATCCCTGGAATCATATTTAATCTCAGGATGCAGTGGCTGCAACATCACAGGTGTCTGCCAGCCTGATAATCCATCCGCAGTAACAGTCACACGTACACACACTAAAAGCCTCGGCACTAAATGGGATAATCATCAAACTGCCTTGATCTTACCTCTAAACCGTTCGACTCATTTGTTGTAGTAATATAGAAAGCTTAATTATATTTCAGGAGGTAAGCAGTTGCATAATTTACACCTGATGTAAAAACAGGACATATTCTCAGACAGTTTATCAAGATGTTGGCCATGTGGGAAACCCAAAATGTGACTCAGTTTTATTTTAAACCATTTTTTATTGAGTTTTGCAATATTATACAACATTTGTACAAATACATATTCAATCGCCTTTTATAATGTGCCACCAAGGAAGAAGGACATGTATTTTTATAAAGAAGTGGGCACCGATGCCGCTAGACCCGGAACCAGTGGTGGAATGTAACTAAGTACATTTACTTAGTACTGTACTTGAGGGCAATTTTGAGTCACTTGTACTTTTCTTGAGTATTTTCATTTTATGTAACTTTATACTTCTACTCTACTACATTTCAGAGGCAAATATTGTACTTTTTACTCTACTGCATTTATTTGATAACTTTAGTTACTTTGCAGATTCAGAGTATTAATGCGAAAATATAATCAACACATAAAAAAATAACAAAAAATAATAAATTATGTTTTAATATAGACTAAGATAAAAATGTATTGACCACTTGGTGAAATTCACAAGCTACGCGCCAGTATGTAAATTAAAAAAAAACTCATTTACTAGCTGCAACACTAAATATAATAATGTACATACTGTATATCAATAATTATAATCAAGTAATATGATATATATAAATTCTGAAATAGACCATTCTGCATAATGAATACTTATACTCTTTGAACAGAATATTTCTACACTGTGATATTACTACTTTTACTTAAGTAAAATATCTTGAGTACTTCTTCCACCACTGCCCGGAACTATAACATACGTCACGTCACGCATATGCCAGCAGGGAAACAAGCAAACAGGAAGGCAACAAAAACGCATAATAATGAGGACGTTCAACGACACATTAATGTTGTACCTCTACTCTTTAAAAAAAACTCTTTCACTTTAACAGTTATTCCGTACCCGAGTAAACTTTCGTCATCATCCACGTGTATTTGTTTATGTTGAGATCAGCTGTTCTGGTTGGGAGCATCGTAAAACACTTCATTCAAACTTAACAGAAACAAAATAAAACTCCCCAAAACCGTCGTCGTTGGACGTTCCAACAATCACCAACTCTGGTTTGGTTCAAATAAACTCTTATTTCACAGAGTTTGATGTGAATATACCGGCTCTACACTCTGTTTCCCCCACTGTCTCTCTGCCTCTCGTTCTTCAGAGGCAGACCATTGAATTAGCCACATAAAATAACAAACATCGCCCAACCCCATCGCCTACTATTGTCTATATTTTTATACAGTTCAGAGGATGAGATTGACGCATGCTGCGCGCATATACAGATTTCGGAGGAGACCGGCGACGTTGAAAAAAGCCTGCCCTTTCAAAACTACTTGCTGACTGCTTATGTTACTTGCGTTTATTAATAGTAATAATAATAATAATAACTTTATTTATATAGCACCTTTCAAAACAATGTTACAAAGTGCTTTACAATAAAAAAATGATAAAAGTAATAATTAACATCCAGAACTTAAGATCTAAACAAGACAGCAAAAGCCTAATTGAACGAACTGGACTTTGGGGTCAAGTGTACTCTGATCCAGGCCCGAGTCCCTGATGTGAAAGCACCCTAAAAAGATATCACCTCCGTGAATACGAATTCTATCATTGCTGAGACATACAGCATGATAGGTAATAGTAACATCCAGCTGTAATCTCCTCCTTTTAATTATAAAAGATGGTCTCCTCACCACTCTCAGATGACGGCCTGAACAGGTCCGTAATGCTAAGATAATACAGCTTAAGAGATTTTATGATGGTGTGCCTTCCATGACTGTTTGACTTTGGTACTTATAGTAAGTAAGCCTGATTAGGTGTTCAGAATGTAATTTTTTGGATGTTTACAGCTTGTATTTTGTGCTTTTTGTATTGCTTGATAAGGTGCTTGTAGGCTTAGTCACTGTGAGCACGCAACAGATTTAGAAACAATGTCTTCTTCAAAAACCCGTCTCATCCATTTGTGACTGCAAATTTTAATGAATGTTTTTCTCTATTTTAAAAATAATTAAGTTAAGAATTAATATTATCAATCAACGTCAGCACTTTGTCCCCTTTTTTTAAAAATCGACCATCTAAACGAAGATATTATTTATTCAATCATAGCATGTTTGTCCCGTGGCTGCAGTTTGATTGTGCGTCTTAATTTTAACACACCATCTGCATTAAGAATTAATCAGAATCACAAGATATTAAAGATTGTATTTTATGTAACATTAATCTCTTAGTCTCATGTATCATAAAAGAACACAGCTGTTTATATGCCCTAAATCCAACAGGACATTCATCCAAATGATTTTCTTTATTATATTGTTGACCCATAATAACTCACGTGAACCCAGACTCTCACTTAACGTGTCTCATTTGCTAATTCTGCCCTTCTGTAAGTGAATTATATTGTATAAACGGCAGGGAAAGACAGATTCTGTAATGATTTGATTTTAAGAAATCACATTATCAGATTGACACAGTAAATAAGTTGGGTTCCCCAGCAAAAGGCTGCAGCTGCTCCCTCTAATGTGCTAATGTGAGCGACCGATCTGTATTACTTTGTAGATTAAGCTCTCAGTTTATCCTCGCCCATCTTTTAAACACAGAGTTTATGATAGGACTTCATCTCAGACTCCCAAGGAGGGCTTTCTGCTCATAAATGGGTCACTTGTAGCAGATGAAGATTAGATGTAGGCTTTAATAAATGCTCACTTACTTTCTCAAGGGAGATTTTTGTTCCCCTCTCTGTGAAACAAATTAGATTTTGTTTATATGTCATCCCTGTCCATCCTTTCAGACCATGTGGCCCGAGCAAGAAAAAGGCCACCATCTTAGCACCATTTTGTCCTTATCAGATTAGTAGTCTTTAAATACATCTGTCGTACACAGGCAAAACATGGTTTACCTCCAATTGATTTCTTGTCACAATCCTGCCCTCGGGGCCTTTCCTACTTACGCTGCTGGAATTCCTTTCATTTGTCAAGTCACTTATTTTTTTTTTCTTTCTAATCGTCTTAGATGTGTTTAAGATGATAAGGGAAACTTATTGCTTTCTCCCTGTAAGTAATCAACTTTAAGAAATTACATTTTGTTGAGAAATATGATCCGGGCTTAGATGTCTTCATTCTCTTCTGAGAATGGTTTACACACTGTATTTCATTTACTGATGAAATTGAAAGTGAGGATACAGATTTACAGATTGTCACATTTTATTACTGGTGAGCAACGACAGGCATGGTTTTGGATTGTATATTTTATTTGTTGTATTTTTGAGGTGAATCATGTAAGGGGGAATATAGGTTTCTGTAGTAACTATATTACTATAGACACATACCCCCATTAGCAGATATTAGTGGTGATTTTTAACCTTCGGATCTGAAAAGTGAAGCCAATGCGGAAGTGCCTTACACTTGCATTCTCTCTAACAGCCAGCAGGGGGCGAATCCTCTGGTTGCAAAAAGAAGTCTGATTGTATAGAAGTCTGAGAAAATGAAGTCAATTTTCTCATACACTTCTATACAATCTGATTTCTTTTTGCAACCAGAGGAGTCGCCCCCTTGGGCTATTAGAAAGAATAAAAGGTTAAGGCACTTCAGCATTGGCTTCACTTCTCAGACCCGGAGTTGCCCACTGATTTCAAGTCTTCTTCGATACAGCATGATGTTCATTTAGTAAATTATGGTCCTGTTTAGAGTCAAATAGTCCTTAAAGTCTGGTATGCTTTAGGGCGGGTATAACTTGTGATTGACAGGTCGCTACCACGGTGTTGTCCGGTCTGGGAGTTGTCTGTGTTTTCGTCACCCTTTCACAGTGTGTCTTCAGTTCATGAAAGTTAACATTTTGGTCGCCTAAAATGTCTTATTCAGCGTTTGGTTGTTCTTAGCCCCGCCCTCTCGTGTCACTTGTAGTAGCAGAAAACCAAGATGGTGATGGAAAAAAGCCTAAACTCAAGGCTTCAAAACGGCAGTCCACAAACCTATCAATCTCAAACATACTGTACTTAAAGGAATAGTTTGATATTTTGAGAAATACACTTGACTCTCCGTTGGTTATCACGCACCTGGCCAAGAAATAGCACATAACCCCTGTTAAAACCACCACTGTCATTTTTACACGTTTTTGTACAGATTAAACTTAAAATGTGTGACATGTTAATTAGAGATGCTGGTGGGTTAGATATAAAATACAATATACAATAGTTATATTAGATCTGGTATAACTGGTAAAGCCCATATTATACAATTTGTTGTGACCGTGCGGACCCGTCTGCACAGCCACTGCGCTACAGGTGGTAGCAAAGCGATAGAAGTTGCAGATACTTTGCGGTCGGTGCATCCGTATATCTCATCACAAAAACACAGAGAGGAAATGTGTTTACCTAAAATACTATAACTTTGAAAGATACAGACTTTGTTTCGTGTAATTCAGACGCTGACAAAACCAATGACGATATTCCCCATTGTGGACAATTATGTTCCTTACTAGCTGACCGACCAGTACAATACATTAATGACTATATTTATTTGTTTCTGCTTCATATGCTTTTTTTTTGTTTTTCAATCACTATTTTTTTTTTTTAAGCATCATGACTAGACTCTGGATTCCAGATAGCGCTCCTCTGTGGTCCGTTTCTTAACCTCCCGTACATGTAATCTGCTGTAAGAACATGTTTTGATAAGGGATTAATTCAGCAATCATGACCTCTTTTATCAGATGGTAATTTTCTGTTTTTCAAACTTTGAGAATATGTAGCCTCCAGTGAATAGGGATTAAGGGATTAATTTTGGACAATTTGTATTACTGTAAATAAATGATACCACACAGCATATTTACTGTACATCATGTTTCCCAACATAGATTAAATACAATTTGAATCATGTGGAGTGAAGTTTGAATTAAATTTGAATTCACTCAACACATGATTCATAGTCAAAAGTAAACATTTTTGACTATATTGCAGATATATATTTATGTGGTATTAAAAGGCTGTGGCACTAAAGATTATTTATTTCACTCTTGTGGGGGAAGCAGTTGCATTATTAATATTTATCTCTTCTCTTTGCCATTTGCAGAAACTCCTTTTATGACTCACTGAAGCAGATCGGCGCAGCCCAACACCAAGGTAATGCAGTCGGCGCGGGAACGTACGAGACCATTCAGCACTTCAACGATATCAAGGAACATCTGCACACGGTCAAAAGGGACGTGGAGCACCTGGTCCAGCGTAATGCTCAGGTATGGATCAAAGTGTGGAGCCTCACATGAAGCAGGTTAATAAAACAGATCAGAAGTGACTGAACTCTGTGCTCTTTTTTGTTTGTGTGTTTTCATGCAAAGAATCCAGGAGACAAGGTTACGAAGTGCCCCGAGCCGCCTCCCATGCCTTCCTGCTTATCCACGGTTCATTTTGCAATCTTCATCGTCGTCCAGTCCATCCTGTTCTTCTGCTACATCATGTACAAGTAAGACACCGTTGTTTTTATTTGACTATACGAGTGCCCGTGGATTTAGATGACTTCCTAGCCAGTCGTCGAATGTAACTAATTACATTTACTCAAGTGCTGTACTTTTATTTGACAACATTAGTTACTTCGAAGATTCAGATTATTAATACAGAATGTAAATCAACTAATAATTGATGAATGATGTATTATTATGGATTATCGGCAGTACGTAAAGTAGTTGAAATTCCCTTTTTCTTTTGCCAGCTGTCCTTCCTGCATTTGGCAGTTTCAATTGGGTTGCATTTAGTCTGGATTATGTATTTACCTTCTTCGTATTTGTCTAATATTATAGTTTGCTCTTCCTTTGTAAAATGTGCCACTATGCCTGTCTGTCTGCAAGTCAGCAGACTTGTCCATGCCTGTGATTGGTCATAAGCTGCAAAAACCACCCCGTTCATGTGAACGCGCTCATAACCCAATTGAGAAACCCTGGGTTGACTTACCGAGTTGATAACCACCTTCGTTGGACCGCTTAGCGGGATCTCGGTTGTTAGGGTTAGTGAAGCCAGATAACGAGTAGACAACCTGGGTATGTTGAACTTGCTTCGTAGTACAGGCCTCTGCCTCCTGCAAATATATAAAAATATAAAAATAAAAGCCATGTGTTAACAAATGAAGGAATTCTGTCCACAGGAAAAAAAAACGCTAGAGGGCTTTTATTTTGAAACAAACAGGAAGTGTTGCGTTAAAAATTATTTTATTTTTTTCATCTCTGTGACATAATCTACAGATACGGATATCGAAAATGTAGTAATGTTGCTGGTATTATGTCAATATACATACAAAAGATTTTTTTCAAATAGACGAGATCTCAAAATGAGACACACCTGACATGCAGCCCAGCTCCGGCTGAGCCATGCGGCTGCTTTAACCTGTTGAACGTGTTCGGCGACGCACATGCGTTCAGGCGTCTTATGTAGCCCGAGCGTAAGTAACATTTTGATGCTAATAATAAGTGTTGTACTTTTCCTTCAGTAAGATTTTGAATGTAGGACGTCTACACTGGTATCGCTGAGAAAGAATAAAGATCTGAGTACTTCTTCCACCACTGTCTCTAACACTTTGTGTGTCTCCTTCTTTTCTCTTTTAGAAGTCAACAAGAAGCAGCAGCCAAGAAGTTCTTTTGATGAAATGCATTTCTGGACAGAAAGTGTTGTAAATGAGGGAATGTCTATTTTGGTAAAATTTTTTGATTTTGATTATTTTCAGATTGTAAGTTATTTTACGTGAAAAAATTGGTTTTGTTGAAGAAGTTTATTTTAATTAATTGCAGATTTTTAATTTGATCCAGTAAATTGTTGTGTATGAATGCTAGTGTGAGACCTCTGGATTTCCAACATGATGTAACATTTTCCTTACAGTATTTTTGGTTGGTTGGATCCTTTTTTGATTTTGTTTTCAAAAGTCAAATCTGCCCCAGTCCTATTTCATGAAACTGAACTGACAACAAAAAAAACCTGTGTTTTGAAATGTGCAATTTTGTATAAAATAATTTCTGAACTATTGGTGATGAAAACTCAGCACAGATGTCTGCCTCTGTTTATCTGCTTTGATCGAGTCAAACACGGACGTTACATTGACAATTTTCATAAACAGAAAACCCAAATCACTCTGTGGTGTTTGCTTATTTCATCACGCGAAATGCTTTTCCACAAAACATGCATCTACATTTAATAAGGCAAAAGTGAGCACGACTCACATCACCCTGCTCACTGCTTGACCCCAACTGAAGTAGGACCAAAGGTTTTGCCCTTTTGGGAAAATTTCACAGTTTCAATTCACAGTTTTGGCCAAAATGTCAAAGATTTTGGGCACCCTGGACTTCTAACCCCCAAAAGGCACAACACTGTCAACCATCATACTAAATTTGAAGTTCCTAAATTAAATAGTTTCTGAGTTCTGCTCCGGAAACAAAATTGAGGTCGAAAAAAAAAATCTGTTTTTGGCCAAAATTTCGAAAATTTTGGGCACCCTGGACTTCTGCAGGTATAATGTTCACCACCTTAATTTAGCGTGTAAGCATGCTAACATTTGCTAATGAGCAGTAAACACAAAGTACAGCTGACAATCCATCCAATAGTGGCTGAGACGTTTCCAGTCTGGTCCAACTGAACTGACGTTGCCATCAAACTCTCAGTAGCATTCTGCTCAGTCGGCAATTAACTGACATTCATTTGATTGTGATGCTATATTTACTGGCGGTACGGGATTAATACGGGATTACATGTCCAGGTAAAGGAAACCTGAAAGTTTATCATGGATTATTTAGACATTGAAGCAGTTTACTGCACATCTTTACTTCACCCTCCTTCCACATTTTAGACCTCTTTGTCAATCCTGCAGCCCAATGTTAGGCAGGTACAGTAGAAGTAAGTGTTTAATTAAATCATGCATATCACTGTCAAAGAGGGTGACATGTGGCAAAAAAAAAAAAAAAGATATACCCCTGGGCCTAGTGGTCTAAAATGCATAACTGAAACATCCAGGTTAAAATCTCTGCGGGAATGTCACAATCTCATAGTCCTAACATTTCCTGTTGCTGCTTGATTGTACTATTGAAAAAGGCAACAGCGAAAATATGAAACAAACAATTGACATTGTAATATGACTGAAGATATTGCATGACATCTTTTGGTTGCAGATGAGCATTTCTCAAATGTTTGAGTGCTCAAGAATAATAATCTACAAGTACTTCACCAAAGCTTGCAGATAGCGATGGAGTGATAGGAGAGCTGTCTCCTCCTCTCATCTCTCATCCTCCTGTCAATCATCCTCCCACTCCCACTGAACAATAGCACGGCATGAACGATGGCCCCAGTGGGGGATAAACAAGACTAGTAATCCCGCTCCTCTCTTTCTCTCTCTCTCTGCTTGGTCTCAGCGGTATAAGCTGCACACAGGCCAGTCAGTACTTTACTAATATGATTAAGCACTAGTGGGCGGAAGCAGCGTATGTGTGGTCCAAAAACCGAGGACAGCCATCTCCAACACCATTTTTATGATGCACCTAGTCCTTCCAAAGAATGCACAAAATGTCAAAATGAATAAAGAGAAAGATCTACAAAGGTCTGCATGATTTTAAAAATAGGGAAAACAGGCCATCTGCCTCTTAGCATAGTGGAGCAGGGAGGATTAAATCCAGATTATGGCCCTTATGTGTGTGTGTGTGTGTGTGTTAGTGTGTGTGTGTTTGTGTCTGTTGCTTGTCGTCAGTGTGTCCTTGGCTCCGTAGACAAGCAGCAGGTTTGCTACAGAGCTACCACCGGATTTTGACAGCTATAGGAAGCCGAACCGGAGGGCGCCATACGGGGAGAGCAACATCACTTTCACCTACAGCAAAAATATTCTCACCCCCTTCGCAGAGTGAACAGTCACACACAACTAACTCGAGATGGCTTTCTTGATCAAGAGCATGATTGGGAACCCCCTGTCAGGAATCGGTCTCGGTGGTGGAGGTGACAAAGAAGAGGAGGCCGCACCCACAGATCCGGCAAAAGCAGCGGGGATGACACGCGAGGAGTATGAAGAGTACCAAAAGCAGGTGGTGGAGGAGAAGTAAGTAGTGACATGGACAGTGCTCCATTTTGAAATTGATACCATCGGCCCATCGCAGAACAGTATGGCTGCAGAATACAATCTGACCTTGACGAGCTGTTTTCTCCTCCCCTCCACTGTTTACTTCCCCCCCTCTTTTGCACTTCCATATCTTTTTTAACCTAACCCTAATTAAACGTAAACACTCATACATTTATTGTTTTCCTGGGTTCACAATAAGCAAGCGATGTTTTTGAGAGATGCATTTGTTGCTGAAGGTCACACCTCCTCCATAGTGGATTTTTTTTTTCTACATAATAACCCACTGAAACTAACGGTCACGCCTGAATCAATAATCTCCCATAATCTGACATCTATTTCTACATTAAGAACAGTTACGGGTGATATTTTGAGGAACTTTCTAGATTTAAAAACAAACCGAGTAAGCAATTGTAAAATGGCAGTTTTTATTCACAGCTCGAAAATATTGGAATAATTTAAACTGTGACAATAAAAATCCTATGATTGCTTTCCACCGCTGCACAACCACAGAATATCTGCAATTATAATGCACAATCATATTTATCTGTTTTATTTGGATATCTATTTGAGGTAGCTGTCGTAACAAAGTCCACAGAAAGGACAGTTCGTTTTCTACAATCGAGATGCAGCCTTTTTTTTTTTTTTTAAAAGCATATTATTGTGCCTCTTATTTTATTTCCTATGGAATATCTTTTTGAATTTATTTTGATAAGACTTTTGAAACTCTACAGTTATTATGAGCAGCAGGTAGCTTGGTTTTGTGCACCACTGCGTTGCTGTCCTGTATGTACGAATGTACACTTATCAACAATGTGATGAATTCATCCTAAATTAAATTTAAAGACACTGTGTAAATAATATTTTCTTTTAAAATTTGGACTTTTGTGATGCATAATATTTTTTTTGCAGCATCAAGCAGATCCTGTATTACATAACAAGATTAATCCGGCCTCTCCACTCTTGTGTTTGGGAAATGACAATTCTGATACACACAAACATTTGATGGAAATTTAAAAAAGGGACAGAACGTGAATGTTCTTCTTAAAAAAATTTTCAAATATTTTTTATAATCTGTCTGACCAGATCAAGCATTTTAACGTATAGTTTGTTAGAAATTTCAGTCTGCTGTGTTGTTGTTTCACTACGGTTCAGGTTGCTTGATTTCAAATCTGCTTGACTCAGTCTAGCCTAATAATCCCATCTTTAATTAGCTGAGGGAAAGTACCCAAGTCTCGCTTTGCAAATACAGAAATACACAGGTTCTCGCAAAGGAATTAAATAAATGGGCTTTGATAACTTAATTGAGATAGAATTACTAAAGAAAATGTTGAATTATTATCTTCTAGTGGCCTAAGATGTTGACAACACTTATTAACATGTGCACATTATGTTGTATTCTATGAATCTAAACTTGGAGTAACTGAACTGAATAAATTTAGGTCAGGCATTACAAATTTAGGTAATAGGGTTGTTTGCAGTTTCGGAAAGGATATCCTGTTGCAAAAACAAAATTTAAAAACATTAAATGGAGTCATATTTTTCATCAAGTAGTACAATAAGACACTTATTAGACTACAGCATCCAATTCACCTGACAATGTCACAATTCTTACAACTCATGCATAAAACTAGCATGTAAGTTTAAAATACATTTTGTGATATTTACAGTTAAAAGCCAATGAAGATGCACATATTGTACCAAAGCTTTATTTTGACTCAAATAGAAAATATTTGTTAAATAAACAGAATCCTAATTGACACCTCATTGGTTAAATCTAAATCTCCGTCAGCAGACATCATTTCCTGCTTTAATTATATTCAGGTGAACTGGAGGTTGTTGTGTTGAGCTAAACCGTCTCTCTGTTGTTTATCTGATTTGACCGATGTGTATGTATGTATGTACACAAACAAAACAGACTGAGCCATCAGACGGGAAAATATTTTTCATGAAAATCCAAATGCTGAATGATCCGTTCTGCTGCTCTTGAGCCGCTGATGACAACACAAGGTCGTACAATTATTTTTTTTTTTACAGCTTTCCCCCTTTTGTATTTCCAGAAAAGAGATTAAAATAAATAATGTTTACTTTAAACCAACATATAAAAGTTACCGTGCTAATAATATATTATATTTCTTTTATTTCAGGATGGAGAGAGATGCAGATTTCTTACACAAGAAGGCAGAGAGGGCAACACTCAGGGTGTGCCTCAGAGAAAAATACCGGCTGCCGAAGGTAAAGAGTTTTTACCCCTACAGTTCAAGTGTAACTCATATTTTAAAGTGTAATTTATATTATACATTAATAAACTCTCCTAAAGAGGTACAAAAAGGCGTTATGGTTGACTCTATATTAATTATTTTCAAGCACTATAAGTAAGGCATAATGTACAGCGAGCATTGTTGTGAAATAAACCCTGACAGGGGTTTATTTCACAACAATGACCCACTCGCTGTACATTATCCCACTTATTACACGGCTACTTACTTTAGAAATCAATAATTTGACACAAAAAACGGTCCTCCAGAGTCCGACATCAGAACTGCGCCCATAGCAACGGTCTGTTATACATAGCAACGGTCTGCTATAAAGAAATAACAGACCGAACGCTGTGATTGACCAATCAGAATCGAGTATTCAGCAAAGCTGTGGAATAAAAATGTTTTATAACACATTATAATGTACTGTAAAGGACATTTGATGTGTTTACTAATGTACAAAATTTGTCAACGATTATAACTTCTACTATGAAGACATATTCTATATTATTTCAACAGTATTTTACAGTATTATTATCTGTTTGTACAGCATCCTCCACTAATGGATGCCCTCAGGATTTATAATTGCTGACAAATACATTAATATACACTTGTATTTGCTTACAACTACAGTATAGTGTGTTACAAACCATTTATTAAGGGCTTATATGCTGCTTAGAAATGCTAAATAGAGGCGTTAAAGTAAAGTGTTACCAATTGTTTTTTTCTTTTTCACAAGATTACATACTGCTTTTCTCAGTCTTTTAATAAGAACCGGTAATTATAATCACCAGTGGCTTTACCGTCCAGTGGTTTGGGTGAAAAAGCAGGATTTGGTGACCTGCACAGGTGGAGCAACAAATAGGTGCTTCATGGTTGAGGTTATCCAACAGAAGTAACTTGGCAGCTTCACCTTGGACGACAGGAGGCGGAAGCCATGCCAGTAGATTAGTGAGAAAGACGTTCAACTCACGTCCTGGAAGACGTTAGCCTATGTGTCCCATATTGCACCTTGAGTCTTACAAAGCCAAATGCCTCTGAGCAGGTGTCCCAGGCTCATTAGGGCGCGCCGGGCAGTGTGAACGGGCTTTACGGAAGAGCAACATCTACTTTAGTGGATGTAAAACCGAGCCACTGCACCATTTTAAAAAAGGACTAAAGAAAAATTAGCTGTAATGGAAGGAGCAAATAAGGTATGTTGGGAATTTATTTAAGCCTTTTAAAGATGTGTCTTTTAATCCTATAAAAGAGGTTGAAAACTTGCTCGGAACAAACTGTGTGTTTTTATGGCAAAAGAGAATTTGCTAATACAGCTTTTCTAATACTGTGATTTTTTATTCATCTGAATGCGATGATGACCTTGGCTGCTGGAGGCGTTTTATTATAGTGTAACGCAACAGACACTCTATTGTTGGGTTTCCTGGTTGAAACAATGGGTGCATTTCTTTTCACTGTTTGTCTTTTAAATTGAAACCATACATATGTGATGAGGACAATGACGGGAGGCTATACATCTAAATCTAATTATTTCCTATCAATGATGTTTACGTTGCATGCCAGCTTGAAAAAGACAAATGACAAAGTGTCTTCATTAGAAGTGAAATATGCATTTTAAATGGATTTTCAACAACAATAAGGCACATAAAGGGATCCTGTTCTGTTGATTCTTTTCTTTTAACGGGTAGGAGGTTGAGAAGACACATGCATGCCATCAAGAGTGAGTTAGAAATATATATATATTTTTTTAATTGTACAAAGTGTACAGTATGAGTAGAAACAAGAGCCGTTAGTCTAATGGAATTAGGGTCTCGTGCAACGCAATAGAAGATATCTTTAGACTATCGTTGGGATTCAGAGAGGAAAGGCTAAGGCAGGACTGAGATAATCCCACAGATTGAAGTTTAAAGTAGTCCCAGTGCACTGACTATTGCATGACTCTTCCCGATATTAAATGATTAGATTGAGTTTGTAGGAAAGGCTTTAAATATAGCATTTCTATGATGCAAATGCCCACGAAGTAACGTCAAAGGAGACTCAAGTCTGCTTCAGGAAAAAAATGTAGAAAACACAGACAGCAGAATATCCTCGAGTGCAGCTACTCGAATGTGGATTAAGACGGATCCTAGAGTTCATCTGTTTTTGTTTCCTAGTTCGCCTGATTGCTTGCTTATAATTTTAATACAAAAACAGACCAATGCATCGTATACATATATATTGTATATGTTTTAATGTGCTACATTAGAACTAAAGTAAAATCAAAGGAGGACAATATAATTAATCAAATAGCGGTCAACAAATTAGGTTTATGTATAGTTAATTTTATTATGTCCTGTGATAAACTGTGGTCGACGCATGCGATGTTTGTCAGATCTGAGTGTCAAAAGGTCAGAGATATTCTGTCTGTTTTGGAAATCAGGCAGGCGGACAGCATGTTAATCCTGTAAAAATCCTTTAAGTCAGCCTTTGGGTTGTTTACTTCTGCCATAAATATACAATCTTTGAGATAATCAGGGAAAACATAAAAATACCCTCCCTCATGTTTTAGTGCTGAGAAAGTTTATATATAATAACCTATTATTATGATAAATTATTATTGAGAAATATTCAATTCAGAGATTGCATAGAATTGCATATCAAATGAGGACGCCTTGTCTTCATTATCGATAATAACACTGAAATTAAGATCTCATATGTCTGCGTTTATGTTTGCGTTTCTGGATTCTGACCGTGTTTTCTCCCCGACGCCGTCGTCGTCTGCAGAGCGAGCAGGACGAGAACATGATCGAGATAGCCGGGGACGACGTGGACGTGCCCGAAGAGCTGCTCAAGATGGTGGACGAGGACGCCACAGAGGAGGAGGGCAAGGACTCCATCATGGGCCAGTTTCAAAACTTGCAGAACATGGACATGGACCAGCTGAAGGAGAAGGCCTCGGCGACTGTCACCGAGCTAAAGACCAAAGCAGAGGAGAAATGCTCCGTCATGTGAACGGCCAGAGATGGTTGGCTGTGTTTGAATGATGAAGACGAAGACGAAAAAGGAAGAACACGTGAAAATTAATCTCAACGCTTAAGACTGAGCTATGTTACCAAGTCTGGGATTCAGTTCAACCGCCTGCAAAGTATTCAGTTTTATTATAAGCATTAAAAAGGCAAATCATTTCTCTAATAAAATAGATAATAAAAAAGGTGTGTTATATCATTACTGCTACCAGTCTGCATCTACTAGAGGATATACTGTAAAAGTGTCCCTATTAGTGTGTTACTGAATGGGTAGTTATATACAACTTATCATTGCAATATACTGAAAATACTTTACATTACAACCACGGTGCACCATCACTCCCTCATGAAGGTTCTCTTTAGATACATTACGTACAAAAGTGACTTTCCCTTTGACAGGCCACAGTACATTTCAAAATGATGATTATTTGTGGAATAATGTTCTCTTTTTTCTCTGTCTATATAACAAGACTCACTTATATACACAATATATATATTTATATATTATACTGTATATAAGTTAAAAATCATTCCTGTGTAATTTGGTTTGTTGGTTATTCTAGATTTTTTTTGTATGTGGTGTTTGAATTAATTATGACATTTAGATTTTTTTTGTCTTTCAGTGTTAATACAAAGCAGAAAATCGTCCTGAGTTTTGACATGTTGATTTACTTTGAATTTCTCCACTGACGCATTTTAATCTTAATAAAAGCTGTTGAGCAAAAACATTTGCAGACATTTTGCAGATATGCACTAACCATAACTTTAAAATACTGAATCATTTATTCTATAAAAATTGAATCAATGTCCATGAATACAGATTAAATACATGGGAGTACTTGTAAATGTATTATTCAAATTTCAAAAAGTAAAATAATATAAACTCACAGTATAGTATGCAGAAAATAAGATAAAAAGCCATACTACAGTATGTTTAACAAGTTATTGAAAAGTCTAAAAAAAATAAGATAGTGTTTCGAAAAAAGTCATAGTACAGTATGTTTGTTTTAGAATCAGTATTATTACTTTTTTAAAAAGTTAAAATAATAACTTCTTATCCTATTCCCTATCTTATCCTATTATTGTAATACTATAATATGACTTTTTTATTCTTTTTTTCCGACGTACTTAAAAAGTCGAAGTATAGTGTGTCGAAAAAAAGTCATAGTATATAATGTCTGAAAAAGTTAAAGTGTAGTATGTCGAAAAAAAAGGCATAGTATCTTCTCGAAAAAATAAGAAAAAAAGTCATAGTATTGTATTTATTAAAAAAAAGGCATAGTACTGTATGTCAAAACAAAGTCACAGTATAGCATGTCCAAAAAAGAGAAAAAAAAAGTCATAGTATAGTATGTCGGAAAAAAGTCATAGTATCTTATGTTGAAAAAATTTGAAAAAAGTCATAGTATTGTACGTTGAAAAAAAAGTCATTGTATTGTATGTAGACAAGTAGTCATAGTAAGTTATGTAGAAAAAAAAGTCATGGTATAGTATGTAGAAAAAAAAGTATAGTACTGTTTTTAGAGAAAAAAAAGGTCACAGTATAGAAGGTCTAAAAAATAAAAGAAAGTCATAGTTTGTATGTCCAAAAAAAGTCATAGTATAGTATGTTAAAAAAAAACATAGTATAGTATGTCGATAAAAAAGTAAAAAAAATGTCATAGTATAATATGCAGAAAAAAAGTCATACAAGTATAGTCATATAAGTATGTAGAAAAAAAAATCACAGTATAGTATGGCCAAAAAATAATAAAAATAAGTCATAGTATAGTATGTTGAAAAAAAAGTCATAGTATAGTATGTCGATAAATAAAAATGTCATAGTATAATATGTAGAAAAAAATCATAGTACTGTTTGTCAAAAAAAGTCATAGTATAGTATGTCGACAAAAAGTCATAGTATAGTATGTTACAAAAAACATAGAATAGTATGCCAGTATGTAGACATACTATACTATGACCTTTTTTTTCTACATACTCTTCTATGACTTTTTTCGACATACTATAGTATGATTTTTTTTCGACATACATTACTATGACTTTTTTCGACATACTATTCTATGACTTTTTTTCGACATACTATACTAGGACCTTTTATTCAACATACTATACAATGACGTTTTTTTCGACATACTATACTATGACTTTTGCTCGACATACTGTACTACGAGTTTTTTTCAACATACTAAACTGACTTTTTTCGACATACTATTCTATGACTTTTTTTCGACATACTATACTATGACTTTTTTACGACATACTATTTCCAACTTTTTTCATCATACTATTCTATGGCGTTTTTTTCGACATACTATACTATGACTTTTTTCAGCATACTATACTATGACTTTTTTATTCAACATACTATACTAGGACTTTGTATTCGACATACTATACTATGACTTTTTTTTCAACATACAATACTGACTTTTTTCAACATACTATACTATAACTTTTTTTTCAACATACAATACTGACTTTTTTCAACATACTATACTATGACTTTTTTTCGACATACTATACTATGACTTTTTTTTCGACATGCTATACTATGGCTTTTTTTAACATAATATACAATGACTTCTTTTGATATACGATACTATGACTTTTTTTACTAATTTTTCGACATACTATACTATGACCTTTTCTTCAACATACTATACTATGACTTTTTTTACGACATACTATACTATGTCTTTTTTTTCAACATACTATACTGACTTTTTTCATCATACTATTCTATGGCGTTTTTTTCGACATACTATACTATGACTTTTTTTACTAATTTTTCGACATACTATACTATGACTTTTTTTGACATACTATTTCCAACTTTTTTCATCATACTATTCTATGACTTTAAAAAAAATGTTCAACATACTATACTATGCTTTTTTTTCGACATACTATACTAGGACTTTTTTGTTCAACATGCTATACTAGGACTTTTTATTCGACATACTATACAATGACGTTTTTTCCGACATACGATACTATGACTTTTTTTCACATATTATACTATGACTTTTTTTAACATAATATCCAATGACTTCTTTTGACTTAATATACTATGTCTTTTTAGGACTTTTTTTCGACATATTATACTATGACTTTTTTCAACATATTATACTATGACCTTTTTTTCGACATGCTATTCTATGACTTTTTTTTCGACATACTATACAAATACGTTTTTTTCGACGTACGATACTATGACTTTTTTCGACATACAATACCATGACCTTTTTCAACATAATATTATATAACCTTTTTTTCGACATACTATACTATGATTTTTTTTCAGGTCACTATACTATGACTTTTTTTACGACATTCTATACTATGACTTTTTTTTCGACATGCTATACTATGGCGTTTTTTTCGACATACTATACTAAGACTTTTTTTACTAATTTTCTGACATACTATACTATGACTTTTTTCTTCAACATAATATACTAGGATTTTTTATTTTTACATACTATACAATGACGTTTTTTTCGACATACGCTACTATGACTTTTTTTACTCATTTTTCGACATACTATACTATGACTTTTGACATACAATACTATGACTTTTTTCAACATACTATTATATGACTTTTTTTTCAACATACAATACTGACTTTTTTCAACATACTATACAATGATCTTTTTTTCGACATACTATTCTATGACTTTTTTTTCCGACATACTATACTAAAAAAAAAAAGTCATAAAAAAGTGATAGTATAGAGAGTTGAAAAAAGTCATAATCTAGTATGTCGAAAAAAAGTCATAAAAAGTCATATTATAGTATGTAGAAAAAAGTCATAATATAGCATGTCGAAACAAGTGTATTTAAAACAAGTGTATTTAAAATCCTCAATGGCTTTTACATTTTATATTATTTTTAAATGTATATCAAATTAAAAATTAAGCAACTTCAAAAATCCCCATCTACCTGAATCAGAGCTAATGCAGTGAATCAAGAAATAGGTCTTAATTTAATTGGGCATTAACCAAACACTTGTTAGGGATGATTAGGCAGAACGGTTAGAGTTTCACATGAACCCAAGGTTAAACGGCTGTGGATTTGTAAAGTCTGGAGATTACCATCTAATAGGATCACCGGACGCTGTGCTCTCTATCTCTCTCTCTCTGGGTACCAGCTATAGAGCAAGTTATACAAGCCTGTTGTACTTTTCTTCTAGATTTTCAAGATGTCTCAACTAACACTGAGCTAATGGTAGTTTAGTTTGACATTTTGGGAAATAAACTCATTTGTATTCTTGCAGAGGGTTAAATGAGGAGACTGATGTCACTCTCATACAGAAGAGTGGCATCAATCTTCTCATCTACTCTCGGCAAGGAAACAAATAAGCGTAGTTCCAAAAATGTTTAACTATTCCTTTCAAGCTTCAATCTCTTATTCACTCCTCAGGGTCAAAGCTTATGTTCGTACTCATTGATCTATTTCAGATTTGGAAACGTCGACTGAAGGACAATCGCTTTCAAATTCAGTTTGAGTTGAGAATTTTTTACCACACATGCTTTCAAAAAAAGTTTAAAAAACCTGCAAGAGGTTTTCTGTCTACATGGTCTCTTCTTTGCTGGTATTGTGAACACCGGAGGTTATTGTACTGATGCCACGAGCTTCGTTCAGCCTGTGTGCAGACGACTGTCAAGGCTAACCGGCAGCTTGAGCTCATGAGACAGAAACGGATTGTTGTCCACATTTTAACAATAAAACTGAATCAATTCAAACTCAGTGACAGACACCGTACAGCTTTAGCACCTATTATCATGCTCTGTATGTGTGCTGTAAAACATCGACAGCTATCCTCACATGCAAACACAGGAGAGCATCTCTAAGAAAACTAAACCTCTGTCCCCAAAAACAACCACTTTCATCCCCCTTTTTTTCTCTCACTGTGCACAGATATATTCAGCCTGCAGGCAGTAATGATGGCTGTATATCAAATAGTGGCTACAATTTTGCCATATCATTGGCGTAGGCAGAAATCAGGTGGACCTAGCCCGTCCAAGACCAAACATCTACTTAATAGGTTCTGAAATGCATATAAACTGGGGGAAAAAAGTTCGGAAACTTGTTTGGTCGATTATTTCTCTGTAGTTACAATGCTAATTGGCATTGTATTTTACATCGTTGGAAAGCCTGTTTATTTACCTTCACAATGATGTCCAACTTTTAAGGATCTTCCACCTGCTACTGAGGCTCCTGACGGTGTATTAAATTAATAAAGTGTAAAATAGCCAATATGTCTTGTTTGTTCCTTGTTACTGATAGAGAGTTCAGTCCTCCAATCCACCAAACAACTCAAAACAAGAGTCAATTCCAACAGGAGAATACACTGTTTACCATTGGCAGAGCATTTTGGCAATTTTTTCTTGGGTGCTACCCACATAATCAGCTGTGCTGCTCATTCCACAAATGCATGATCCTTACAAGTTGGACATCATTGTGAAGGTAAATAGACAGGCTTTCCAACGATGTAAAATACAATGCCAATTAGCATTGTAACAACAGAGAAATAATCCACCAAACAAAAGTTTCCAAACTTTTTTTTCCCAGTTTATATTAACCAAAATGGGCCATTACAACTAGCCTTACTTGCCTGAATGCACTATAGTGTAATCATACAGGTACAAGCCTTATACATAAGAGGTAACGTTACAGGCACCTGCATGTATACATGCATTCAAGAGTGGCATCAATCTTCTCTTCTAACTCTTGGCAAGGAAATAAATCAAGGCTAACCAGCAGCTGAGCACTGAACTCATGAGACAGAAACTGATTGTTGTCCACATTTTAACAATAAAACTGAATCAATTCAAACTCAGTGACAGACACCATACAGCTTTAGAACCCATTATCTCTGTATGTGTGCTGTAAAACATCGACAGATCTCCTCACATGCAAACACAAGAGAGCAAAAAAAAAATGTTGCTGTATAAATAAACTTTTGCATTTGCTCAAGTCACAACTTTTTCTTACTGTTAATTAAAACAAATCTCAGTTAGCATCTGACCCCCCCCATCCTCTCTCAGGCAAACAAAGGATAAGGTCACCTTCTGTAATTAAGAAGAGCTAAATAGTTTTAGGGGTTTTAACTTCTTTTGAGTCAAATAATGTAATCCCCTTAAGCAGGATTACCACACTGCTGTCAATCTTTGTTTGCCGTTAAGTGGTTATAGCCCAAAACTGTTATTGTTTGGGCTTTTGTTACCCTCTTTGACTCAACACCTAGAAGAAACTGCTTAAAGAAAGTCTGATTTATGAATTGATTTTTAATGAGCCCTCTCGTGTGTTTTAATGAGCCTCAACATGGAACCAGGATGATGTGTCCTTTCAATAAAAACAAATAATTCTTCAACTAAAATGAAAAATATCTATTCGGTTTGGCGACAATATCTTTGATTAAATATTAAGCTGTCATCTTGCAATCCGTGTCCTGACCAGAAATCTTGTAATTATGATTTTGTTGTACCTTAATCTGTGGGCCTATAATCTTCCTTTTTTTTTTTTTTCGCCACAGACTGACATGAACATGACATCTGGAGGAGTGGAAAGATGGTTTTAAGATTTATGTAAGTAGGTTTAGAGCCAGCACTGACTGACTGATGCACTTGAGATGGGGAGGAGTTATAGGGAGGGCGCACAATTACCCCCTAAATCCAAAGGGGCCAAATCCAACAGGACGTCCCACTCTCTGACGTGCAGCGGGGGTGCAGCATGAGCAGGAGGGGTCTTACAACAGGCACTACTTTAAAAGCCCCTCTCTGAAGATGCTCCACATCCACTGAGCAAGACAGGCTTACTGGTGCGTGTCTTGTGCGTAAATTGTCCACTCGACTCTGGTTTGTAAGTGTAATTTTGAGCATTTTTTTTCCATATTACAACCGACCAATGTGGCTTCTTGGATCAACTTCCCAAGTGATGATGATGAAGATGGATGAGCGCCTGTCTCCCTCAGCACGCTCCATCCAGAGCCCACAACAAGGGGACAACAACCCGTCCACAGTCCACAGCATAGAGGCAATACTGGGATTTAAAGAGGACACCCTCTTCCACAAGTCGGCCTGCTACAGCATGACTGAGAAAGTCTGCATGGTCAAAGATGCTGAGCGGAATGTAATCATGAACCCATTGAAGAAAAGTCATTCCTCAGAAAGTTTTGACAGTAAGTAGAATTTTCTCCAAATTTTATACGCATAAAGTCAATTTAAGTGCAAAAAAAATATGCTTATATAACATGTCATGTTATCTGAAGAAGTATATATTTTTTTTAAACTTTCTCAAGAAAACCATTAGGGTGTCGTTTTCTTTGATAGCGTGCAAACTTATAAATAGATGGAGAGATAGAGAGATAGAAACTTTATCGATCCCAAGGGAAATTCAAGTTTCCAGCATCACAGTTCCATAGTGCAAAACATGTTAGTAAAAAGGCAGTAAAAAAGTTAGTAGTGCAAAGTACACTAACAAATACCAGAACTGTTAAAACTGAATATAGTGCAGGGTAACAGCTGCAGGTTGACTGGCTAAAAAAAAAAGTCCTTAAAAAAAAAAAAAAAATAAAGAAAAATACATTAATAATATCCATAGGAAAGAAATAAGAGTAGTTTTACTTTAAATTGATTATATATATTTTTATTGAGCTTTTTATATTGTATTCCCTTTCCCCTTACAGTAGTGTTGTCAAAGCTGGTTGTGTGTTTTATTGCATTCCAATATTTTTCACCAAATTGAACCACAAATGTTCCTCATAAAACAAAATATGCACTACATATTTAAAAAACTCTTATTAATTAGGTTTTAGGACGCATATGGCTTAAACTTGCCATTTTTATCATCCTGCACTGTAAACAATTGCTGTTAATTTACAACAGGATTTCAACAGTATTAACCTGTTATTGCTAAAAACAGTGCTTTACTGTTAATACAAAAGAAAACCTGTTAGATTACACTCATAGGCCGTTTTTTAACTGAACTAAAATGCATTCTTAAAAAAACAGCACTATATTGCTGATCAACTGTCTAAAGTATCATCAGTAACAGTTTCATGATGTATTTTTTTTATTCTGGGACCTGATCTGCACATGTGAGGCTTGTACATTGTACATGATTGTAAAATCAGTGAATTAGCTTTATTGTTCTTCACTCACATGTTGTTATGGTTTGCATTCTGTGCTTGTAGCCAGCTATAGACAGACATTTTTGGGAAAAGTGTCAACAAGTCTATTATAGCCTTTTTCTTAACAAGTGCCTTTAATTGTATTTAGTGTGACTATTCCTATGTCTGTAACCTGCTAAGTCTATTCATCTAGGCAACAAATAATGTTTATTAAAACGTATGTAAAAAATACAACCTAAATAGTGCATTAAAACAAATCAGTAAGATAATGTAAAAGGTGAAAAACAGCTATATAATGTATCGTTAAACAGTAAATTAACTGTAAAATACTGTGAAATTAATAAAAAAAAACAGTATTTTTCATTAACAGTACAAAGCTGTAAATTTCAGCGACAGTATAATAATGTTAATTTTACAGTAACATAAAGGCAACCCTGCTGCCAGTTCTTTACTGTTATTTTACTGGGGAATTATTAACAGTGTAGTCAATTTCAGTTCTTTCCTCGCCTTTTTAATAATGCAGATCCAACTTGAACTCAGATTATTTCATCTTTCACGAAGGAGCACTTAACATAAATGCACATAAATAACACTAATAATAATATTTCTTTTAAAAAATAAATCTTTTTTTTATACTTTATTTTTCCCCCTTTTTTCAAGGCTGTTTTCATATATGCAATCCACTGTTTGTAATTACAACAGTCTATAAACCAACTTTTAAGTAGATGAGCTTTACAGACAAACCCATCAAGTACACTAAAGAGAAAACAACCTCAACATTCAAAACCAAAACCAAGAAAACAATTAACAATATTAATAACAAAAAGAAAAAGTAGAGTTAAAAAAAAACAAAAAACAACAAAACAAACAAAAAAAACACACATAACAAAAACAAAAAACACTCGTGAGTCCATCTGCAGGTGCTTCTATTAAATTTACTTGAAAGACAGGTTGTGACCACAGTTTGTGTCTTGTTTTAACAGAAACTGCCACCACAGTATGTATTCCTTTAACCTAAAATAAAAAAAATAAAAAAAATAAATAATATTAAAAATAAGAAAAAGAAAAAGTAGAGTTAAAAAAAACAAAGCAACAAAACAAAAAAAAAAAAAAAACACATAACAAAAAAAACAAACACCAGTCTGTGTTGTTGTCGCTGTCTGTATGTCCCTTTACAAGTATGTGTATGTTCATTTTACAGCAACATAAAGGCAACCCTGCTGCCAGTTCTTTACTGTTATGTTACTGTGACATTCTTAACAGTGTTGTGTTGTGTTGTTGTGCAGGTGGAGCAGCTGAAGCCTTGGTGTGTCCGGACTCACCGGACAGAGACGGAAAACTGTCTGATGATGAGAACCCAAAGAAGAAACACCGTCGGAACCGGACGACATTCACCACCTTCCAGCTGCACGAGCTGGAGAGAGCTTTCGAGAAGTCCCACTACCCGGACGTGTACAGCAGAGAGGAGCTGGCTCTTAAGGTCAACCTGCCGGAGGTCCGAGTGCAGGTACGTACAGTAGCTACCCCAAAAAACAACCACTTTCAAAGCCTTTCTGTCGTCACTGTGCACGCATATATTCAGCCTGCAGGCAGTGATGATGGCTGCATAACAAATAGTGAACAATCAGGTGCATGGCTAGCCCGTCCAACTCCAAACATCTACACTGTAAAAAAAAAAATTTTTTAACAGTTTTTTTCAAGAAATTTTACATTTTTTGTCTGAATTTCAAAATGAAAGAAAAAAAAAAGTAAAAATTACATGTTTCATTTGTGATTTATATGTAAATGGTCTTAGATTTACAGTATTTTTTGTCTGTATTTAAGCTTTTCTTGATGATTTTTAAAGATAATTATTCTGTTTTTTAGATGTTTATGACTCTATTTTAACATTTAATTTATGTTAGAAGAAAAGGATTTCATGGAATTCTAAAAATATTTCTTGTAAAAATACAGATTTTTTTGCAAAACTTCTGAGAGTTAATGTAAATTTGGGCTTTTGCAACATGGGCTGTATTTATCAATTTTACTAAATATTCACTTCAAGCAATGGTCAATATTATATCATTTCTCTTTCATTTAATACAAAAATGTCAACAGGTCCCTTCATTTATTTTGCAGAAAATGCATATTCTATACTGGAATTTGCTGTTTTTGTGCTGCCTGATTTGCTAAATGTCAGGTTTTGCTCTTCAGATTAACATTAAAATACATGTTTTTGTATATAATTTTCATAATTATTTGTTCAAAATAATCATTAAAATGAGAAAGCATATATACAAATATCCACCTATGTATATTAAGCAACCTGTTACAATAATCATTCAATATTTATCCCAGCATATTTTGCACTCTGCACCATTGCACTACTGTATTATTGTTTACAATTTACAGAAACATCCTGACTCATTTGTATGTTGCTCCTTGTTGTATTCTTTTTTTTATAAATATATTCATCTTCTTTCTTTAACTCTTGTTCAACTTTGTTGACTTTGTTTTTAGCCAGAAATTAGCACCATCAGCCACCAGCTAAATGCTGGTAACAATATGCAAGTGACTGCTATAGATTTGCTTCACTCACCAGCCAAAAAAATCACAATGTGTAATCTATGGAGTGGAGATTTTGGAATCTACCAGACACAGTGGCAGGTGGACAAAAAAAGTTAATTTCCAACACTTTTAGCTGCATTTCTATTAGAAAGCAAAAGAGTCCTGGTGGCACATGTGTAGGCCACACTCATACCTATAGCCTGACTCTGATCCAACAAGACAAACATTAACAGCATGACATAGCCTAGCACAGCAGCCACATATTCACACACACAGCTGACAGACACAACAGCATCAAATCAAATTGTACACTGAACTAAATTCCAAATAAACAACAATATTGAAATAGTCCAACATTATAAAGTAGCTTACTTTTGATGATGACAGCAGGAGACTTGGTGGGCTTGGTGTTGAACACTGAAATTATTTCATCTCTCAAAGGAGAGCATGCAGGAAACAAACAGTTCAGTCTGTAAAGTAACTTTTATGTAACTGGTTGAAGTAGATAATAAACAAGGAGGAGTATTTATTAAAAAATTGATAAAATAAAATTCAAGGCTACTTGTGTTGGTGTTTTTTAGCAGCTGATGTCACTAGGAGCAATCAGGAAGTAGAGAGACAGCAGCTGTACTGATGAGAGAGGAGGGGCTGCTCCAATCTGCCATTTGCTAAATGCACTGCCACCTATGAGGGAGCCTAAAACAAGAAGCACAAATTTGTTTTATGGTCGTAGTCAGGTGATTAAAATGGCAAAAAGAAGCCTTCTGATTGGGTGCCAAGTGTGTGGACCCAGGCTTCTCCCAACATTTGTAATAGGCCTATTTTTAATAAATAAAAGAAGAAAAACAAAGAATCTACATAATAAAAAAAAAAAAACATCCTTATAGGCTAAATATTTATATGAAAAGTTTATTTTTGGGTAGATTTACTATTATTATATAAAGATTTCAGAGATAAATTAGAAATTTAGAGAAACAATTTGTAACATATTAGTTTAATTTGCTGAAATTAATTTCACTTGTAGGGATATTTAACTTGCTATGGGATCATAAATATAAAACTGATAGAAATCACATTGCTCGGTTCGGTACGTGTTTTACTTTTCTAACTGCAATTTTATTTAATTTGGCTGAATTCAAATTGATTTACAAAATGTTAAACTTTTATCACAGATTCAAGATTGAAAGAAACTGGAAAAACTGGAAGTTCAATCAATTTCTTTCGTAAAAAAATCACTAATTGTTGATTATAGCATTACAATTTAATGCAAAGTGCTTCGTTATCATCACTCATATATCTCATATTCTCATCCTCCACATTTCTAAATATTTGAATACTTTCACACAATATTATAATTTACATAATAGCTATAGTTTCTTTTAAGCATTTGATTGATTTTAGCTTTAAAAGTGTGTTCTCCTAACTATCATGTGTGCATCTGCCTCAGTAGCCTTTGCAGGGTTTAGTAAAGTTTGTATTGAGTTTAATTGAATTGAAAATTAAAATCCTCCTTTTTCTTTTTTCAGGTGTGGTTCCAAAACCGGAGGGCCAAGTGGCGTCGGCAGGAGAAGCTGGAGGTGAGCTCCATCAAGCTCCAGGACACCTCCTCCTCCTTGCTCTCCTTCAGCCGCTCTCCCGCCAGCTCCCTGGGCTCCAGCCTGCAGCTTGACCCCTGGCTCTCCACCCCCATCACCACTTCCACCTCCCTGCAGTCCCTGCCGGGCTTCATCACGGGGTGCTCGCAGGGCCTCCCGGGCACTTACACCCCTTCTCCTCCTCCTTCCATGCCCTCCTCCTTGCCAGCCTCTTTCCTCAACTCCCCGGCACTGGGACAACACCATCACCTGCCTCACATGGGCTCAATGTGCCCCCCGCCTCCAGCGTACCACTGCTCATCTGATCCAAGGAACTCCAGTATTGCCTCACTGAGGATGAAGGCCAAGGAACACATTCAGTCTATTGGGAAGACGTGGTGATGCTGTGTGGAGGAGGTTAAAAAATGGACATCGAAACCCAGAATGCATCGTGCTGCATCTTTTTGAGAAACTGACTTCATCCTCATGTTGATGGGATTGTTATTTTGGAAGTTTTTAAAGAGTGAAATCAGGATTAGAGACGTTCACATCACTTATAAGGGTAACACTTCACTTCTCTTGATTTAGCATTCATAAGCAGTATGTAAACATTGAATAAATGTTATATAAACACACTATAATGAAGTTGTACGCAGATATAAGTGTTTATTAATGTAATTGTACCACATCCATAAGTGGAGGCTGGATGACAATGTAATAAAACACAGTTGTAATAATATAAAATGTCTTCATATACTGTACATTAAATATCCTTAACTGCTTACGACTATTATAATGGGTTAAACCATTTATTAAATGTCTTTACTGCTTATAAATGCTGAATACGGGGACTTAAAGTAAAGTGTCATCCTTATAAGCAACTATTTGATCATCTGTGACACTAACTATTAAATTCCTGTAAAAATATGAAACTAATGAACACTGATGATCTGGTATTTTTCTTCTCCTTTGTCTTCTCTACAAGTTGTGTTTACATTTGTTGAGCCCCGTCTCATTCTCATCCAATGTTATGTTGCCAATACAACAAGTCCGTTAGTACCAATCAGTATTTATTCTACTTTTGTAAATGGAGCACTCCTCATTTTTGATTCATCCTTCCTTGCTGATTTTTTGATCTTCATCATGAAAGATTTAACAAATGTGAATATTTTCTCTACACAATAAACTTTATATGTAAAAATGAATTAACAAATTTGTGGCTAATCATGTTTTTCCCAGACATTTCACATTTTGAGACAAGGAGATTTGTCAGAAATGTCTGACCGGATGAAAAATATATGTGTGTACATCAGGAATGACTGTGATGCAAAAAATATATATATAGCAGAATAGATATGACCTGTAGTTGATCTGCCAATATCACTTATATAAAACATATTTAAAGCATCATTAATCATGCTGCAGAGTGGAGGTATATGGAAGCTCAGCACACACTAATTGGGGGAAATATTAAATACAGCTCCCCTTAGTGGTTGATTCCACTAACTATCAGGTTGGGAAAAACAAGCAATAAAACATAAATTTAACACTAAACGCAAAGCTAGTGATGAAGGGAAGCTGGTTGACATTTTCATTCTGTGATTTTGTGGGTTTGCTAATGCTGCCTAAAACACATGATGGGCTCAAATAGGGTCACACATCATAATGTAAATGCAAATTTGGATCAAAAATATCTATTTAACCTCTTTATGGTATCAAGTTTCACACCGCTTTAATGTTTAATCAATTAATTTAAAGACATAATGGAGGGTGTGATAAAGAAGCAGCTTAAACTCCCAGACTTCCTCTTTCTGTTTTACAGATAGAGCTTGTCAACCCACTTATTTCCTCCTCATTAACTCCTGCAAACTTTATCCCATTCGCTCCCGGGATTAGACTCATAATGACAGGGTGAAAGTGGCTTGTACCTCTATTGTTCGCCAATCATCCGCGACAAATGAGGGAAGAGGACAGAAGAGAACACTTTCCTTTGGCTTTAAGAGAAAAGATGTGTGTAACCAAATTGTTTCAATTAGCATTTCCTATTGTCTGCAACCCCTGAGGGCTAATAATAGTCCCCGTCATCATCTATCTTACTGTCCTAAATACACACTGGGGTGTGTTTGTGTTTGTTTGTGAGGAAAAAGCAGCATCAAAGCTCACTGAATGGGCCATAAACTCCTTTTGTCATCTGTAATTATAATCATGATAATTCATCCTGCTTCACTTTACTGGTATACTTAAAATGTAAATACAGGTGCTCCCAGAATGGACATTTTGCGCCATCTGGTGGTACAAACCAGTACTGTAGGGGAGAACGGGGTCAGTTGGAAGACTTTTGTTATTGACACCAAATAACCTCCCATTACTTACAGACTGCTTGAACAGTAATGAAAATAATTTGATCCCTGAACAGATACAGGTGTCTGCTAACAATTTATCAAGGTTTTTAGAGCCTAAACCAAACATTAAAGGCACAATTTTGTGAGTACATTTTCCCCAAATTCTGCCTACTCGGGACGATTGGGACATCTCGTTCTGGGCTAAAAAACAAATATATCATCTGCATAGAAAAAAACTGTAGTCCAAATTTGAAGATTTCCACACTTTTCTTTGAGAAAAAGAAAATATTTTTAAAATTATTATATTTTCATGAATCACTGAGATGTGGAATTTGGCAAAAAAAGGGTTTCTTATTGGCTGCCACTTGAGTAAACATTCACTCAGTGGGTCCCTCCCCAAAGTAACTGTGTCCGAACCGTCCCAGGGAGAGCAGACACGCTTTGGACTCCTGTGCTCAGACAGCTAAAACACTAGCATCAACTTCAAATAAGCTTTCCAACAATATGATTTTGTATGTGGCATAACTAAAAACAGTATGGTAGAAGGAAAATAACAAAAGAGGCAAAAAGGCACTTACACGCTATAGATTTCATAACTGTGAATACAATGTGAGGAATAGTCAGTAGGTCTCCACTTTGAGGTTGAAAGTGAAGAGGGTGCAGCTGACTATGAGCATGGTGAATGACATAGTTGCTTTCTAACTTGCTAAAAAAGGCTCCGTCCCAACTGTCCCCGCTCTCCCCTACAGGTGGAGTTAGTCCTAACAGTGAATGTGTGCAAAGCATGATTAGACATCCACAATGCAGTTATCACAACGTTAAATTTATTCAGCATTCTCAGCTCAGGTAACACGTCAGTCTTTAATCAAACTGCTGCATAATGTGCATATTAGACATTTTAAATTACTGATAAAATAATCTTCTTTTGGGTTTCTTACAGCAGAAAAAAAATATAGAGTGAATATGTGATTACAGGGCACATGTTTAGTAGGTGATGATGATTCAGGTGGAGTCATTGTCTCGCAGTCTCAAAGCCAGAAGAAACAGGTCTGACATCTATAATGAAGAAATACATGTAACCATGACATCTTATTTCCAAACATTTGAAAAATCACTGATGCACTGATAATCCACAAACTGACCTCTCTGAGATATTTGTCTCTGTCCTCTTCTCTCCAGGCACTGTGCAGCCGAAGCAGCCTGTCTGCAGATTGTGGCGTCGTCTGTTTCAGGTTCTTTTGTTGCATCAGAGCCTCCATCAGTCGCTCTGTGACCCCTGCAGCTGTTTCTGAGGGTGTGAGGTAGTCACTGTCATGGTTTGACCCCTGAAGTCCAGGCAGGCTCTCGATGCTCTTCTTTCCCATCAAGTGACCTGGGGAGTTGGACGTAAATGGGATGCATAAATCTGTCTGTGGTCCAACTACTATTTTGTAAACTGCACCATGATATTCTATCATTAAAGTGTAAATAAAAAGCCTCACTTTTACAACATTTCAAGCCTGGATCAAACACAATGTATTCAGTATACAGTATGTCTCCCATGAAACAGCTTTCTTTCTTAAAGAGGCATGTTTAATTACTTTAATTGAATTAAATTCACTGTATTTATTTATTGTGTGTCCAGCAGAAGAAAAAAATCTTCTTGTCTATTTATAGATGAGAGAGATGAGACAAATCATTGCATTATAATAGATAGATAGATAGATTGATAGATTGATAGATAGATTGATTGATTTAAATAAATAGATATAAAGCAGGATGGTTTGCTCAAAATAGATATAAATATATATAAATAAGAATACATATAAAAATAAATAAATGTATATATATATAAATACATTTATATATATATATATATAAATACATTTTTATATATAAATAAATAAATGTATATACATTTTATATAAGTATATATATAAAATATAAAATATAAATCACATATATATATATATGGATATATATATATAAAGCCTGCAGGATATGAAGGGTTTCTCAATATGCTTAAATCATTTCTGATGATTTGCTTAAAATGTTATCACCAAATATGGTGCATATTTAACTAAATAAATCAAGCAAATACAATATTATATAATAATAAAAAATGTAAATGACTTATTATTTGTACTTTATTTTGTATAGATGTGAAGTTTCTCTTACCTACTGCCCAGTGGTTGCCTCGTGGATAGATTTTGCCAACAGCTGCTGCTGCTGCAGGGCTCTCTGAGCAGTGCAACATGCACGGTAATGCAGCCAGAATAATACATAATAAAACCGGTCTGCTAGTCCATGAACAGTAGTAGTACACGCTCACTCCGCCCATGTTATCAGAGAGAAATGTCAGATCTATAAACAGCTGTATTTGGATCCTTATAGCTGCAGTTCTTCAGCTTGATCTAACTTTAGAAAAGCTCCATCAGAAGTGCTCCAGTGTCAGACTTCTTGATAGAAATGACTATAATGATGAAAGTTAAATGCCCCTCCTGATACAAGCTGTAGACGTCAGCAGCTCTTTTTAAAAGTACCACGGTGATGAGAAAGTCACGATGACAAAATCATCTATAGTCTGCAATTAGGGCTGTTATTGATAGCCAGTGTTTGTCCAGAGATTGCAGGGTGACTGCAGGAGGTGTGTCGACGTCATTTCACGACTGATGGACGGGACTTTTGAGTAATTGCTTCCGTTTCAGTGTGTGGGCAAAATAGTTAGTATTCAGATCCTTTACGTAAGAAAAAAAAACAGTAATATCAAAGTGTGTGCACGAGCAAATCAGTTATCAGTAGTAAAAGTATTCATCATGAACCATCAACCTGCCTTGCTTTATTTAGTGTGGTACCACAAAACTTTACTTCAAACAAAAGTTTTGCAAGTTCATATACTGTATATATATATAAATATATATAAATATATAAATAAATATAAGGCGTGATGATTTGCTCAAAATAGATAGAAATAATATATAAATATAATATATATAAATAAGAATATATATTAAAATATATAAATAAATGTATATATATATACATTTATTTATATATATATTCTTATTCTTATTCTTATATATATATATATATGTATATATATATACATAAGTGACCAGGATTGTTGCAAACAAAGCATTGGAAGGACCCCTGTTTTTTTCTGCTTAACTCCTGTGCTTGTTTTTTTATGCATGTTAGTTCCCTAGATAATGGGTGTACTGCCCTAGACCCCTAACAATTTATCATTTTTTATTTATTTATTTGTTTATTTATTTTCTTTCTTTTACCTATAATTATTTTTCTTTTCTTTTCTTTTCTTTATTTATTTATTATTATTATTATTATTATTATTATTATTATTATTATTATCATTATTATTATTATTATTATTATTATTATTATTATTATTATTATTTATTTTTGTACACTTCCTTGCGTGGTTTTAGTTGTGTGCCCTCTGGGTATTGTAATGGGTGGGGGGTGGGTGGGATATCTATTGGTCCAAACATGCTTGTGCAGTGGATTTTCAGAGTTCTTATTCAGAAATAAACTTTGTTCAAAAAAGTACTCATCATGCAGAATGGCCCCTTTCATACTGTTCCTATATATATCCTATAGGGTACTATGAATTATTATTACTGAACTGGCATGTAAGAAGCATTTTAATGTTAAAGGTTGAGGTGGAACACTACTTTATAGGCTACAGCCAACTGTTAGGTAGTTTACTTTATTTCATTACGTAATCATATGTTTTGAATGCTACATTTTAAGGGAAAACATAGTTGGTACAGCTGTCAGATAAATCTTGTGGAGTAAAAATTTCATTCTGTAAAATAGTGGAATAGAAGTATAAAGTAGCATGAAATGGAAGTAGAAGTACCTAAAATTGCACTTAAAAGAGTTAGCAATGCTCTAAGGGGAAAAGACCAAATTGATGCAGCATGGAGTAACAAGAGATGGAGATCTTCTGTGCATTCCAATACTGCCATACTATTTAGCATACCAGAGGAAAGTTTTGTATGTCTCAATACATTCGGACGCATTTTGCAGTTTGCAAGCCAGCATGCTTTTTTGGCTATTCTGACACACAATCCTCTGTGCAACAGATATCTGAGCGCGAGGGTCAAAGTTCAAAGTGCAAAGTTATGATGAAGTAGTATGCCCTAATTGTATGCATACTACATGCAACAGTATGTACTTTGTAAGGGCAGCTGCAGTACGTACTAAAAGTAAAAAGAAAAGGTATGTGATTTGGAACGCAGTGTCTTTTTTATTCTACCCATTCTTTAATTAATTTTCTTTTTAATATTCAAACTTGTAGTCTTCATCCCGCAACTGACACTGACTCAAGTGACATCATTTGAGGCAGCTGATCAGGCTTTGCACTGCTTCTTCCGGAGCTACAAAAAAGTTTTTACACAACTTTTTTCAGATATAATGATGATATGTTTACTAGTCATAGTTAGTACTACCAGCCTGTTGTATAATTATAATATACCAGCCCATTCGCAGTAAAAGCGTATAAATGCCATGATAATGTGCAATAAGTATGCCTTTCTTGATTTCCGCGTGTCATTTGTACGCCATGTATCCTGTACTGACTGCAATGTAAATGCATCTGCGTATAAATGCTACAGTAAGAGTTAGTGATGTAATTGATGTGATAAGTGATATAAAAAGTGAGAAAAAACACGTATGATGGGCGGGTGGAGAGGTGGATGGGACCAACAAACGCCAGACTTTTAACCAGGAGACCGTTGTTGACCGGTGTTTTGACGTATTTTTTAATTGACGTTTGTGACGTGTTTTCCGTAGTTGGGTTACGTTGTTTCCATATGTGTTATACTTAGTTTACGTACTTATTTTAAGCCCTACTATGATGTTTATCCTCACCCTAACTAAGTGTTTTTCTTGCGTGCACGTAAGTTAGTGGTTTTCTTGCCTAAACCTAACCGGGACGTTTGTGTGTTATACAAATGACACGCGAAAAGACTAAAATGCGTGAATATACAGTTTGTATAAATACAATCAGTTGTATAATGTCTTTGGTGTCCTGGTGGAGTTTTGTCAAGTCTGAGAAAACAACCCTGATGATTATCAGAGTAACATTTAGACAGAAAGTCTGTGTTACAAACTGGGTTTGTACCAGACAGTGAAGGTCCAACAAAAATATGCTATTGGTTGCACTATGGGTAATGTAGGAGAGGGCCTTGTGCTTTAATTTATTCAATACATCTGTCTCTTGTAAGACTCCCAACTTAATGGAGCTGCAATACTAAAATCCTGGTTTACCTCTTTCAGTAGTACTTGGTTACTTTCCACCTCTGGTAATGCCACAGTGTAGGCTATAAATACTCTGTGAACAAGTGAAAGCCTTTTCAGTCCATTCAAAATTTAGTACAGAAGTATTATCAGCAAAATAAGTCCTCTTCAAGCAGAATGGCCCCCTCTCAGAATGTTATATTATTATACTGTATATCATATTATGGGATTATATTACTGATGCATTAACATGTCACCAACATTTTAATGTTTATTATGTAAAATCTTGAGACCCCAAAAAGTGACTTCATACCACAACATTTGAGGACAGACCTGACCTGTATGCAACAACAGTTTATTTTATCTTTTCATATTGCGTCTGTAGAGCTTATCTTTTATTGTGAAGTGCTTTGTGACATTTACTCTGCTGCTACAAAAAAGATGTACTCAATCAGATGAGTTTTTCTAAACACCGCCTTGTTTTCAGAGCAGAGGAAATGACGCAGAAGTTTAAAAAAAAAAATCAACAATGATTGCGAATGAACACTAGATCATGAACGGCGATGATGCATATTTTTGCTGCAGACAACACCTGCCGTGTTCACTTACAAGAATTTGACAATGCAGCATATGTCAGCTTGTTATGCGTAGTACACGTCATTTATCTGTACAGTTTATTACAGTGTCTTTATCCCACCTGGAAAGGTCAACAGTGTGAATTAAGCAGTCCACGTGTGTGCCTGTGTGAAATTCTCATACTTGACTGATCCCATTCATGACAGTATTGACGGACTGATTACTGGAGGAAGAGAACAGATGAGGACAGATAAGGAGTCCACACAGGTGAGACACATTTTGTGTTAAAAAGGTTTCCTCCGGGTATTGTCAGGTCAAAAGCCCCACACACATCCCATATTAGATGTTATAGAGTATACTCTGGTATCGTATGTATCATATCTTCGTCCAAGGATAATAATAACTTCAAGGATGCAAAACAGGATGAGTCACTTAGGGTCAAAGGTTAGTATCAGGTTGTGCCAGCTGAAATATTTGTTGGTTTATTTTTTATGCGATACAACAACAAGATCCTGCATGTGATCATGTACTGAGAAAACATCTTGAGAAGTCACTACATTCCAGGAATATTGAAATAAAACTGCACTGAGTTCATTTTTTGAAATCATTTATGAACATATTGATAAAGACTTATTCTGTTTCATTTAAAACTTGTTATTTAAAACACTATTATTGAAGTGAATTTCCATCTTGCACAGTTTCCTTAACAAAACCAACATTAACGTGTCAAATACTGCACAATAAAGGTATGAACTTACTGCCTACTGAGAGGCCAAGGAGTTTTTAATTAATTAAAATTTTAATTATTCACCCTCTCATTTATGAGCTCACAAAGAGCCACTCATGTCTGATTGCCTGCCCTTAATCACCTGCACTAGAGACCACTGAAATAAACACAATTAAACCACATAAGTTATAAAAGATTGAATAAGCGCAATTGACTGCGTCATTCAGTTTTTTGCTTGTGTAAGCTGGTAATTATGTTTTGATTGATTATAGGTCTCGATACATTGGTATCCCCTGCTATGTATAACTTCAAAAGATAATCAAAAGTACCGTTAAAAGTAAGAGTAGATAATGCTATTAGTAGTCCAACTGTAAAATCCTGGTTTACTCTTAACTTCATTTGCTGGGAGTAGAAACAGCAGATGGCACTGTAGGGTGAATTTAGGGAGCACCCAGTCAATGTTTTTTTTATGATGAGTCATGAGTCAATAACTTTAGTTTTATATTACACATGTATGTATCAGTACATGTTGTTAAAAGCATGAAAATACTGTTTTTACTGACATTATAAACTATCTCTACAATCCATTCATGCTTTATTATATTTTTTTATAAAACAGTATTAATACATAATACAATTATTGTAATGCTAAATGTTTCTTCAGGCTGATTTTATATATTTGATGTACAAAATGAGCAATAAGTGATTTCATGCTGTGGAAATAATGCCCTTTCTGGTTTCTGTTCTTTCTTTTAAAATGTCATATGATACATTAAGTGTTCTGATGAGGCTGTCAGGATAATATTGGCTTTATGAAAAGTAGAAATGAGCCATTTAAGGAAGGCCTTTCAGCGGGAAAGTGTCAATTATAAAGGGACAGTTTTCCATTATGAGTATGTCTTTGCTGTTCGTCACATTTTTGAATACATCCCCTGGCAGCTGTCCAATCATAGACCTCGAAGGTAGTGCTGGGATTCAAGGAAACATATTGCTTTGCTTTCCTTTTTGTTACACGAGAGGGAGAGAGAATATAAATGACCCCCGGCTCAAAACTAAAGGTGACCTGGCTCCTTAGCACTGGAACGCCCTGCATTCAGAAGATGCCCTGAGGATCTGAGACTCTATTAAATCACTTCTCAAAAGCTTTTTTTTATTAATGCAAGCATATCATTTTATTTCCGACAGGTCTCTTCTTTTTCATGTTATTGCTTTTTATCTTTTTTTGCATTACTTGCTGGTATTTTATTTCAATTTTAATTTGTATTGCTGTAATTGTCTGATTTTATTTCATTGCAGTCCTGAAATGTTTTTGTTCCCATTTCAATCATGTAAAGCACTTGTCTGATCCAGTTCATCCCCTTACCCTCTGAGACCCACGGGATCGCATGGCATGCTAGCTTGTCGGGAAGGAGGCTAAATAACGCTCCATGGTTAGGCTTAGTTTTGGCAAGGAAAAACTGGCATGGCCATTTTCAAAGAGGTCCCTTGACCTCTAACCTCAAGATATGTGAATGAAAATGGGTTCTATGTATACCCACGAGTCTCCCCTTTACAGACATGCCCACTTTATGATAATCACATAACATTTCTATATTTCTATTCTTGCATCTCTTTCTCACGCTCTCTCAGGAGTTGTTGACACCTTTAGCGTTTCCGTCAACATCCGCTGTACAAATAGAGAGGCAGTTTTAGGAAGTAAGTTGCATAACAAACATTACTTATCTTAACCCAAACCATGATCTTTATGATAAACACATGCAGTTTTGGGCAAAAACCATGCAGTTGTTTGAATGATAAACAGTCTTGGAATTACATAAATTGGGTATCACTGTAAAGCTGAGTCTTGTGGATCCAATGAGCCCAGTTGTATTCATGTGTGATGATGTTAGTCTCCATAGTAGCCATTTCATTGTAGAGAGACCATTTTTTTTTATTTGACCTCGCTGTATAAAATGACCTGTGGTGACCTCTAGGATAATCACAGCCTCATGAAACTTTACAGCCACAAACTACAGACCTAAAGCATTCAGAGGATGGATGGCTTTCCTAGCTAGATTGACAATAAGGGGGTTTCTGAGTAGTTTCCTGAACTGAAGTTCTCGCCATCCAATCGCTGAAAAATGCAATATTTGCAGAAATCTGAAAATGTCGAAAGTTTTTGATTCTAAGTCACAGCATGACTTTTTCTATGGTGTTCCTCAAGGTCTTGGTGTATTATTGTGGTATTTTGGAGGGATTATTGATCATTTTTTATCAATTCTCAAGTGGTAAAAAACGGTTAAATTTAGCACAAAATCTGTGTAACAAATGATATCGACCCAAAAATTGCTGCAGCAACCTATGAGACATTATAGAGCATGGGAATTGCTATCATATATTTCCATAATGTTCAAAGCCCTTATACATTTTCACAATTTATTTTAATTAATTCATGTATTTATTTATTTATTCATGTTTATTTCTGTGTGACATCTACTGTTGACCTGCTATCTCCCCCTAAAGACCCCCTGTACCCTCCTAAAAAAGCGAAGGCTAATTTCCACATTTGTGGACAATAAAGACGATTAATATTATTATTAATCTTTATTATTATTTGTTACCTTCGATTATACAGGATATTATGGAGTTAACATTAAGATCATGCACTTTTATTATTTTTTACAAATAATACTACTAACATTAATCTACATATACCGTGATATTCTATAATCATATGATGAGAAAATAAATATACTGTGTATGACCGAACAGGACTATCTGCTTCACTTAAAAGTGTTCAAGCAGCTCCTCTTTGCTGCTTGCAGCTGACATGAATGGAAGCAACGTGACGTCATGCGACTGTGGCTCTGTTAGGGGTGGGGGAGTACAGCAACCTCAGCTTCCTCTCCTGCACTGAATCTGTAACACTGTAGAGAGGCAGCAGGCACCATGAGGGCCTTTTCTCATGTATATACATATATATATGGAGAGAAAGAGAGAGAGAGAGAGAGAGAGAGAGAGAGAGAGAGAGAGAGAGAGAGATGCACAAATCTAGCTGCTTTGCAGTGTATAAAATGCATTTGTGTTGTCTGGTGAATAAATCTGGCATGATCCTTTACATAATGAAGGCTGATTAGTTTATGCTGCAGCATTCATGGCTGTCTTTTGATAGATGTGCCAGATGTATCAAAGACTGGTAGCAGGCCAAAGAGAGACAGCCTTGTTCAGCTGAAAGCCTCTCTCTCTCTGCACTCTCCCAGGTAGGTAATGAAAGACCTGATTTGATCGTGTTTTGCTTACCAATTTATCTATCACACGTACTGTAATGTAATGTTTTTAATATGATATTTCTGTGTCTGTACATTGCTGTGTGGGCTACATGAATCATGCTCATATTTGCAATTGTGAAATGGCATGGTTATGAATTACAATTCTTCAAATGTAGGAGTAAATGATGCCATTATTGAATATGTTGTCATATCCTTTTAGGCTGGAATGTAGTCATCTTTTCTTATATTGATATGTGCTCTATATGTACAGTATGCATGTGGGTATATGTCTTGCTGGATTCAATTATGTTTATACAACACTTAGACTTGTTGACCTTGGCATACACAGCATGCAAATGGGCAGTTGGGCCTAAACAGAGGCCTTAGCTGTTATGTTATGAATATATAATGTTATTGATCCCTGAAGAAAAAATGTGCAGGATCGAGCAGCACAATCACACACCGCTCGATCATATGTTAAGCCCTCTTCTCCTGCTCGTTTCTTTTTCTTCCTCTCCATCTCCCCCACCTCCCTCTGTCTCCCGTCTCCCACTCTCTCTCTCTTCTTTCTCTGCACCAGCTGCTGCTGCTTCTGCTGCTGCTGCTCCAGAGCCAGAGAGGAGAGTCCCCTCGCCCCCCTGCACACACAGAGACAAAAGGCCTGATTCGCCTGCTGAACACTGCCCCCTTTCTCTATCCGTCCCTTCATGCACGGCCGTAGTGGTGGTGGTGGTGGTGGTGGTGATGGCTTCAGGAAAAAGCGAGGCCCGGACTGGGACTAAAATCTAGGACTGACCCAGTGAAGGAGAGTGGGAAGAGGGAGGGGAGGAGGAGGAGGAGGAGGATGGGGCTGGAATGGTTGGGGCTGAGTGAAGGCAGGTGCTGAGGCCTCTACAGGAAGACTTTTTTTTCCTGAATATCTCTGAGTGGAAAAAAATCTGAAAAGGGTATGCCACATTTACCTCTATATATATATATATATATGCATGAACGTGCATGCTTATGTTTATGTATGTCTCTGTGGCGGCATATGTGGGCAGGGGTGGCATGTGTTTGTTAGAAGTCTGGGGTGCATGAAAGGCTTGTGTTTGCCCTTGTTACATTGTGTGATTTGGGGTATTTACATTCCTTATCTTTATATCACAGTGCTGGGTGTATTGATGCTGCGGGCTACATGACAGTTTTGAGTTTTCAGAGACACTACCAGTGTGTCTGGAGGGAGAAACAGGCCAAGGTACCAGACTGAGCTTCTTCTACCATCATGGTTCCCTAAATGTGCTTCTTCCTTTCAATGTGTTAAGTTGAATATCATCATTTTGTTTTAAATCGTACCTCCTGTAACCCATTTTTTGTTCACATTTGTCTCATTATCTAAGTAACTTTGCTAACCAAAAAACACCATCTTTCTGTGCATTGTTTTATTTTTGTGGCCTAATTTGTATGCCAGGGCAAGCAACCAGAGTAGTGAATCTCCTTTAAACATGTCGCCACCTGAAATAATATGCTCTTGTTTCACTAAATCTATGACCATATACATGTAGTTTGGTGAAAATGTTGCAGTGTTTCCAGGGAGACGGGCACACCGCTTCTGCCTGTGTGTGTTTCTGAGGCCGTATTGCAGCGCAGGGCTTTATGTTGGGTGACCGGAACCAGATGAAACCGGTTTGAGGCAGACGGAGGGCTGACAGGAACAATGCCGTCTCTGTGCTCCACTGAGGAGTATAGAGATAGCCCAGGCTACTCCATGGCAGCCCTTCACAGCTCAGCCACTGGCTACCATGGCACAGGCAGAGACCCTGCTGCTGCTGCTGCTCGCTGCTGGCTGGATGTCGGCGTGCTACGCAGCGCGGCTCATAGCGAGAGGGGGGCAGGGAGATTTGGGAAGGGACGAGGGCCGGGGAGACGTGGCTGGCTGGGAGTGTGAGTGTGAATCTGCAGTCTGGATCCTCACATACACACACACACACACATGCAAGAGCATGATATATCTGTCTGTCTGTAGGTCTGTGTGCTGCTAGTGGTGCAGAGAATGACTAAGGAGGATCCCTACCCAGGACCACCACTGCTCACCAGATCCCTGGATGTAACCTGACCCTGTATTCTGGGCCTTTTACATGGTTGGGAAGAAGCAAGGCTTTTTTTTTTTTTTTTTTTTTACCTCCGGGCAGGGTGGGGTGGGTGGCTTTTTTTGTGGGTTAGTAGTGTTGTGACTGTGTTTGTTGCAGGATGGAAGGAAGGAAGGAAAGAAGGTTTGGCTAGTGGCTGGAGAGGGACGGAGGCAAGAGGGTGAGGAGAGGCTGATTCACTTGCATGTTTCCACCATTGTTGTTTTACATTCACTTAACTGAGATTGTTTTACACAGTGTGTGTGGATTTCAGGTGGCAATGAAGCATGTGTGTTAAACTGCTGTTGTTGAGAGGGGGTTCTTTTTTTTGTATTTTTCATATTTGTCTGTATTTAACATTCATTTACTTCCTACGTCAGGCTGCTCTGGCTGTCATGGCTGTGATAGCTGTTCTTTCCACCAGGCCTTTCTCTCTCTGCTGCTGCCTCACACAGTTAAAGCAGCCATTTTTTCCCCCGTGGCACTGCATTTCTGCCCTCTCCTTCCATAACATTTCTCCCTCTCTCTCTGTCATTTTGTTTATGTTTACGTCATTATTACAAGTATCCCGTCATCTGGATTGAACTGAGAATTGTTGCTTTTTGAAAACCAAAGATGAGGCTACACGATATGGGTCTGTGTGTGTATAATACTGGTTTAACTGCACATACTGTACAAGCAGAGCAGCTCCATGGCTGTGCCTTTTGTCCCCAATACACACAACACATACAGACACAGAGCATTTCAATCCCATCATATCTCATTTACAGTGCTCACTATAAAACAAAAATATATATAAATAAAGACTGGTTTGTTTCTGAAGTTATAACCCACTGAAAGTTTTTTTTTTCTGATATTGAATAATACTGTATAATTTTGATAAATAAACATGTTGTGTTTACTTGAGTGACCATCTTTACATCTTTTCCATATCACCTTATCAAAAGTCTTCCCCTGTCGTCATGTTCATATTTACACTTCATATTTCATTCAGCTTAAAGGGGAACTATGCCCATTTTCAAAATTCATACATTTTATTCCTATGGTCTAAGACAGTTGAAAAAAATATTAGTACACATGAACAACTCTCTCCCAAATCCAAAAACTAAAGTGCTAAAACTCAAACTTGTGATGTCATAGGGTATTAAGTCTGGAGCTGCTCCATAGTCAATGAATGGGAGGCTGATTTTGTGTACCCACAGAATGTTTGTTTTTGTTTTTTATACCCAAATGAGCTTTATTCTACTGTAGTGTTCTCAGTTGTGAAACAGAAAATGTTCCCATATACTCAGAACATTCCCCTGGGTGCTCTCAGTGTCATCTCTTTTTTTTTTTTTACGATTTTTATCACTTTTTTAATGCCAGAATCGATGTATTTGCTTCATTTGAGTCTATGCAGAGGTAGAAGGAAGTTACCGCTTTTATTGTTGTAGTCTGAGTAACGTGATGTCATATCCGTTCCGTATCTGTCAACCAAAACAAACCGCAACAAGAAAGTTGAAAACAGTGGAGGGTCTGTGTGGATACGACCTGCACCCTCACATGTTAAATCCAAAGTGGTAAACACTACACATCCAGTAAAGCATGGAAACACTTTGGGTTTCACAAATTGCAGGAAAACTACAGCTAGACATCATGGCTAAAGCTGTGTGCTAACTCTGTCAAGGACAGGAAACGTTATTGTGTTGCAGTAACATGTGGTCAAGCCAGCCGTCACTCTCATCTCCGTGGTCAAATCGGCCGATGCTACAACTTTAGAGCACCTATATACTGACATTTATGTTAAATGCATTCAAACGCCCCTCAATGGAGCTGATCATGGATGTATAAAGAGAACAGAGCTGACGGGAGAGCTAGCGACAGACTCAGAGAAGTTAGTGGAAGTATACATGTGTGACTATGTCCGGTTTTCAAAGTAAGGTGTTAACAAAGGGAACTACATAGTATATACAAAATACATAAATGGAAATAAGATTCATTAGATTATATTCACCAGAAGTATAAAACATTACATGTCCCTTATAAATTAAAAAGTAAATCCCGCTAATTTGTGGGAAAAAAATAATGCCTGACAATGACTGATATATTTGACTTCAGGACATCTCTGACTACATACATGCTGAAAATCAAACATTTTTACTGTTAAATTTAGATATTTTCTAAAGTAAAAGTCCCTAGAAGTGTATGATTCAACTTTTTCCCATGGTCTAGTGTTCAGAAACAGAAATCGCAATAAATCTTAATTTTGAATCGTAATACTTGTAGAATCGCAATACATATCGAATCGACACCCAGGTATCGTGATAGTATCGAATCGGGAGAAAGGTGTATCGCCCCAGCCCTAATAACATCTCTCCCAATTCACTCTATGGAGCACTCTAGTTTTTGGATTTGAAAGAGAGTTGTGTAATGTTTACTAATATTTATTGGACAACCTTAGACCTTAGGAATAACATGTATGAATTTTGAAAATGGGCATAGTTCCCCTTTAAGTAATATCTAGATGTTTTATTCACTCCCAAAACCAGCTGACTGCCAGTCCACTGATAGGAAAATGTAGAAAACATATATTAAAAAAAGGAACTCTCTTGCCTTGTTCCGTCTCCAGCTTTTGAATGGATTACATTAGCACACTGGTATGTTCTTGTTTTTCTCCCTATTTTATTCGTTTAATTATAGCAATGCTGACCATGTAGTGATTGAAGAGGAAAATGCTTTGCAAAGTACCCACATTTAATGTCGTCTAAATGTCACATCTACCCCCTGTGTGGACCAGCAAGTGGTTCCCTGGTGTTTCTCTCTGAAACAGTCCTATGAAGTTACCCATCGTAGGGATGAATGAGGCATAAATAGGATTAATTGTACGTCAGCGGTACTAATTTTTTCAGAAGAGCTTTGCATCACTGATTAATCAGTGACAGATTGATTTGAAGTTGTAGAGAGCTCGGAGCTCAGTCTGCTAATGCACAAATCAATAATCAAACACAAGAAAGCAATGAAATTGTGTATTTGATAGGCTGTGCTATATGTGACCACCGGTGCACCATGTGGTGAGAAATGAAACTGCAAAACGAAAGCTGAATGATTTGTATGTACTTAGACCCTAACCTTTACCACAAGTCATACTGTAATTCACAATATAGGCACGGATTTGGACTATTTGATATAGTGAATTACGTGGTTTCTTCCCAAATAACAAAACTATCCCTAAAAAAATGCTGTCAAGTAAGTTGATCTTTCATTGTCCTTCATTTTAGAGGTGTTATAGTATTGTTGAAAGGGAAATAACACAGAAGCAGGGCTGAAAATTAACGTCCTATGCTAACTACCTCATCTTAGTCAAAAATACGAGGAGCATTTACCAAAAGTGGAAATCATTCTGTATAATATCACATTATTAATCAAATAAGAATTTGTGATACAGTCTGTAATAACACTTTCAACTATAAAATGAATGCTCTTAACCAGAAAAGAAAAAAAAAATCCCTTTTTTATTAATTATTTCCTTCCCGTCACTGTGTGTAGAGCCATAAATTAGTGTAAGATCGTCAATGGTGGTGTGTCAAAATCTTTTATTCTTGACAAGAGGAAAATGTTTAATTCACATAAATCAGAAAGTATTACGATATTGTGATCATTTACATCTATCTTGACTATAATCTATCTTGGAAATATTGACAACAGTATACGAGTAATAGGTACATACTATTTTTTTACATTTTAACTAATAAATATCACAATGAAACCTTCCCTGTTGATTACGTGACATGTTAGAGTCAAAAGTTTTTACAGAGGGAATTTTGGATATCTCTTTGTATCATTTTTACCATGTTTTTTAGGAATAAAATGTGGTGAATAGAGTAATTTTTTAACTAATACATATCACCATGAAACTTCCCCAGTTGATGTTTCACATTCATTATAATTGTTTTTTTTATTACAATTTTTCTGAAATTTTATGTTTAAATATGCAAATGAGGCATTATCTAATGCTAACGTTTGGTGAATGTAGGCTAAATCTACAGGCACAAATAGACAAATGTAGGGAAATAACACCTAAATGTGTATTTTTTATGTTTTCTTTCCACTAGTCTCAAAGAAGACATGTTATGGAAGCAAAATAGCCCAAAGTGCATGGAAAAACGTGCCTGCAGTGTCTCGCCTTAATAAATGTCTTGAGCAGTTGTTTCTATTAGAGGCAACAATCCACACTCTAGTAAATGAGAAAGGCACTATTAATAACTTATACCGACTAGAATGTACAGCCACCCTCATTCATCATGTCATCCCAGACATCCAATTAAATGTTTACATTTGAAGAATTATCGTATGTTTGTTGTATTTCCTTTACTGGCTAAGACACGATTAATTATACTTTTCTCATTCACTCTTATGATTTTCTCCAGGAATACAGATGTTTAGCTGCCTTCATGTCCCAATGTCACACTCCAACTTGATCAAAACTGAAAAGCCCAAATACTCATGACCACAATATCAGTTAGTCTTCCAAATTTGGAGAGAATTACATGAATTGCCCTTCAAAATATCACCAAATTAAGCAAATTCTACTCTTAATATGAATTGCTTGATTATTTCTCATCACCATGAGAAAAGGCCTCATTTGGGACTAATGATGTTATTTAGGAGGATGTTAGTCAGTATAGCCGCCAATGACATTCATTGAGAAAATTAATTTCTACAAAAATATGAGCCTTTCCATTATGGAAATTATGATCTATGGATATTATTGGATTGTATCTTACCCAACCCTAAAACCAAAATATCAGCTTCACAAACAAGACATCTCATAATATAATAAGCAGATTGCCATGAAAGTGACTGGGAACATTCAACACCAGATGACAAGGGATTAACTATAATAGCTCACGGTGTTGATCTTTGATCTGCTGTGCTGTGTTTTGGCAAAGAGAAATAAGTAAAACTATTTTGTGTCCTCTTCCTCCTATCGCAAACAAGATAGCACATTGCAGCAATGACAATAAGAACGTTATATCAAATTCAGTTTTTCTGTTACTACAAAAGACAGTATGAAGATTTTCATTGCAAAATGGGATATCTTATAGCATGTTGAAGAACTCATCATATCATTAGATATAGTTAAAAAAAATCTGTAGTAAACATGACTTATGTTAATCATTATTCTACCATTTTATCTGTGATCCCCAGGTGTTCTCCTCAGAACAGGAGCAGGACCATGGGAGATATGAAAACACCAGACTTCGATGACCTGCTGGCGGCCTTTGACATCCCCGACATGGTGGATCCTAAAGCCGCCATTGAATCTGGCCCCCACGATGACCATGAAGGACAACTCAAACAACCCAATGGTGGGGTCACTCCCAATGAAGACGAGTCCCACAACCTCTCAACAGGACATGACGTTGGTGTTAGTGTCATTGTCAAGAACATCCGAAATACGGACACTAGTGAGCATGGTGGAATCATATCAGAGAAGGATGGACATTTCCATCCCCAACCCCCTTCTGTTGCCATTGGCAATGGACTACACAATGGCTTCTTGGCCGCGATACAACTAGGTACTCATTACACCAAGAATGGATGGAAAACTCCCAGAGATGAAGGACAGCAAGTTAACAACCAATCACCTACCTTCAATCAGTTCAGCCCCATCTCCAGTGCTGAAGAGTTTGATGATGATGATAAAATTGAGGTAGATGACCCCATGGACAAGCAGGGGGTTCAGTCATTCTTTAGATCCACTAGTAAGATTGTGGACCAGAATCACAAATCTCCTGTATCAGTGGACAATGTTTCTAAGCCCAGAGCAAACAGAGACCAAAAACCTGATCAAAACAAGAACACCAATGGCATTCTGGGAGGTTCCAAGTCTAACGAGCCCCCTCAATCAAATTTACCTGAGGGGGGACTAAAGGAAACTGTCCTACAGCCTCAAAGTCAGGAGTGCAAGGAGGCTGGAGAGCCGATAGGGCTTGTTGATGTGTCCAGTATGACCCAAGTCAAAGCAAAGTCCTCTGCAAAGCTTTCATCATGTATAGCGGCTATAGCAGCCCTCAGTGCCAAAAAGGCTAGTGCTACAGACTTGGGTGTTTTGGATTCTCCTACAACACAGGAAGAATCCACCCCAGCCAATAAAAATCCCAGAGCTCTAGAAAAGCCACACGAGCAGGAGTCGGCCTTAGAGTTTGCAAAGAGTCTGCTCACAAGACAACCAGACAGCCCCTCTAGTGTCATGAGTGAGGGTAGCAGCAAAGGTTCCCCTGCCTCAAGCACAGACACCACACCGGTCATCCCAAAAGTCAGGATCAAAACAATCAAGACATCATCCGGTCAGATCAAGCGTATGGTCACCCGAGTTGTACCGCAGTTTGATCCTGAAGATCTGAAAAAAGGAGAGGATAGCCTTTCTGTTATGGCAACCACCAGTGCAATGTTCTCATCTCCTACAAGGCCCTCTCTGCCAACCACAGTATTAGCCACCGCTGGAGGCCCTTCTATTGAAATAACCAAGCAAATGACTATTAAACCTGTGGCGACAGCTTTCCTGCCTGTCTCAGCCGTCAAGACAGTTGGTTCCCAAGTCATCAACCTGAAGCTAGCCAACAACACCACAGTCAAAGCGACAGTCATCCCTGCTGCGTCAATGCAAAGTGCCAGCAGTGCCATCTTGAAAGCTGCTAATGCCATCAAGCAACAGACTGTCATGGTACCTGCCTCCAGTCTGGCTAATGCCAAACTTGTGCCAAAGACAGTCCATCTTAGTAACCTCAATCTTCTGCCTCAGACTGTATCCTCTGCTGTCTGTGATCTCAAAAAGGCCCTGTCCTCATCCAAACAACCACAGCAGGTCAAACAGCAGACAATTCTTGCTGGCCGGGCCACAAAGAAAGTCTCTAGGATTCAAGTGTTCACCAGCTCTCAAAGCTCTGTAGTGGATGCCTTCAATAAAGTCCTGAGTAGCATAAATCCTGTCCCTGTGTACGTCCCAAACCTCTCTCCGCCAACCTCCGCTTGTATCTCTCTACCCTCGCGTGGTTACAAGTGCCTGGAGTGTGGCGATTCATTTGCTCTTGAGAAAAGCTTGACACATCACTACGAACGTCGCAGTGTGCGGATCGAGGTCACCTGCAACCACTGTGCCAAAAGTCTATTGTTCTACAACAAATGCAGCCTCTTGTCTCATGCCAGGGGCCACAAGGACAAAGGGTTTGTCATGCAGTGCTCACATCTAATCCTAAAACCCATCCCTACAGATCAGATGATAACCACATCACCCTCATCAGGCCCACCCGACATCACTGGCACCACCTCAACCTCCCAAGCACATGCCCCCACTAGTCAAATCCTAGGGAGAGTTTCTGGTAGAGGGTCCCAAAGTACAGTGATTTCAGCTCCATGCAGCGCTCCTCTTGTGGCAGCCATGCCCTTGGAGGATGATGCTTCGAAGCTCTGCAGGCACAACCTAAAATGCTTGGAGTGTAACGAAATGTTCCAGGATGACAGCTCACTAGCAATGCACTACCAACAGGCACAGGAGTCCAGTGGGCAGGTGCGTGAAGTGCTACATAATATGGTACAATTCATTATAGCGACTTTTCAGTGGTTTAGTGGCATTAGCAACTATTTCGGGGTCTATCTGCAATCGTTCCAGTGCCATGATAAAATCCGATTGATGATTTTTCTTTATCTCTTCTTTTCAGAAAACATGCACCATCTGCCAAATGCTTCTCCCAAATCAGTGCAGCTTTCTGTCACACCAGCGAATCCACCAGCACAAGTCTCCTTACATCTGCCCCGAATGTGGCGCCAGCTGCCGTTCTGTCCACTTCCAATCACACGTCACCAAGAACTGCCTGCATTACACCCGTAGAGTCGGCTACCGGTCAGTCGACCTTAACTACAATCATAACATTATTAATTTGCATGTTAGTCTTCTCTTGTGCTGGGATGTCATTTTTTCAACTTCTGATGTTTTGTGGATAATCAAATCTGATAACATCTAAAAACAAATTCATGGTATTTACCATTGAGCTGTGTTCTTCCTAAGTGGCTATACTCAGACTTAAATGTCTCTTCCTCCTTTCTTTCAAAGTGCCACTTACAATGTCATTTCTAATTACAGTTATTACTAGGTTACATCAAGTTTGCCTCAGCTTGACAATCCTATATAAGTGAAAGTGATATCAATCACAATGAAACTTATGGGAGGGGAATTTGACAGTCACATTTGTTATGTGGAGTCATCCAAGATACAAGCCATTAAAACTAAAAACTCAGTACATGACCAATTATGATTAAGTTATGAGTGTGGTCTATCAAAATGTTATGAAATGAACATCTTGTCTCAAATTTAACATCTGCAATGTTATAATATACAGTATTAGATGAGAAAAATTATACCACTCTCAGCAGGTGGTAAGCTTAGCTTAACATAACAGCTTGCCTGGCTCTGTGCAAAGATGGAAAATATCCACCTACAAACATAATGTTATGTGTTAATTAGTGAGCATTACAGGTGTTTGGACGTTGCCAGGCTAGCCGTTTCTCCCTGCTTCCAGTCTTTATGCTAAGCTAAGCGAACCGTCTCCTGGCTGTAGCTTGATATTTAATGGACAGACACAAGAGTGATATCGATCTTCTAATCTAACTCTCAACAACAAAGTGAATATGCGCATTTCCAAAGAAAATCCTGTACTGACCAGCAGGCTGGCTCACCTATCAAGTAAATTAAAAAAGACAATCTTAAATAAGAAAAAACAAAGTGCATCTGTCCGAGAAATGAGTTAAACTGTCTTTCACTCAGTCAAAATCTTATTTAAATCTGACTAACTCTTACTCCTTTTCCCTCCAGCTGCATCCACTGTAGTCTGATCTTCGCTGATGTTGCAACTGTAAAATCCCACATCCAAAGTTCTCACTGTGAGACCTTCCATAAATGTCCTCTCTGCCCCATGGCCTTCAAGTCTGCTCCTGGAGCGCACTCTCATGGGAACACACAGCATCCAGGAATGAAAGCAGGAGAGTCCAAGTAGGTCAAAAACACTGTGGAGACTTAATATTTATATGAAATGCCAATCTAAACCAAATGTATTTCAGTTTTATTTTAAGTTAAAGACAGAATTCAGCAAAGGGTAATCCAGTTGTTGTTGTAGGCCTAAGTGTACATCTCAAAGTACACAAAATGTAATTCAATACAAAATTAAATCTAATATATAAATATTTAATATGCAAATAGTACACACAGTAATACACCAGCTTTTTCCTCAAAGAATTGTCAACACACATCTACATGCTCTTTCTTTCACACAGGCAAACACCAATATAACATAATACCCATGTCCAATTTCTTTTTCAAAGGAAAATCATCCTTGCTGCTTCATCAGTAGCAGGATTTGTGGGTTTTAGACATGGTGACTTAACTTGGGTTTGTTTTTTCCATATGGCAACCTTTCGCTGACTTACATAGCAATACTGATGATACGTGTGCTCAGGAGCAGGTGTTCCTGTACCTTTGTCTGGATTTGGCCCTGGTTGTGCCCCAAGTTTAGAGCTAAATAAACAATTGATGTTAGACAATATTCAAAGTACTAAACCATCTATTTCAGTATGTTTAATTTGATCATATCACGATCTAAAACGATCTTTGTTTGGAGGTACAGACATTAGGTGCAAGAATACAACTGCAACTGGGTGTTTAATAGCTTCATGTGAAACACAAGATAACATTTGCAAAAGTAACAGTTTTCTTTTCTTTGTATATACATTTGTACATCTTGCAGTGGACTCGCAGTGCTTTTTAAAGGATTTTTATTTCTGTCTTTCAGGATGATCTATAAGTGTTCCATGTGTGATACCGTGTTCACTTTGCAGTCCCTGCTCTACTCGCATTTCGACCAGCACATCGTCAATCAGAAAGTGTCAGTGTTCAAATGTCCCGACTGCTCCATGCACTACGCACAGAAACAGCTCATGTTGGACCATATCAAGGTGGGCATAAAAATAAGTTATTTTAGGGATGCTTGACATCCACTTTTTATGGATGTATGAGTCTGTTTTTAACTTCTAATTAACTCTGAACTCAAACATCACGCTGTTGCTTAATGGCACAGTATTACTATCTTTATTTACATTTTCAAAGCCAAGTTCTTATTCCCAGGGCGTTAAATACTGCGGCTTTGTCACGGGCATCGGCGCATAAGGCACTCCTTCGCGCCTGTATGAAATGCACCAGGCATTCCATTAGCTACAGTAAACGCTCTGACAAAATGTGCCGGGAGTGCCGTAGTTTAAAGAGTGAAAGACATTGACAAGGATTGGAGATGGATGAGTCTAACAAACACGAGGCTTTCATCCAAGAGACCGTTGTTCGTGTCCCGTGCGTCACATTGTAATCAGCTGTTCGTTCGTGTCCTGTGTTCACAACTTTCAGTGTCATTTTCACTTTACAAATGTAGTATTTTTTTTCAGCCCAACCATGTAGTTCTTTCCTAAACCTAACTATAGTGTTTTTTTTGCCTAATCCTAAAATGACGCCAAGGGTAACTATGGTGGTCTTGATGCCAAGTGATGCCAAGAGTGACAAAGCAGTGGCATGTGACACGTTGGGATGAGAATGGTTTTGAAATAAAAGTACTACTAATAAGTAGTGTGTTTCACACACAAGTGTTTTATACATTTTTGTTATAATTCAATCTGCATGTGTGGATACTTTCCAGGCCATCCATGGAACCCTGAAGACCATCGAGGGTCCACCAAACTTGGGCATCAACCTCCCTCTCAGCACCAAGCCCACTAACTCCAATAGTACCAACAGCAACAGCCCAAGTAATAATAATAATAATATCAAAGACGGAGGAAATGCCACTGGTCAAGACAAGGGAGAAAAGAAGCCCAAACCTTCACCTTTAAAGAAAACAGACAGTAACTGCTCAGCGAACCTCAAGAACCCTCCCGGCTCAGGATACACATGTGGAGACTGCAGTAGCCTCTTCAGTTCCAGGGAGGTCTTTGTGGCTCACATGAGGCGCGAACATGGCAAGGTGAATGTTCGAAACCATTCTCATTAGAAAGTTTTTGATTTGTCACATGGTCTTTTTTGAGATTCAGCTTAGAGATGGTAAGAGAACACACATTGGGAAAAGAGACGATGCTGTAAGTCCTACAAGTACAAGTGGAGGAAGTATTCCGATCCTTTACTGAAGTAAAATGATTACCACACTGAAATAATACTAAGTCCTGCATTAATAATGTTACTTGAGTAAATGTATATAAGAATAATCAGGAAAATGTACTGGATGTATCTTAAGTAAAAGTACTCGGTGCAGGAAAATGTCTGTTGTACTAATTGTACTTTAAATCATTACATTCATTAAGGTGTAAGCAGCATTTTACTGTTGTTGGTTCAGCTAATCAATTTGATCTATTTTATATAAAGATGCAACTATTGATTATTTCATTATGGATTCATCTGTGGATTATTTTCTCGATGAATCAATCTCTTGGACTAAACAAAAACAAATGAAAATAATATATTAAGATAATAAATAAAAAAATACTTGAAAATTACAAGGAAAATAAAACAGTTTCTCAATTAATTTTCTATCAATCAATTAATCTTTTTGGCTGTGGGATAGTTTAATCTATAACAACGCATCATATTCCATAAACTCTGGAATTTGAACATAAAATTTTAATTTGTAAAGTACAAAAAGTACAATATTTCTCTCTAAAATGTGGTGGAGTAGAAGTTTAAGAGCATGATTCATAACTGCCTATATTTTAAAAAGGTATCATGCATTCTCCTTCCGTTGCAGATACTGAAGAAACACCCATGTCGGCAGTGCGACAAGTCCTTCAGCTCCTCCCACAGTCTTTGCCGACACAACCGTCTCAAACACAAGGGACTGCGGAAGGTCTACGCCTGCCCGTGAGTACACACACCCACTGTGGTTTTCCTCCAAAGTCCTCCGAATTCAACGACAAAATACTGTTGTTGGTCCATGCCCTCCAGAATGGCAAGTTTTCTGATATGACTGCACTATAGTTATGGTTTGGTTAGATTTAGGCACAAAAACAACTTAGTTATGGTTAGAAGAAGAACTTGGTTTGAGTTAAAATAACTACTTCGTCAAGGTTAGGAGATCTTGGTCATTATGGTTACCATAATAACGACTTGAGTACAGTTAGCGAACGACTGCCGTCATGATTACGAGAAACCAACGCTGACTGTCCGTAACAAACAGCAGTGTCCAACGTTTGGTTGACCCAACCATCCACCCGACCTCTTTGTGACTCTATAGTAATGATAGACAGACTACTACCTCTTTTGCCCCCGACAGACAGACAGACAGACAGACAGACAGACAGACAGACAGACAGACAGGGCTTTGTCACTTAAACGTACACATTTGTCATTTTTGTCAATTAGCTTAAACGACTAATGCTCTCGTTTTTCTTGGGAGGACAGTGTCGTTTTTTTGAAGGAGGCAGAAGAGAAGCCGATTGGCTCCAGATAAAAAAAAAAAGAAAAAAGAAAGAGCCAATAATCAATAACGAGCCACGAGCAGTTAGTGTTAAATTTCAAGAGGTATGCGTTGGGTCCATGCAGCAGCCTCATTTACGTTATTGTGGCGGTTTAAGGGTGCAAGTTTGTGCAGTCTGGCGAAAAAAACACGATTTATCTTGCTTACATAGAGTACAAAAGTGAAAATACGCTTTAATAATAATAAAAATGCAAGCCCATTGTATGTATGCAAATAATAAAAAGGCAAAAATCAGCTTGCAAGAGGTTATAATTGTAATTTTTCCTGTACTTTGATATAGGCACTGTCCAGCTCTCAGTCAGCCATTCACTAAACGAGTGCTGCTGGATCAGCACATTCATCTGACTCATGGAGTCAAAGACCCAGAGGGGAAGACTGTCAACTCTGATAAAACGGAGGCTTTACCTGACAAGAAAACGGTACTGTGGCACATATTTGCAGACATACATTTATTAGATGGAAGTGCTCCTTGTGATTCTTTTTAGTGAATTTCTAACCGATCATTTTAATGTCCTCAGACCCTCAGCCCCAAAAGGAAGCCGGAAGAGGATGAGGGGTCTCCAGGTTTGAACTCCAGGGGCTCCGACTCACAGCCGTTGAAGAGGCTCAAGGTGAACATCCTTAAAGTTCACAAGTGTGCCGTCTGCAGCTTCACCACTGAGGACATCGCAGCTTTCCATGAGCACATTCCCCAGCACAAGTCCGATGGCTTGTGCTACCAGTGTCAGGAGTGTGGCCTCTGCTACACCTCCCACCGCTCGCTGGCCAGACACCTCTTTATCGTCCATCGGCTGAAGGAGCTGCAGGGTCTCGCCCGATACAACGGACGGGGCAAGGACGACGATGAGAGCCAAAGAGAGAACCAGCTGGATGTTACAGACGGGACACCAAATACCAAATGCAAGGTGTGCGGGAAGATGTTTGAAACGGAGGGAAACCTGAATACTCACATGAGGACACATGGGATGGCGTTCATAAAGTCGAAGAGACTGATCGCGGCTGAGAAGTGACACTTTCAAACCATTCCATCTCAAGCAAACACTTTTAAACTTATACAGATTGTTAAAGCGTTGCAGACAACCTTCAGTATATTATGCTGTATATATATATAATGTACATGTAGGGTACTACAATATATATACAATATATTCACACAAAAATATGTAATATATGTCAAAGTCACTTTATGTGTCTAGGTAAATTGAACAAGTTTTTGTACACACATAGATGTTTCTATAGGCTTTGAATAGATCTTTTTTATAGAAGAGCTTTTTTATTTTAAACAATTCCCATTGTTCTCACTAGGGCTAGATAATGTATGGATATATATTGTTGTAATGGGATTAATCCTCATACAGTCAGCAGTGTTCTGAATGTTCAATGCTGCTAATGTGAAACGAATGTCTGAAAGAGGAAATATACATATATAAAAACATGTTTTTGTGTCTAAGTGACAACACTTTTTGAAAGTGGTCCAGTATATATAAGAACGCTGCAGCCGCCAGCCGCTAAATAAGCTGCAATCTAATCCTTTGGGGCAACCTGGTACCGTCAGTTTACGTCCACTAAAAATGCTTGCCTTTCCAACTGTCAGGCTCTGATTGTTATTATAAGTGTCTGACAACATTATGGAAAGGACCCTACAGAGAAATTAAATGTTTTTCTTACCTTTCTCTTGATCCGGTCTGTTTGTTATTGTGTGTCTCCAACACAGCAAACTCTGACATGGCACTCCTCTCTCGCAACTCTCACTCACGTTTCCACCCTCGTCTCTTCTCGCAACAAGTCACATGACACAATGAGAAACGGAAAGCGAACGGTAAGAAAAACGGTTTATTTCTCTTTTCCATAATGTTGTCAGACACTTATAATAACAATCTGAGCCTGTCAGTGGCAAAGACAAGCACTTTTATTGGACTGAAGGTGCCAGGTTGCCCCAATTGAGTACATTACAGCTCGTTTAGCAGCTGGCAGTTACAGCGTTCTCCCACAATACTGGACCAATTTCAAAAAGTGTTGCCCTCATTAGTCACTTAGACACAAAAACGTGAAAATACTGAAGCCATCCTTTAACTTAAAAGTTGAGTAGAAGATTGGCATCAAACATTCTTTACGTTTCAGGTTTTTTTTATTATTTCATGGACAACTAATACAGTATTTCTATCTGAGCCCTCCGAGGCTTCTAAAATAAACTCTGGTCTCCTTCTAATACATCCTGAAACTACTGATCCTAAAACAAAATCCCTGCATTCATTTTGAGCTGAAATTCCATGAAATATCAGGAGATCAGCTTTATACAGTTTCTATATATATACAGTATATATATATATATATATATATACACACACACAAAACATGCCTCCATTTGGACAGTAGTTTTTCTACTCTGACAATAACACTTTTACTGTCTGGCGCTGTACTGTAAAACTGCATGTGAGAAGCAGTCTGTGATTTGTTTGTTGATTAGAATGTATCTTGCTGCTGCTGTTTATAGACTTTTCTGATGCTTGTGTATAAAGCTGTTCTTTATGTCAATAAATGATGAAACCTGCCAGAGGTGAGATCTGATGTCGACTGCACATGAGATATCAGCTCCTCTCTGTGGAAATATATCAGAAATACTTTCTCTCACTTAGACACAAAAACATGTGAAAACAGGGTCCAGGGTCAAAAATACCGAAGTTTTTTTTCCTTTAAAGCTGAAGTAGGCGAGATTGGAGCACATATGATTAAAAAAAGTTATTTTTATAAAACGGTCTCTATATCGTGACAGTAGTAGAAACAGGTAACCTGGAAAAATCCTGTGCCTCTGTGTCCTTCGGTATCCTCCGTTGCTCCTAACGGCATCTGCAAGATTTCACATACCGGAAGAAAACAAGCAGTAAGAGCTGATCTGAGGTCCGTTGTCCAGCTGCTGTCTATGAGAGTCGGCTGGCAATCATTCGCAAACTCCGACCAAACGGTCAAACTAGGCCACGCTGATCAAATATGAATCAATGTTATGTTACGTCAATGCCTATTTCTCACATCAAATGATTTCAGAATCATCTTGTAGTGCACGGTTTAGCTGTAAAATGAGAAAGTTGTGAAGCTGCCGCCATTGTGAAATCTGGTGAAGGAACGCCAAGTTGCGGTCACATGACCGGAGCACAGCCAATAGGAACGCTCTCTCAATGAAATGACCTGTGATTGGTCAAAGTCTCCCATCACGGGCTAGATTTTTTTAAAGCCTTCGGCTGTTCAGCTTTAACCTAAAAGTTGAGTAGAAGATTGCCATAAAACATTCTTTATGTTTCGGGGGGTTTTTCATGTCATGGAAAACAAATATTTCTCTCTGAGCCCGCCTTGTTTTCTAAAATGAACTCTGGTCTCCTAATACATCCTGAAACTGTTTGTTTTTACTGATCCAGAAAAAAAGCTCTGATAAACCCATCAAACAGCAGGCAGATCTGAACTCACAGACATCATACACATATTTTCAGATTCAGTTTGATATTATTTTTTTAATCTTTGGAGATATCATTATCTCTGATGTATATCGCTAAGAAATGTGAACCATAAATCTGCTTGGAAACGATAGAAAAAACAGATACTTATAACTCCAGTACTTGCTCAAGAATAATCAGGTTTTTAAGCTTTCTTGAGTATCAAAGTAATCCAGTGATAGTCGTCTGTACATCCTTGCAAACAGGAGCTGCTAATAGTGAATTCAGCATACTTTTAATGGTGAAAATTTGCCAAATGTAAACACTGTGTTGATTTTGTCAGACTTTGAAACCCCCTCTTGTGGACGAATACAGAACTAAAAGGAGAGAATTCAAGAGAATTCAACAAACATTGGCCAGGTCACCAAATGAATGATGAAGTTGCTCTGTGTATCCTAGATGTGTAAATGTGTAACCGTCTTGTCAGATATGAACTTCGCCGTATTAACCATTTAAGGTGATACTATGTCACTGTTGGGTTTACAACTTGTTGTATGCCCCCCCCAAAAAGGCCCAAAAATCAGTTTAAACACTGTGGAGTAAAATGATTCCTTTAGATGTAACGACTTGTAATCAGGTCCTTGTCACTAAAGTGATAGCCGAGTGGTCATAACTAAATGACCTCTCTCTAGCATGAGCACAAAAACTACAACTGAGAGTATGTACAGGGGCATCATACTGAATGTGTATAGATGGTTTCCCTCACTGTTGTCTAGTAAAGTCATGATGGGACTTTATGTAAGTTTTTAGGACAAGCTCACCCTCTAGTGGCCATTGTTGATTTATTTCAATTACCATATTTTAGCTTGAGACATCTGGTTCCAGTAAAAACAAACTCATCGCAAAATATTAAAATGATGAGACGAAATAGAATCAGGTTGATAGTGGTAGTTTTTATATGTGTAGCCATCATATATACACTTGCATTCTAATTATGTTGATCCTGTGTGGTAACATAATCACAGCCTGGATCTTTTTTGTTCGCCTCTCGTCCTCATGTAACTAAATCCTGTTCACACCTGAGCCAGAAAACCAGGTGGGGACGATCTGCAGTTTGCCAAAGCAGTTTTTCAATCCACCCCATGCTAAATGAATCTCACGCTACCGTTTTCATGATGATGTGTTCCCCCTCCTATGTTATTTAAACACCTTCTCCACTAAAGAGGTGCATTCATTCCTAAAAATGGCCCTGGGTTGGGTGGTGTTTCTTCTGTTTGCAGGGTGTAGCGCAGCACTGGAAAATACGCAGGCCTTGAATGTGTCTCAAAGATGTACGGAGGATACCAACACTTTCCTCCGGGAAATTAACCAGGACAAACCGAAGGAATATGCTGTTCTCAGTAAGTGTTGCTGACTTTTGAAGGGCTTTTTCTTTCTGTATGTTAAGATGTACACTCACTTGTGCATTTGCAATGTGTTTGGGGCAGTAGAAGAGCAGGTCCATTTAAACTACAGGGGCCAGCTGTTCTTTGAGAGAGGCCAGTCACACTGAATTTAAAACTCAGTGTTCATTTTAACAATGAAGTGGATCAGGAACCAAGTTAGACAAGCCATCTAAAGAAATATAATTAAACAGGACAATGTGAGATTTGTTGTGCCATCATATGGTGTAATGCAACAAATCACATAATTGGTAAACTTTTAGGTAACAGCTGTTCACACCAAATAGAAACAATGTGTGTGAACGTATGTATTTCCTTGGAATCCAAAAATATATACTGTACTACAAATCTTACAGAGATTCAAGAGATTATGTTCATAATCAAAAAGCATCAATGCATGTATCAAATACATCTTAATCAATCCTATCAAATCATCTGTGTCTTATCTTATTTACGGTTAGTGTAAGCCTTCGTCAATCAGAGACTGATAATGTCTGTTACCTGACCAAAGAGACTTTTTCTATATTACTGAGTTCTTCGGGATCGTATTTCACTTAGTAGAACTCCATTGTACTCAATAAAAGTGCAAAATATCACTATTATATAGTCAAAAATAGCAAGAATCAAGAAAGAATCTCTTTTTATCCAACAGTACAGTGGATCGCTGTTTTGTTCTTTGCACTAAGTTTGTATTTGTGTGTTGTTTGGTGGTGCTTGTGTGTGTATTGTCAGTGTATGATGCATTCGGAAAGATGGGCAGCAATGTCGAAGGAGGAAATGCCAACCAGCCTGGCCTGTCGTCGGAGTGTCTCTCTGCACACGGTCCCGCCTTCTCTGGACAGTACTGCCAAGTGTTCCTTAGGCAGGTAACAACAAATAATGTCATTAAAGAAGATAAAATACAATAATTATCATCCTGACAGTTGGCTTAGATTTTGAACAAAGTGTTTTTACCACCGTAGGGAACAGTCCAGTACTTTGTGGGTATTTGTGTTCCTGACTCCTGTGGAGAAGACGATGTGCAAATGCTGGTGCTGTACGGTCAGTGATTTTAAAATCTGTTTCCTCTGGACAATATCCTTTTGTTCGGTCCAATACTTGTTTTGTTTTATTTGTGACTTGTGTCACCTTTTTAACAGGGAGACTTCAGTTTGGTCAGATGTCCCTCATTCCTCCTTTACCTCCCATCCTGGTCAATCAGTCCACTCAGGAAATGATCATGACCCACTGTTTGCCCAAAACCATTGTCCCTGATGCATCAGATGTCACCTGTCTGTCAGTAGTGTCTATTTACATTTCAAGGTTTAACTCTATTTTTGTCTTTAGCATTGGTGAGTCTTCCCCTAAAACAGATACCTTCTCTCCTGCAGGTTTGTGTGTTGTTTAATGGTAGCAATTCCTCTTGCGGCTACCCTGTTTACAGCTATAATAAGATGGCGACGAAGCAAAGAGGTCAGTCCCACAACAGAGTCTTCCTGTCTAACCTCTGGCCTCAACCTTTATGGGACCCTGAAGACCAATCGCTCCTCCAGTAGCAATAATAATAGTAGCACCTCAGAAGACGTTAGTAGTAAGTACAATTTGTATTATATGTTTTTGTGTGAGCACATGTTAATGATAAGTAATTATTGATCACCGATATGTTGACTGAATATTGTCTTTCTTAGACAGCACCAGGCAGACTCCAATGTGTTTTCCTCGGAGCTGTGTGTACCGGTTCCTTCAGGCGTTCTCTCTACAGACCACCAGTCAGGGTGTGTTTAGCACCTCCTCGTCCATCCCAGGAGGAGGCTACTCCTCCCTGAATGGCATCCGTGTACTCAGCCTGTTATGGATCACATGTGGACACTCTGCACAGTTCCCCGTAATAACCAACCTGGGTACGATAAGACTTACTGTCAGTTCCTCATTCAGTCTACAAATCATTTAATTACTTATAAACTTGGAAAAAAAGTTTGAAAATATGTGTTTGGTCGATTATTTCTCTGTTTTTACAATGCTGATTGGTATTGTATTTCACATTGTTGGAAAGCCTGTTTATTTACCTTCACAATGATGTCCAACTTGTAAGGATCATGCATTTGTGGGATGAGCAGCACAGCTTATTATGTGGGTAGCGCCCAAGAAAAATTTGCCAAAATGCTCTGCCAATGGTAAACAGTGTTTTCTCCTGTTGGTGTTGACTCTTGTTTTGAGTTGTTTGGTGGATTGGATGATTGAACTCTCTTTCAGCAACAAAGAACAAACAAAACATATTGGCAATTTTACACTTTATTCATTTAATACACCGTCAGGAGCCTCAGTAGCAGTGGAAGATCCATACGCAGCCACACACCTGGTCACACGTTGCTGTGGGATGGCGTTCCATTCCTCAACCAGGATTCGTTGCAGGTCAGCCAGCGTGGTTGTGTTTGTCACTCTAACACGTACAGCATGCCCAAGCTGATCCCACAAGTGTTGAATTGGGTTGAGGTCTGGACTCTTGGCAGGCCGTTCCATTCTCTCTACTCCCACATTGTGGAGGTAGTCTGTGATAACCCTGGCTCTGTGGGGGTGAGCGTTGTTTCTTGGAGGATGAAGTTAGGTCCCAGATTGTGGAGATATGGGATCGCCACTGGCTGCAGAATCTCATCCTGATATCTCACTGCACTGAGATCCCCTTCATTGATGACAAGCCTTGTTTTGCCAGTGACATCATTCAGGGAACACACAACCACGCTTGCTGACCTGCAACGAATCCTGGTTGAGGAATGGAACGCCATCCCACAGCAACGTGTGACCAGGTTGGTGACCAGCATGAGGAGGAGGTGCCAGGCTGTTGTGGCTGCGTATGGATCTTCCACCGCTACTGAGGCTCCTGACGATGTATTAAATGAATAAAGTGTAAAATTTCCAATATGTCATGTTTGTTCCTTGTTACTGATAGAGTTCAATCATCCAATCCACCAAACAACTCAAAACAAGAGTCAACACCAACAGGAGAATACACTGTTTAGCATTGGCAGAGCATTTTGGCAAATTTTTCTTGGGCGCTACCCACATAATCAGCTGTGCTGCTCGTCCCACAAATGCATGATCCTTACAAGTTGGACATCATTGTGAATGTAAATAAACAGGCTTTTTAACGATGTAAAATCCAATGCCAATTAGCATTGTAACAACAGAGAAATAATTGACCAAACACATATTTCCAAACTTTTTTTTCCGAGTTTATATTCTTATATATTGCATTCTCTGTATTGCAGATAACTACAAAGACTGGAAAAAAACAGTTGAAAGCAACCCCTTGCATGTGCTTACCATCAGTGGGCCTGTTTTTTTGGCTGTGGATACCTTTTTACTGCTAGGGTGAGACTGAAACAACATTAAGTTTAAAATAGTGTTGGATTTACTGTAGTGTGTCTGTGAAAAAGCAGTTTCTAGAGCAGCTTTTGTGTTGCAGGGGTCTGCTTAGTGCAAGGTCTCTGCTGGGCTCCATCGACAGGGCTGAAGACAAACTGAGCCCCAGTTTGGTGGGCAACTACCTCTTCAGGAGGATTAAAAGGTACTGTATCTTACATTTAACCAAAGTTATGATAATCTGTCTGTGTCACTGTGTCATTTTTCTCTTTGTGTTTCCTTTGCTACAGGGTTCAACCACTGCATATGTTTATTATGTGTCTAACCATTGGCCTCATGTCGCTGCTCCAGGGTGGACCCTGGTTCCAATTTCTAGATACACAGATGGATTGTAAGACGTACTGGTGGGCTAACGTACTGTTGATTAGCAATCTCCTCCCAGTCCATGAGATAGTAAGTTTAAGCAAAAATTTAGTAGCACCAATTCTATTTTGACATATTTCTATACTGACCTATTTCTAAACATTTTATTTCCCGATCTCTCCTCAGTGTATTCCTTGGACATGGTACCTGTCTCTGGACTTCCAGTGTTATGCCACCACTCCTCTGTTGGTCTATTTTTACAGACTGTATGTCTGTGATTTCTACCTTTGACAAACTACATTTTTGAATCATGGCCATTTCCCACCATAACAACTCTAGTTCTGTAATCGTATTCATCCTGTCTTTTGTTTATCAGAAACAGAGGTGTGTTTGCGGTCATCGTTGGAGGCCTTCTGCTGTTGACCACTGCGGCCGGTGCTATTATAACTGCACTCATGCACCTGCCAGTCTTTCAGCCGTCTACACTGTAAGACTTAGTGATGCTGATCTAGTATTAATGCAAACAGCCAAAAACGCATGAAATGTAGGGTGACTTATGCCTAATTTATACTTGAGTGGAAAAGCTTGCGCAGAGCAACAGAGATGGTTTGCAGAGCTCGCAGAGAGCTGCAGAGACACGCTGCACACCTCCTGAAAAATGTGACTATGCGGTAGGCACTGCGGATGCCGCATAAGGTTTCAATGGACATCAGAGGTGGTGGGATTTCCAGACAAGCACCTCACATACGTTACACCAACAACAACAACCATATTAATTCCACGCACATGAGCTCCTCCTCATAATCCAACTGTTAATAATTTTATTTCCAGCGATGGAGTTGCGTTTGGCAAAACTTGGATGGAAAAATGTAATCAAGCCTATCAAATAAATCAAAGACCGCCTAACAAAACATTTGAAGACTACAGGTCCTTATCAAAAGCAAATTACATGCAACACACAGTCCGCCGCAGTACTATGTATGCCTGGCATGCGCACAGAACGCATAGGCGCACAGCCACAGGAGTATAAATCAAGCATTAGATATCAAGTTATATATATATTTTTTTACCTTACTGTGAAATCCAATGTCAAAGAGAGTAAACGCTAACCAGCATCGTTTCTTTACAATTAAAAAATGTTTAATTTGCTTGCTTATTTTTTGCAGGACATCTGATAATTATGCCTTGCATTACTATGTGAAACCATACACCAGATATGGGCCGTTTTTAATAGGGATCTTGACTGGAATATATTTGAAAACAAAGAAGGATCAGCTGGTAAAGAAAAAGGTCAGAATCACTACACACAGCTTATTCTTTTGCTGGATAGTCATGTGCTTATCGTGTCTTGCTGTCGTTCCAGTGGCAGGCAGCACTTGGCTGGTTCTGCTGTCTGTTATTCTTGGCTGTGTTGGTTGCATTGGCCTACGTCCTCAAGGAGACCCCAGCCTATCCATCTGTGGCACATGCCCTCTACCAGGCACTGCACAGGCCGCTCTGGACTCTGGCTGTGACCTGGATCATACTGGCCTGTGAGGAAGGTTACGGAGGTAAATCAAGAGCAGGGATATTCCAGAGACCAAATCCCATAAAATACCATTTTAAATACTTATCTTAACAATTAGTTGATTCATGATTGATCACATTATAAGACAGAAACTTGCTGTGTAATGATTTCATGGCAATATGAGAAAAATATACTGTAAAATTTGGCCCATTTTCCCCATTTCAGCCATGAGCAATACTTAAAACAATACATTTTTAACCCTCATCTACCTCTCTACAGTATACAAGATCCAAATTAATGATTTAGTTAAACAAATATGGATAGAAATATAGTTGTACCATGTTTGCACACTTATTAAGTGACTTGTGAGTAAAAGCTTTTATATACATGAGAGCATAAATATGTTCTTAAAAAAGATAAATGCTACATTTTCTTCTGTGCTCTATGCTCTCCAGGTTTTATCAAGAGCCTCTTGTCATTGGGTTTCTGGAGTCCTCTTTCCAACATTAGTTTTGCCTGCTATCTGACACATCCTGTCTTCATGATCCTCTACAATGGCTTGCAAGAAACCCCAATCCACTACACAGACATCAGCTTCGTAAGTCAGCACATTTCATTCAGTTTCATCGAGCCTAACACTGAGGTGTTTCAGATTTGACCATTATTTAGCTGTGTTTCTGTATCCCTTTCTAACCTCATGTCTCATGTCTTCTTCAGATGTACCTGTTCTTTGGCAACCTGTTGCTCACGCTGGGGGTCAGCTGTGTGCTTACTGTGCTGGTTGAGAAGCCATACGTCCTCCTAAAGTGGAGCAGTACATAACAAGACACACAGTCAGAACGTTTTTATAGTGATTGCTGAAGTTAATGGTTCTTTAGTTTTAATGTGAAATCATAACGACAGAAATAAAACTGGTAAAAATATCTAACTGATCTAACTGCTAGTGAACCATTAGTTAATGAGTAACTCCGAATAATTATTTTTTTAGGGTAGGTAATGATTAGTAAATGATTACTTGATTAAAGAAAAACGAATGAGGTCCCCCCCTAAGTAAAGTGAGACATAATAATGAATAGTTACTGAGGAGTTCCTCATTACTTCATCATTTTTCTAATGATTGCACAATGATGACACAAAAAAGGGTAAGTAATCATAATGATGAAGTAATGAGGAGCTGTAATTGAATTAAATGAGTCGTTACTAGCTTTTTTGCTGCTCAGCAACAACTCATAACTAATCATTACTTAAAGCAGCAGTAGGCGAGATTGGAGCAAATATGATTATAAAAAAGTTATTTTTATAAAACAGTCACTATATCCTGACAGTAGTGCATGAAACAGGTAATCATCGTAAAAAAAAAAAATCATGTGGCTCTGTGTCCTCCGGTGCTCCTAATGGCATCTCCAAGATTTCACAGACCGGAAGAAAACAGCCAATCAGAGCCGAGCTGGAGCCTTACTGTTGTAAACTGCTGTACTGTAAAATGATAAAGTTTGCTCCGGCTGGTGGGCGGTGCTCGGTATTTCCTCAACTGATCTCAACATGACTGCCGGGTCACAGTCTTTCTCATTTTACAGCTAAACAGTACACTACAAGATGTTTCTGAAAACATTTGAGGCGAGAAATAGACATTACAGTAACAGAATATTGATAGATATTTGATCAGCGCTGCCTAGTTTGACCGTTTGATCGGAGTTCAAGAGTGATTGATGGCTACCTCCATTGAATGAACAGCCAGTAGGAATGCTCTCTCTCTCTCTGAAATGACCTGAGATTGGCCAAAGTCTCTTGACAGGGGCATTTTTTTTTCTTAAAGCCTGATAACAGAACCATGAGGAGATGCAGAAGTCTAGTTTTCTCTCAGAACACTTGAATTACAATATGCTGAAGATATTCTGCCTACTGCAGTTTAATAATTAATTATAGGAATTCCCAGTCTGTTGTCTAGTAACTCATCATTACCTACTATATAGTCCTCCATTAGGAATTATTAGAGAAATACTCATTAACGATTCAGCAACTATCAAGTTGTTCCTGATTCATTCCTCACTCGTTTTGTAATCATTAGCTACTCAATTTGAGTGGGAATTACTCATTAACTAATGGTTTCACTAGCAGTTAGTTCCTCATTCTCTCCCCAGTAAAAACTCACATTTTTGTGTCCCTTATTGTAAAGTGTTACCGGCTGTGTTTCTGTATCCCTTTCTAACTTCATGTATTGCATGTCTCTGGTCTTCTTTAGATGCACCTGTTCTTTAGCCACCTGGTGCTCATGCTGGGGGTCAGCTACTGTATGTGTTTACTGTGCTGGTTGAGAAGCCATACCTCCTCCTAAAGTGGAGCAGTACATAACAAGAAAAGTATGAGAAAAATATACTGTAAAATTTGGCCCATTTTCCCCATTTCAGCCATGAGCAATACTTAAAACAATAAATGTTTAACCCTCACCTGCCTCTCTACAGTATACAAGACCCAAATTAATGATTTAGTTTAACAAATGTGGATAGAAATATAGTTGTACCATGTCTGCACACTTCTTAAGTGACATGTGAGTAAAAGCTTTTATACACATGAAAGCAGAAATATGTTTTTAAAAAAGATCAATGCTACATTTTCTTCTGTGCTCTACGCTCTCCAGGTTTTATCAAGAGCCTCTTGTCATTGGGTTTCTGGGGTCCTTGTGCAGAAATAAATGCTGCAGCTCCTCCAGATCAACAGAGGTTTCCCGTGGCTTGTGAAGTGACGGGGCTCCGCAGTGAGAAACGTTATCGTCTCCGACCAAAACTCCGGTGTCTCCCCTGTTCCAACCGGCCGTGGTCGGGAGGCTGAAGCAGGAAAAGCCAACACTAGTATCAGTAGTGATTCATGGAGAGACCTTCGTCTGGTCAGCTAACATTACTGCCAAGCAGGTGAAATATAGAGTGATATTGTGGTTCTAGCTGACGTGTGTCGCCTCACTGTGTTGATCAATGCTCGTTCATGTCTATGTAGAGCGAGCACAAACGCGCGTGCGAGCAACAGGATGCTGACTTTCGTTGACTTAACGGCCACAGGTGTCGCTGTTAACAAGCAATTTCTGATTCTTACAAACAGTCCCTTTAATTAAATCATGTTTAGTTTAGGCAAGACTACTATGTGTTCAGTGGTGTAAGATAAAAGCCAAGTATGGCTTGCTATTTCTCTCATAACACTTTGGCATAGTTAAGATGTGTTCCATATCTATCATTTGCCTGCTATGGCACTCCTGCCTTAATTGGTTGCTCACGCATCCACACAAACAAAACGTGGTTGTGACGCACACCATTTTCCACATGGTCCCGTTCCAGGGAGTTTAGGGAAGGAGGTGTAGACGCCGAGCCAAGGCAGACTGTGCAACAACATGGTGTAAAAATATATCTTGCTTTGGTAAGATGACACTTCTCTCACCATGACTACAAGAGTCCACGGGGCCGCATCCGATACAAAACCCCAGAACAACATGCCCAAGATGGTGTAACATGTCTGAGGCTGTTTCAAATTTGTAATGACATCTTGGAGAAGGAAGAATTAGCGTAATAGTTAAAAAAATACTGAATATGGCTGAGATACTCTTATTAGCGCTGTGGCCAAATAAGTTTTACATCGTGCAATTTCATATTTACCTGTATTTAAAAGATATAACACTGTTATACTGAGAAGCCAAAGAACCGCACACACGTATCTTTTAATAGCTACATCATATCATACATCATTTTCCCACCGGTTAATAAACTCGTGACAACACCGGTGTTACCGATTACACTGGACATTTTACAGCACAGCGATGGCTGAATAACGTGATGGTTCCCTTGTAGCAGGGGTGTCAAACATATGGCCCGGGGGCCAGAACCGGCCCGCAAAAGGGCCCAATCCGGCCCACTGGATGACTTTGCAAAGTGTACAAATTTCAGAGATGTCATTAATTCCAATTTTTTAAATAAAATGCACTGCTATTCCTGTTTGGTGGTTGTGCTGTCCTGATAAGAGTAGCAGGCCCTATGCTGGATACACTATTATAGATCCTGCGTGCTTACGTACAAGGCTACGTGACACAACACTGTCAAGCTACTGTTCATACAGGAGCTGCCGGTGGAAGCTGCCGGTGGAAAAAGGTGGAAAAAGGAGAAAAGTGGACACAGAGAGTCAGGTTTTCCATGAAAAATGGACCATTTCCTTTTTCATCACTAAGGTAAATGAGAGGCCAGTGTGCTTGGTGTGTTCACAGCACCTTTCAGTGCTCAAGAAATAATATTTGTTCTGATTTTAGTCATAGCCGAGAGATCAGCGAGACATCTCAGGTTTTCAGAATGTACTTGTACTTCTTTACGCTACAGAAAGGGGGAAATTTGGAGGTGTTGTTATTTATAGGTTACTATGCAATGGTTTTACTGGTCCGGCCCACTTGAGATCAAATTGGACTGTACGTGGCCCATGAACTAAAATGAGTTTGACAACCCTGCCTTATAGCATTGGGTTTAAATCTGAAATATAGCCAAATAGGTGCTTTCTGTTTTCGCTTCACATCATCTTGTCTGTGAGCTCTCTCTCGTCCCGTGTGTGTGAAATATGACACCTGTTACTCTGAGCTGAGATTCTGTTTGGAGGAGATGCATTCACTGTCAGTTTGAAGTGTCCGTCGTCCGACTTTGTATTGATAACACGGTGCTGATACGCCAAAATTAACTAAATGGGTTTTATTTCTGTAAAAAAAAAAAAGCAAAACGACAGTGGGGGCGTAATGTAATCGGTGTGTGCCCGACCACCGTGTAACACCGACCCCCGCGACAAGCCTAATTCGCCACAGAGCTTATTTTCTGCAAAACTACCATACTACTATCCAATGGAATAATCCCATTGGCTTTTTGTTGAGGGAACCAGAGCGATGCTAACTTCCCTTGTGGGCCTACAAAGTACAAACAACAACAGATTATCATTTTCCAATGAAATTAGAATCATTGGACCATTCATCTACAGTATATGTCATGTGGGATTGGCTTGTGTTTCTTGCTTATTAGATGAGCAATTTGGCTAAATGAGAGGCAAAGTCACATTTAATCAGTCACGCCAGGGTGAGATAATAGATTACTAATAATTATACATAAAAGCCAGGAAAGGTCTGTCCTCATTAGGTTGTTTTGGCCACTGACAACAGTGCATTGTTGCTTTGCCAGAGGGGCATTAATGTTGCCAGAAATGTCACAATATTACACTGTTAACACTTGTTTATATCAGATTTTACATTGTCATACATTGTTATTAGTGGAAAACAACTTTTGTTGTATTTGTTTTTCCCATTTAGGCTCAACTCCAAGCTGTAATCTTTGCATGCTTCATTTATTTGCACCTATTGAATGTATATGAGTTCTGTCTACTAAACATTTTTCAATGTGTTTATAATTGATACAACTTTTCTACAAGCCTGCAGTGACCTTGAGAAAATACGTAGTGTGAGTGTTTGCTTAAACTTCTTTGGAAAAATAAACATTTTAAAAGAAAATCTGCCTTATGTTTAATGGAGTTTTAGCAGTTTGTTTCCATTTTATTAATTATTTTCTATATACTGCGTTGAGTTGGACAGACAGGAGGGAAATAAACATTTAATTATTTTTCCCCTTGCATACAGGATGTCTACTTGTACAAAATTACCATCTAAACGCTAATTAATGCCACAGTGTATGCTTGATTTCTCTCACTCATCTATAAAATAAAAGTAAGCCAACACTGAAAACAGCCTGTAAATATAGATATTGAGTGTTAAATGTTCAAGATCGGCACATGTCCGCAATATCAGGTAACTGACTTTGTACTTGCGGGGGGACAACAGTTAAAAATAGACTCCCACCCCGAGACCTCCGGCTCTAGCCTGAGCTCATACCGAAGTCCTACATCATAGTGTGTATCCTCAACCACACGGCTATGACAAGGGTACGTACTACATGCATGGCTGAGACAACTTGCCAGTAATACTTTTATCATGTGTGATTCAGCATGTTAGACATTTGTTTGTGGTTTCCTTTGGGAAATGGGAAATGTTGTAAATCACTCTGCTTTGTCTCACACTGCTGTGCTGCATGATGACATACTTACTGTCAAGCATCAGAATTAATTGCGTAAACAAGTATAAGGAATTTTGACAAATACTTGTTAAGTTTTCTGCTTATTTGTAGCCCCAAAATTCTGACATTTTTGAGCCAGCTTGTGTTATTATTTTCAAAACTTGTGTTCCTAATTTACTTGAGCTCGCGTCTTTCAAGCAAGTCGTTCACATACAGAAGCTTTAAAGACGCAGCAGGATCTTGGGGCGGTGGGGGTTGGAGGGGGTGTTGTGTGACCGAGGATGGATCTATTTTGGCACCGGCAGTCGAGATGAAATCGAATTACACTTTCTTGCTCTCGGTCACAGTGGCGCTGACAGCTTTATTGTTTTTTTTTAATGTCAGTAGATATCAAGTCCTATCTAACGCACTAATCAACCACACCAACAACATTGATTTCTGATTGATTTAAACCTTGCAAGTGCCTCATGGGACTATTAATGTGCACGCCGTAATTAAATCTACATATGGAGTCAGTGTAGTAAATGTGATTGTGGCCTATCAAACAGATTGGATTAATTTAGGGAAAACAATCTTTGGATTGTTCGAGATTGTAATGGGTTTTGCAGCTGGAAAAATGTGTGAATTTTTTTTTTTTTTAATAGTCAAGGTGTTTGTCAATAGACTTACTAAATTTAGGATTTGTATTCCATAGTAAACATTTCAGGCTTGAGTTCTCGACTAGATGTCCTTCACTGCAGCAGGAATGTCACAAATGCAGGTCATGGGTGAAGATGTGCTGGTATTTTTCCAGTGTCTCTGCCACCAGTTCCCCCTCCAGCAATCTTGTGTATCAGGGTGCATGTTTTGAAGACCCCCCCAACCTTCAACACTTCATAACAGGCCTCTGCACATATGTCAGGTTGCCGGTAGTGGGCAACACGGGCAATGTGATTTTAAGTGCATGCTTTTAAGACACAGCCATGCTTTTACAGTCACCTGAAGTCTTTGGAGTAATTGCAGCGTAAAATAACACAGCGGAAATATTAAGAAACATCCCTGGTGTTACTGCAACATTTGAAGATCCTCCTACAATTTTAACTAACATATATATCACCAGGAAATGTCTCCAGTTGTTTTCTAACATCAAGGCAATCATATTTTGTATTACAAGTTTTCAGAAATGTTATGTTTAAATATGCAAATGAGGCACTCTTATTAAGTATGTGCTAATTTGCATATTTCCAAAACAGAAAATATGAATATTGGATAAAGCCAGGTTCAAAAGCCTTGTTTCATTTTATTGAAATATTGAAGTCAAAGGTTTTTACAGAGGGAATTTTAGATATCTCTTTTTAACACTCCATAAAAAAAAAAATCCATTTTCACCATGTTTTTAGGAATAAAATGTTCTGTAAATCAGACTATGAATGATATATGAACAAACCCCTCCGTAAAAACCTTCAGGATATAGCTAGGAATGAAATTGGAAAGTTTAGTGTATGTAAGTGCTACTGAAATGGAGATGTCTGGCTTAGAGTATGAGAAAAAACAGCACTAATTTCTTTAATGCATTAACGCAATCGATTTTCCGGTGATTGTACCAGGCTCAGTTTTAAAGCTAGAGTGAAGATACAGGCATCATATGAAACTAGAAAACCTAAGGAATCATCCATGTCATAGCTCGTCACGAAGGAGGTCAAATAATGCTCAAAACTTGCGCCAAAGTTTGTCGAGGACAAACTGTCGTGGCCATTTTGAAAAGGGTCCCCTGAATGAAAATAGGTTCTATGGGTACCCACGAGTCTCCCCTTTACAGACATGCCCACTTTATGATAATAAAATAAAACGGCTTATAGCTGAAACGCGTTCGTTCACGTTTGATTGCCCAGAATAAACCAAAAAAAAGACTCTTTATCTGTGAGTGCCAGTGATTTGTTTCTTCTCACTTTATGATAATCACATGCAGTTTGGGGCAAGTCATAGTCAAATCAGCATACTAACACACTGACAGCTGTTGTTGCCTGTTGGGCTGCAGTTTGCCATGTTATGATTTGAGCATATTTTGTATGCTAAATGCAGTACCTGTGAGGGTTTCTAGACAATATTCGCCATTGTTTTGAGTTGTTAATTGATTTCCAATAATAAATATATACATACATTTGCATAAAGCAAGTATATTTGCCCACTCCCATGTTGATAAGAGTATTAAATACTTGACAAATACCCCTTTAAGGTACATTTTGAACAGAGAAAAAAATGTGTGATTAATCATGGACAATCGTGTGAATACACGATTAAATATTTTAATCGATTGACAGCCCTATTAAATATGCAAAAGAGGCATTATCTATTGCTAACTTTTGGTGAGTTTAGAAGAAATCTACAAACGCAAATAGACAAAGTGTAGTAAACATTGCACAGCAATGTATTTGTTCAAAAATATTTTAAATCAGAAGAACCTGAAATGCAAAAGACGGTTCTGTTTGTTCCGACTGCATTACAGGTTTCTTTACATAATCTTTATGTGGATATTTTACAGTATTTTCATTCATTATTTTGCAGCCAATAAACTGAAACTTGAGATAAAGAAAACATTACAGATCTATTGTAACTTTATGCAGCTCTAATGGCTTGTGAACTCAATATGTTTGTGTTAGCTGATCAGGATTTTGTAAAAGACCAATAACACTTTTCAATGAATCCAACATATTAGTGTATATAATAATATTTATAATATAGACAATGCATGTTTTACTCCCCCTCAGTTGTGCAAGACAATAGAAATTGGAGCGTGTCTGCAGCTGGTACACAACCACCACACAGCAGACCTTTTTATCAGCTACAAAGCAACAACAACAGGAAGGTTTCCTGTTGATAAGGTATGTCAAGTGTCCTTTAAAAGCGTCAAAAATAGATGCAACATGCCATTTAAAAAGGGGGCAACTAAAATAAACAGCTAGAGGGAGATAGTGGGCCTTGCGTCAGATGCTCAGATTGAGGAGGTAAATATACACGAGAGCCTCAGATCAGAGATTTGACTTGTCTCGCTTTACTTTTCAGGTACTGAATCTAAGGATCTAAGGATACAGTTGGACCCAGGGGAGGATATGACACCAGAAAAGCCAAGCACACACAATCTGTGCGCACAACTTTATGCCATTCAACCCAAAGCTTGGCCCGAAGTTGCTGTTTGACAGCTGGAGTCTTGTGGCTGACAATATCCTCAGCAGCACAACTAGAAGTCCAGATGGATCCATTACTCCTTTGCACGGATGACGGAACGCGGTCACCACCAGCTCTTACGGACAGTCTAACTGAGGATTTAGACCCTCTTTCTCTTTTGCAAAGTCCCACAGTAAACATGCCGTCTGAATACGAGACGGGAGCAGAGGCAGCTCTCTCAGACCCCAAAAACAACTCCACTGATCCGTTATCAAATGTTTCCAAATGCCCCTCTCAGGAGAGAAGCACGGACTGTCTGGAGCCTTCATCATCCAGCTATAATATGTCAGAGTGTTTGTCACTTTGCTCTGAGCCTGCACCAAAGGATGATGATTTCAGGGTTTGTAGCTATTTTGGCTCATCAGAACCTGTATTACCTCTTTTACCTCACTTCTCTCATGATCTTATTTCCCCTCTATCTGAATCTTTTTCAGAGTTTCACGTTAAAGAACCAGCCCTCTCCCTTTCTCTCGTACAAGGAAATAGTACATCTCAACCTACATCTACTTCTGAGGGTTCGATGGAGCCGTCTGTCACTGAGCCTCTCTCCGGCTCTGAACACAGTCGAGCCACTAACCTATTAATGTCATTATGGCATCAGTCAGATAGTTTAGAGAGTGATACGGCTATGGCGCCTGTGTCAGACCTTTATATCTACGAGGGTGAGACACAGGACTTCATCTTGAGCCATGACGTAGATCCCCAGGAGATCCAATGTCCTGAATACCAGCCATTATCACAAACGGGGGGAGAAAACCCTGACTGCAATACACACGTCCTGATATGTGATTCAGACAATGTGGTGACACGATGTCATCGCAGCTCTAATGACGAACGAGCTATGGTGGACTATGAGTCAGACGTGAGCCAACACGCAAGGCTAAGGCCACCTGCTGCGGATGCCTGTGAGGCAGGCTTGATGTCGGTAAATGATGGTGGGCGAGGAAAAGCAGAGGTCGCTGATCTAACCCCCCAACCGAGGCGAAGCGACAGCCCTATCGAGCTGTGGCTGGACGCATGCCAGTATCTGGCAGGTGAGGATACAGAAGATAGGAATACAGGACATTCTGTGATGCAAGCATTGCTCACCGGTGACTTGTCTTTTCCCCCAGGAGAGACACAAGTGTCAAGTTACAACCCTGATGGTAGCGAGGGGATTGGCTGGTCCAGCGATGACACCAGAGGTTGGGGACCACCGGTTGAGAGGTGGTCATCGGTGGACAGCTGGGCTAGTGCACTCTCCGACTGGACCGGGATCATCGCGGCTCCACCAGAGGACTTCACAGCTGCCTTCACAGAGATAGGGGCCGAGATAGATGCTCTGACACAGGCACTAGCGGAGGATAATACTCATATAGAAACAGACACGTCTAAAGGAGGAAAGGGTCAAGAGTCGCAGCCACCCATGGGTGTCCAGGATCAGCCTTTAGAGGCGCAAAACGTCCCAGAGAGCTCCGTCCTCTCTTGGCAGAGCTGTTTCTCTTTGTGCCTCGAAGCCGCGGGACCTGAGCTCCGAGACAGAGAGGCCTCCCGGAGCGTTGAATCCTTGTGCGATTCAACAGCCAGAGAAAAGGAGCGGGAAGAAATCCGGAGCAGCCAGGCCGAGCACTCTCCACACCCCACACACCAGCACTCATCCATGGGATCATCCGGTGTCACGGTAGCCTCTCTCTCCGGAGGATACGGTGTAGATGTGATCCCTGGATCTTCTGCTGATCTAGGTCTTTCTCACTTTGGTGGATTTGTCGAGTCGGACATTTTCATCAGCAATGAAGAAGATCCAATCATACTGAATATAACAGAGGATACAGATTCGGAGGGACAAAATACACCTGGAGAGCTGATAATTGAGGAGGTAAGGTGACTCACTATGTACATTTATAATCATTATTATCTCTTGGACTTATTATCCCTGAAGCATGACATAAAGCATGGTGCATTTCACTATTAAACCTTGGGGACGGTATGTTCGTTTTCCTGTGTGTTGGGGGTCAAACATCACTTTCTCTGAAGTATGTGGTAGACAGAGAGCAGTGGAAAGATTCACCCTTCACAATAGAGAGAATAACAGCGATTCACCTTCACATCAGTCGTGCTGGCCAACGGACAAATCAATCATGCGCTTTGGAAACATGGCCAGAACGTTAAGAGACATTCCCACTCCTGCCCTTGTCAGTGTTGTCATACCTACAGTATTGACAGCCAGTCAGGAGATATGTAGAGTACTCCTGAGAGTGAAATCCCCGTGTGAGACTCTCGAGCGCTGTCGCCTCGCTTTGGATTGGAGCCACTCGTTTTGCCGCCCGTGAAGGACTCTCAGCCGGGCTGGATTCTGTATTATTGGATAAGTCCTTTGGCTCCCATCTCAAAGACTGACAGCTGCGTGTGCTGAAGGAAATGTGAGTGCATGAGAGGAAAACTTCAGATGGACAGAAATGGCATCTAATAATAGCGGGGAGTTCAATGATAATAGCATGCATCCGTGGCGTGTCGGGGGGGTAGAGGTGAGAGGAGAGCACAGCTGAGGACTGAAACATGACCCCTCCCTTGCTCTCTCTCTCTCTCTCTCTTACATGCACACCCTTTAACACACCCATTCCCACCGCATCTCCTTTACAATCCCAAGATCAGGACGCCAACAGGTCCGTGGGCCTAGGAGACTTGTTTTTGATTGGCTTAGGTGCGCAAAGCATAGCTGGAGCTCCTGTCTATAACGGTGACAGTGTAGGTTGGAGGACATATGGACTGTGGGGTTGGATATAGAAGCATGGTGTTTCATAAACGTCTACTTTGTGGCTCTATAGAAAGGTATGTGTTGGAACGGATCTGAATGTTATTGCATGTTTTTTGTAGCCTGCAGGATTTGCCTTTAAAATACCTGTTTAGTGCTATTGATGCCAGCAATTTAACAGCAATATAACACGTATATGCGATCGTCTGACGATCTTATACTCAAGTGTATGAGGATTGAATAAATATCTAAGTAATAGCAATATACAATTTCTTAAAATTACTTATTATTTGTCCTTTTTCATTACCAGCCCTTTGGAGATGAAGTGCGTGAAGTGACAGATGAACACAGTGTCTCCGAGCCGCGCTCGGTGACCAAGCGGGAAGTCAAAAGCAGCCGTGGGCCAGCTGAGGTTGACCGTCAGGCAACCGATCCTTCGACAGATCTCCGTTCCCTCACCGCACACACTCTGACAAACTCGCACGTGCCAGGTGTGCACACACAACCTAGTGTTCACACACACGTGTCGTCTGACACTTTACCGGACCTTGACGGGGCATGTCAGGTGGAGCCACAGTGGGGAAGTCCTAAGTTTATTATGCCCTTAGCTCCTCTCGGTGCCTTAGCGCTCAGCTCTCTCGTCTGTCGGACAAACCAACGTTTTGAAGGAGATCAAACCTGTGCCAAAGGGTCTCTCGATGACAACAGAGACTCCAGTTGTGATCACATACAACCCTGCGTTCTCTTGCCGACCTCGGATGGGATTACTGACAAAACATCTCTGCAAGGCGATGAGTTGATTCGCAAAAAGGGAAATACAAGAAAGTGTGCTGAGAAGTCTCCACCAGTGGGACGACTGACAATTGAGGAGATTCATGAGCTCGGTAGAGAACTATCAAACTTGGTTTATGTCCCTGCGGATCATTTCATCGTCTCAGAGACCGACCGCGTTGCAGTTTTTACTTTAGATTTAAATGACCCATTTGTCTCCAGGCCCGTAAAACCCATCGCCATACAATCTGAGTGGAATCATAAAACAGCTGAAAAGATGCCGCACAGATCCCATAAATCCTCCGCGGAGAGCAAAGCACGCTCCAAAAAGGACAAAACAGCCGTTCATCATCACGGTGTACAAGCTTCCAAGAAACAGGAGAATTCATCTCATGTTTCAGCCCAGCAGGTCTGCAAACCGCAAGAAACTCTTTCTGGGGATAATCACACCAGCGAGAACACTCCAGTCGTGCTCGAGGACGAGGAGGCTAAATTGGTGATCGAGACCAGTGTGGCGCCTGAGAAGGCTCCAAGCAAGCCACACGGCAAGAAGAAAAAGAAACACGTCACGAATGCAACGGGGTTGAAAAGTGTAGCGGAGCCACTGGTTGAAGTGGAGAATGGAGCGAAACCAAAGACCGCAAAAGGAAGGATTGATATGTTTGAGGCCAAGTTCGGCGCTAAGGCTGGGAAAGCTCAAAAGGGCAGCGATCAGTCGGATGAAAAGAAGTCTCAGCAACCAGAGGCTAAAGCTAAAGCTTCCCAGGGCGAACAACCTCCACATCATGCAGCTCATCAGCCCAAAACCTTCACCAGTCCTCTGAACGATGATATTATTAAAAGACGACGCCTGTCGGAGAATAAGTTTGGGAAGATTGTCAGTGTTTTGGAATCTAAACTACCAAAGCCAGACGTTTCTATCCAGGCAAAGAGAGAGGAGCTAAAAGTAGATACCGGTGCAACTTGTAAGAAGGCGTACAGTGAAGTGGTCAAACAGAAAATCCCACCTAAGGAAGGTAAGAAATGATTATTAAACTATTTTTTTCCTGCATGATAGTATGTTAACACCTCATAATAAAAGCATATATGACAATGTGTGCAGACCCCAAGGTTGTGCAGCCTATCCAGGTAGTGTCAGTGAGCGGGGACCCCCAGAGTCTGTGCCTGTGGTGTCAGTTTGCGGCTGTCTTTTCCCACTACACTGTCACCTGGAGCAGAGGGGGCACTGTCCTCTCTGAGAGCAAGAGAAGGTATTTGGTTTTACATGGTTTTTAAAATGTGTTTTTCTCAAATTTTATCCTCATCTTTACACAATAGTTTCACATTACTCAGCTTTATACACCGCAAAGCACCAACCAGCCGGTAACTCCGGGGCTGAAAAGTGAAGCCAATGCAGAAGTGCCTTAAACTTGCATTCTTTCTAATAGCCAGCAGGGGGCGACTCCTCTGGTTGCAAAAATAAGTCAGATTGTATAGAAGTCAATGAGAAAATGAGCCTACTTCTCACTCGATTTATTACCTCAGTAAACATTGTAAACATGAGTTTATGGTCTCAATCGCTACTTCAAGTCTTCTTCAATACAGCATGATGTTCATTCTGTAAATTATGTTCCCATTTAGAGTCAAATAGACCATAAAGCAGGGGATGCTTTAGGGCGTGGCTACCTTGTGACTGGCAGGTTGCTACCACGGTGTTGTCCGGTCTGGAAGTTGTCCGTGTTTTCATCTTATGACTTTAACCCTTTCACAGTGTGTATTCAGTTCATGAAAGTTAATTATAACCTTTTTGGTCCCCTGAAAACATCTTATTTAGAGTCTGTGAAATCCTGCAGATGCCATTAGGAGCACCGGAGGACAGAGAGGCACATGATTTTTTTTTTCAGATTACCTGTCTCATGCACTACTGTCAGGATATAGTGAAGGTTTTATAAAAAAAACTTTTTTAATCATATTTGCTTCAATTCTACCCACTGCAGCTTCAATGGTTTAATCACATTGCTCTCCTTTATTTATTGTTAAAACATTCAAAGTAATTTCATTACAATGAACCTTTCCTGAAATTTTTTACTTAAAAGAAATCACTGTAGGATAAAATAAACGCACAAAAACTCCCACACACACACATGCACAACATGCACCAATAGTCCAATAATATTCCCTCTGTTGCTTAGTAGATTTACAAGGCACCACAAGAACACATGTGTTACATAATGACACGAAAAATACTCGTAAGGATAAATGAAACCGTTTGTAGTGTGTGTGTGTGTGTGTGTGTGTGTCAAATTCTACCCACTGCTGCTTTAATTGTAACATTTGGTCACCTAAAAATGTCTTCAGCGTTCGATTGTACTTAGCTCCACCCTCTCGTGTCACTTCTGGTTGCAAAAAAACAAGATGGCGACAGCTAAAATGCTGAACTCGAGGCTTCAAAAATGGCAAATTGGTCTCGGTGACTACGTCCATTTCTTAGGCTATATACAGTCTAAACTCATACCGCATAACTCATAACCACATTATCTTTGCAAACTACTAATGTTATGCTCCTTTACTTAAGTGATGCTATAGCAGTGGTTCCTTACCTTCTCTGTCTGACGTCGTCTGAGGAGGCAGCAGGTGGTGTTCAGTGATTTAATGACGAAATACAAACTTTAGATGCAGTCCAAAAACAGGCCGGGCAACAGAGGTAAATCCCCAAAAACGAACCAGGAAACACTAAACCACAAAGAAACTAACGAGTAACTTCTCACAAGGAGACACACAGGAGAGCAGGCTGATTAGACACAGGTGGAGCTAATCAAGGCCGGGCAGACAATCACAAATGCAGGAAGTAAAACAAAACATGACACCTGAGGAGTGAACCTACAAAATAAAACAGGAAACCGACTCAACGTAAAATGAATAGCATGAGACGTATGTTATTTACAGCTGACTCAATATGTGGATTTATTTGCTTTAAATGAAATCACAATTTTTTAGCTAACATTACTCCACAACATTTTCACTTATCCCTAACTCCCTTTGGCCTGGACTTTGGGCTTTGTAACTTTGCAGACCTTTTTACATGCACACACAACTATATAACACACTAAAGGAAAGGAGGGACAAGCACAAAAGCATAACAGGTCCTTTTTAAATCTTTGTACAGCAGTCAGTAGCTTCTATTGTGTAGGCTAGATTCTACAGTCCATAGCTTACATCTAGGCCAGGGGTCAGCGACCTTTACTATCAAAAGAGACAATTCAAGCAAAAAACAAACCAAAGAAATCTGTCTGGAGCCGCAAAACATTTGAGCATTGTGATGAAGGTAACACAGTTTATAGTCTAAGTATATACTGTGAGTCTAATGCAGTGAGGGTCAAAGTGCAAATGTTCTACGGAGTATTAGGGCCACATTGAGGGAAAAAACGTCTGAGATTTACAGAATAAAGTCATAATATTACGAGAAAAAAGTCATAACTTTAGGAGAAAGAAAGTCGTAATATTACGAGAATAAAGTCATAATATGAAAATGAAGTCATAATATGAGAATAAAGTCAGAAGTTTACGAGAAAAAAAGAAAATGACACGTAAAATTACAACTTTATAGTATTATGACTTTATTCTCGTAATATGAGTTTATTCTCGTAATATTACGATTTTTTTTCTTGTAAAGTACCATAGACTTACAACAATGATAAATAAAAATGAAAATGTAAACAAAAAACATTTATTCATTTCTATTTTAAAAAAAATCCACAGGGAGCCACTGGAGAGGAGCTAAAGAGCCGCATGTGGCTCCGGAGCCGCAGGTTGCAGACCCCTGATCTAGGCTATATAGCAACCTTCACTTGCATAACACTGGACATGACCATTCTTCAAGAAGCGGAGCAATGAAAACAGTCAATTATCAGCAGACACAATTCACATTTGTTTGACATAGCGAGGATCCTGGATTGCCATCACACTCACTGTGTAGTAAACTGTGTAGAGATTAGTGGCTTTGTGCGTTGCATTTTTTGACACTGTACCATACCTTTCTCTGAAGTGCAGGGGACGAGAGCAGAGTGTCACTGAACATCTCCAACGCTTCTCACAAAGACTTGGGCAAGTACCAGTGTCAGCTCACCAGTTTACATGGATCCGTCACCCTGGACTACCTGCTCACTTATGAAGGCATGTAAATCATGATTTAACTGATTAAATGTAGCCTATGTATGTATGTATGTATGTATCTAAAACATTTTTTTAAATGTATTCTTCTTTTTTACTATTTTACAGTACTCAGTGAGATTGTCATCCCTCCATCTCCAAAGATCCTCTCAAGTGAGTTATGAACAAGAACAAGGTTTATTATGTTACAGAGTTGAGCTTGCTTTGGATATTGATGAATAAAATGTGGATGCCATGTTTTTTTCTACAGCTGCCCCTGTAGAGGTTGGGAGTGAAGAGGAGGATGTCCACTGTTCCGGGCTGATTTTCAAAGAGGATTTCCTGTCTGACCAACACTTTGGAGGGAACCAGCCTGCCAGCATCATCACTGAAAAGGTCCACTTTGGGGAGGGGATGCACCGGCGGGCTTTCCGGACCAAGATGCAGGCAGGTCAGATACCCCTGGTACTGCCCGGACACTCCTGTGTGCTCAAAGTACACAATGCCATCAGTTACGGGACCAAGAACAACGACGAGCTCGTTCAAAAGAACTTTACCTTGGCTGTAGAGGTAAGAGCGTCACAGGACTCTCCAACAGTCCTTCAGAGCACAAAGTATTATTGAATTATGTGCATAAAGGTCCTTTGTGGGAACCAAGAGCTTCATTACATGCCACAGCATACTTTTCTGCCACAAAATGATGGAAATGGTAGTAGTAGTAGTAGTAGTAGTTTTATTTGGTCACCACACATGATACAATAAATATGAACAGAATTATGCAGAAGCATAATGCTTATATATGCCTATCCTGCATTATTATCAATTTAAGCTACCCTCCAGAAAATAAATTAATTATTAGATTATTATTAATAATAATTGGATTGAAATAGATCATATATAATTGTGACTGTATTACAATATCCCAACCAATTTGTCATGGTTGGGACAATGTTTTTTTCTGTTTTGCAAGAGATTTTGAGACAAAATATGACGTTTTTTGTCCAGAAATACCACAAAAAATCTTGTGCACAAATAATTTTATGAAATTTTTTTTAAAATTTCTCATGCAATGTTATTACATCTCGAATGAAATTGCATTTATGGCTAAAAAAATGCAAGTTGTAGGGGGAAAATGCTCACCGAGTGCCACTAAAATGTGTTTTTGTGAAATTGCATAGAAAGTATAAACATTTGTGCCCCCAAAACATACATAATATGCTAAATGTTCCATTGCATTTACTTCACAACAAGCAGTTGCCAGGCACTTACTGTCAATCTCTGCTATATATCGTTTTGTACCACACTAACTGACGACCCAGAGATACCACGTGGCACCAACTCTGTTAGACTATTGACTCACAAGCCTTGTTAAAAGTGTGAACCAAATATCAGATTTCCTCCACAGAGATAAACAAAACATTAGTTTTGGACCTGCCAAATTTAAAAAAATGATTAATTTACAATCATATTAATTTTTTTTTTTCAGGAAAAGCCATACTTTTATTCGGCACCTTTCTAAAAGCTCTTTGGATGTATTTCTTTTTAAATATTTGTTTACATAAAAAATTTATCAATAAGACCTTTAAAATACCTTTTGCAAAAACACAACAAACACAATCTTTTAACAACGCTTTTATTAGATAAGTAAGTGTATTATACAGTAATTTACTTTTTACTTTTTTTTTGTAGGAGTGTCATGTCCAGAACACAGCAAGAGAGTACATCAAGGCATACACTGCTGCAGCCCAGTGTGTGGAGGCCTTCGGAGAGATCCCAGAGTGAGTGACACACACGACAAGCTGTCAACTTAATGCACAACAATACAACCTTTATAGTATTTTAAAAATAATGTAAAATACTCAAAGCTCCAGGCGTTTTGTTTCACGTTTCCACCAGGATCATCCCCATCTACCTGGTTCACCGTCCATCCAACGACATCCCGTACGCCACGCTGGAGGAGGAGCTGATTGGTGACTTTGTCAAGTATTCGGTGAAGGACGGCAAAGAGATCAACCTGATGAGATGCGACTCGGAGGCAGGGCAGAAATGTTGTGCTTTCCAGCACTGGGTCTATCATAAGACCGAGGGCAACCTGCTGGTTACTGACATGCAAGGTTCGGAAACAAATATTTTGAATTGAGTTAAAAATGTTTTTATCTGCAAAATATTGTGCTTTCAATTACAATTTGTGTGGTTTTCAGGAGTGGGAATGAGGCTCACTGATGTAGGAATAGCCACCTGTAAGAAAGGGTGAGTATTTATTTATTTTTCTACACCAATGATAGGTGCAAATTTGTTGCAAACTGAAAAAAAACATAATGTATTTCTTTTTTTTTTTTTAGATATAAGGGCTTCAAAGGAAACTGTGCCACCTCCTTCATTGACCAGTTCAAAGCTTTGCACCAGTGCAACACATACTGTGAGATCCTGGGTCTCAAATCCCTGCAGCCCAAACCTAAAAAGCCTGCATCTGCTCCCAAACCCAAACCCCAACCCTCCACTGCACCCAAGAAGAAAACGTTTAGGCCAACAGTGAAGGGCAAGTCATAATAGGAGGAGAATCATGGACTACGGGCTTTCATTTTTATTAAAATGCTGACGGTTTTAAGTGATTTTTGTCCAAATTTTGGGGCTGCGGAAGGCCAGGTGATGGAGAGGACAGATATATTTGACTCTGAAGGAAGGGAGCGATTGTGACGCAACCAGCTGCTGTTGTTTCAAAATAGTTGCTTCAACTCGTGTTGAACATTTGAGAGATATATTTTATTTAAATGAGATGATTTCTGCACGAGGGCGTATTTATAATCTGTGGGAGGACACTTTATTTCACACGTTTTGGGAAAACGGTGACAGATTTAACAAACACTTGAATATGATGATGATGATGTCTTAGAGATTGCTTTATTGACTTTTTCTTGTTTTTTTACTTTGGCGATGTTTTCAAACTATTAGTTCATTAAATTAATGAACTTGTTTATTAATTGATTAGCAGAAATGTCTTTTAAGTAGGTTGTGTGATCAAATCGTAGACTGTATATATAGATGGACGACGCGTCTCCACTTCCTACTTCTGCACATAAGCCAAAATATCCCTGATACGGGAGCTGCCATCTGGAGATTTTGACGTCATTTGGAGCTAGAGTCTGCGCAGACTTATATCATCAAATTTCTAATTAAAACCAAATTTATCAGAAAAAAATGAACACCTGAATAAACATCAGCATGACAACAACTACCTAAAATGACAGAAATCATCTTAGGGAAAAATGTATTTGACGTGTACTTTGACTTTTTAGTTTGGCCATCAGCTAACATGGAGGAGGCGAGATCTATGACCTATACTGCAGCCAGCCACCAGGGGGCAATCCACATGTTGGTGGCTTCACTTTTAGTGAGCCGTCGTCCATCTTTATGAACAGTCTATGGATAAAATACACACAGTAGAGGACATGTATTGTTTTGGGTTCAGTATGAGTGGGTCATTTTTGTGTGTTTGTGGGTTTGTGAGGTCTTTGATTTAATGTGATATTATTATAATTGTTTGTTCGTTTAGTAAAAGCTTCAGAATTAGCTCTTATTTATATTCTGGAAAAACAACACAAAGGCATTTTGTACACATAAAGCTCATGTTAAGTATGAATTTGAATGTATTTCACTAAAAAAAATGTGAAGATTTATTGATTTAGCATTTTATTGTTCTGCTTGTGAAATTGATTTTGAATGAGCTGACATCATTTCCAAGGATCTATACTGTGCCGGTCTAGCTCAAACTAAGTGAGAGACATGTAAAACCTGACATCCAGAGCCAAATCTACTTACATACATATGATCTCAATAACATAGCAGCTATTCACGCAAATTAGAGTCAACAATTAACATGCATGTCTTTGGACTGTGGGAGGAAACCGGAGAACCCGGAGAAAACCCACGCTTACACTGGGAGAAAAGGACTGACCCAAATTGCTGACATGGCTCTCATGGCTAGTGTGTAAACAGCACACAGTAGATCTTTGTTATTAAAGAGATGTTACTGGTTGAAGATGCACTCTGATTTCTTTTTAATGAACTCACATTTTCTGTAATGCAACCTCTGACCTACAGGTTTGAGGTTTGCTGTGTCTTTGTGAATATGCAAATATCTGCTCAGCTTTGTACATGTTTGAAGGTGTTCATTATGTGATCATTATATCTAATTTAATTCTTACGAATGATTGATTGATGGATTCTTGATATTCTTGTCATGTACGTAAAGTGCCAAACCCTCAAAATACAGTTGCAGTGGTCAAACATTTCATAACATTTCATTCAATTACAAAATTATAGGTTATTTTATAGCTCGGTCTTCAGCAAAATATTGTGCCTTCTCTCCCAAGTTTGGCAAATAAAGTCCTCAACAAAAAAAAAGTTCCCTTCCTGAAGCATAACTCGAGTTTTCATAGTCATCCAAACAAAAGAAAGCAACACAAATGGAGGTCATTTTAATAAAAAAATACATAACATATAAAAAGTGAACCTCGTTCTCACACAAACCCGCCGGTCTGTTCTTTATGAGACAATAAGTTTGTAATTTTTGTTTACACCACATATTAACAGACCCATTTTTCTCTATACATGAGAAACATTGGTAACATTTTACAGGTCTGCAAATTTCATGGTAATTAGGTGATAATTAGCAAATAACCTATTTTAAATTTCTTTGGAATTACTGACAAATTACCCCAATATTTACCTATCAAAAATTACTTTTTTATAAACATTATTTAATAATTATATTCCGTTATTTCCCAATAGCTGGTCATTTATTTAATACATTTCCAGGACAAAAAAATATAAAGTTAATAGACATGCTTTATTTCCATGTCTGCTGATAAATAGATAATAATTAGCAAATAACTTCTTTGAAATTTCTTTAAAAAACTCCCTGAATCATTACAGGAGCTACCAGGTTACATCTGTGTAAACAATAAGTCACACAATGGTGAGATTTGTGCCTGATCGGAAGTGTTTTCTATTAATTTTGCTTTTCGTACTCCAATGTAGAGCAGCCGCTTCTCAAGCCCAAGAGCCCTATTTTAACCATTTTATGCTATTTTAGCATATCATTATAAAATCATGCTCATAATAAAGCAATTAGTGATTAATTTTGAGGTAAATATTGGGGTAATTTGGCAGTAATTCCAAAGAAATTTCAAATAGGTTGCTTGCTAATTATCCACTAATTACCATGAAATTTGCAGACCTGTAAAAATGAAGTGTTACCAAAACATTTTGTTCCTAATATCCTGAATGTCACAGAGTAAAATATTCTGAAAAATGAATGACAAATCATTAAAATGAAATAGAGATTATGATCATATGAAACGTCCCAGTTAAATCTTAATTAAATCTTCTTTGTTAGTCTCTGATCGGACATCTTCACAAGTCTATTCCAAAGTTGAAGCATTTGTCATTTTATGTCTGATGTTTGGAGGTTCCCTTCCCATATCTCCACTAATGGACAAAACTGAAGTAGATTTATGCATCAAATAGCTCTATGATACACAGTGTTACAACTTGTATGGTTACCAGAAGTATAGTCGGACACACAGGACACATGAAATTATAGAGTTGTGTTTAAGTATGAAATTAACGGTTAAAGTTCACTCTATGGCAACAGACAAAAACAATTTATTTACATTTGTTTGCATGGATGAAGACAATTGTTTAAATGAGGTGACCTGTTTGCATGTTGGAAAGAATTCGAATGATGACGACACGAGAAATGGCAGCAGCATGAAAACAAACGGGCGGTCTATTTTTAGTAGGTCTCCAAAAGCAAATTAGCACCTCAAATGCAAAAGCACGTGGGTCACACTCAATAAGGCTCAAGATCATGTACAATGTATCAACAACACACAGCTATTTTCATCTCTGCCACTCCTTGCATGGTTGTAATATGTCCCCAATGTGATGTTAATGCTTTACAGAATGAATGAGGAAACTATTGCACATCTACAAAAAAGATAAAACAGAAGCCGCAAAACCAGGAAACTGAAGAATATATTGAGGTCCGTTTCACACTGTAGCTATTTAGTGTGATAATGGCGTTTGATACACAGGACACAAACACCATTGTCACACTCCACAGCTCTGGAGGACAACATCTACAGTCCACGCTGCACATGGAGAGGTTGTTAATGCAGATTGGTGGATGGACGACCTGGTGAAAGAAGGGGGAAAAAAGCAAGTTTGGTGACGTGCGGAATCAATAAAGAGCAATGAAACTGAGAAATGAAACAAAGATAATGTTAAAGTACACATGGTATTGGTGTGTAAAATCACACTGGAAACTATGATTTATAATTATCCATGCGGCACTTTCATTTTGTATAATATGCTTAAATAAAATACGGATTAAAAAAACATATAAAACAAAAAATTGGGGAAATAATGCAGCGTAAATACATTTATCCAAAGTGTCCAAAGTCCATGTGTTTGTTTTTACCGATATGGGTATGACTGCAGCTGTGTGAGTGTGTGACAGAGAGTAAAAGAACACCTGTGTGATCCCCATTTCTTTCCATATAACAAAAAAAAAATTCTAAAATGTAAAATAGGATTGTATGTCACACTAGATGCAATACACATAAATGACACCAATTGTTAAATTTATCACACTGTATTTTCCAACTTCACTAATAAAACAAAAATGAAAGGATTCAGATCTATTGCAGGACAACAACCAACTCACCTTAAAGTGGCTCCTCTCTCCAGGATTCATTCATTCATCTCCTGCTTCTCCCAGCTACTCTCCTTCTCTCTGGCACCAGCGTATCTTTTTGTCTCTCCAAGTCTTTCCAAACAGTTAAAAGTCCAGTCGTGCGTCCCCGGAGCTGCAGGTTCACGACGTGATATGTGGTGCATTTGGGTTTGATGCTGTCCCGTTCCAAGTCTTTATGTAGACAGAGCAGGGTTTGGACAAACAGCCAGTTCCACATTAGTGATAAGATACAGGGGAAGTATTGATCGACCCTGACCAGAGGTAGAGGGTGAGGGGTGGAAGAGGGTGGGTGACCAAAAAACTGCCCCGGCGGTGAGGCAACAGGGCCTTAATACCAAGGTTTCACTCAAGTCACCGTGAGCTGGATGTGATGGGCCTAAAAGTCAGCGAGGTGCACAACCAGCAGGCAGTTTGGATTAAAATTAGACACTCATAAAGTAAAAGCAAGTCAACACACTAGTATCTCACACAGCCCAACTTCTTAGTAGTTAATAGTTAATGGATGGAAAATAGCTTTAAGTAGTGATATGCCATGTCCCCAAGGATCAGTTTCATAATGAAACCTAAGGCAGATTACGAAATAGCATCTCTTTAACTGGAGGTCAGATATGTGTCACTCTGCCCAGCGATTCCCAACCAGGGCTACTTGTACCCCCCGAGGCACTTCTGAAGCTGTCAAACAGTAACTATTCCCATCAAAGCAGAGTCTGCCGGGGCCATTACCTCAAGTTTTATACGAATATCCATGAGCAAAACATGTAGACTTTCTGAAGAAGTCGGTGTTTGAAATGATGTCAAGAAAGAGTGCCTTTTGACAACTTTAATTCTATTATTAAATACGCTGTATTGCTGTAAATATATTGTGGTCTAGTGAAATCTTGCAAGGCAAAAATGATGATTGCGATTGTACTGCACTGCATTAAGTTACTACTTCTGTTCTTTATCTACAAACTGTTGTTCACCTGTGCTTTTAATCATCTAAAATACATTAAGCTACAGTATAACCACAACTTACACCATACTGTCACAGACACTCGCTACACTGCAACATTGTTGTGTTAAATTGATGCAAAAGGTACAGTGTGTAGGATTTGACGTGCCTCTAGTGGTGAGGTTGCAGATTGCAACCAACTGGGCACCCTTCCGCTCACTCCTCTCTTTCCAAGATTGCGGTAACGTGAGCCGAAAAGAACCGTGGTAACGCCGTTCGCCTCGCTCAGAGGCCATCCTTACCGTAATAACACTACTTTAGGAGCAACAGAAGTCAGACGGCGGCTGGCGTTACCACGGTTTTGCACTCTCATGCTCATGTTATCGCAGTTTCACAAGCGTGTTGGAGAACTACGGTGGCCTTCAGGTAACGTAAGAACATTAAAGTCTCTCTCTATAAAGCCAGTGTTTGGTTTGTCCGCTCTGGGTTACTGTTGAAACATGCGGGAGCAACATGGCGGACTCTATGTAGATATGAAGGGCTCATCCTAAGCTTACAAAATCCCAACTGATCTTTGTTTCAGGTGTCTATACACTAATGAAAACATAGTTATGAATATTATATTCAGTTTCTGATAATAGATCCCCCGAAATGTTACACACCGTTTCTTTAAAATCAAATATTTTACAGGTTTTCCCACATGAGACTTAGAGGAACACGTCCAGGTTATTTAACTTCCCATCAGGGTTTCATTAAGGTCACTACTGTGACGTAACATAGAAACAGAGGCCTGTAGAAAACAGACTGTTAAACTGTCTGATCTTTTATACAAAGCCAAAGAAATGTGTTAGTACTTTCTTGTGATTCTATGTTCAGATTTACTCTCATTTGCACTTTGTGACATTGCTTTTGAGCAGGTGGAATGTTTTAGATCTAAAGAAGAGTTGGCTCTTGGTTTGTTTGTGACCAGATCGCGGGCAGCAGGGCTTGATGATAAAATGTCCACGGACAGGCAGGGTGGCTTTTATTTGCTTGTCCTTGGAGCTGATAACTCCTAGATTGCATGTGTGAATGAACTGAGGTCCCTTCACCACAACACGTGCACACACAAACACACGCACACACCACAAAAAAAGAGATAGAGGCAGGGGGAGTTGTCTCATTCATTTCTCAAGACAGATGATTTTATTAGAACAATCAGAAACACTACATGCATCCATGTGGGAGTACAACTACTTTCAAATCTTTGTGATCTCCTGTGACAGGAAAATGTTGGCACAAGTAAAAACATGTCATACTAGCTTGTCGTGAAGGAGGCTAAATAACGCTCCACACTTACGCTAAATGGCGAGGAAAAATTGTCACGGCCATTTTCAAAGGAGTTGCTTGACCTCTGACCTCCAGATATGTGAATGAAAATGGGTTCTATGGGTACCCACGAGTCTCCTCTTTACAGACATGTCCACTTTTTTATAATCACATGCAGTTTGGGGCAAGTCATAGTCAAGTCAGCACACTGAAGAAATGATTCAAGCATATTTTTTATGCTAAATGCAGTACCTGTGAGGTGTTTCTGGACAATATTTGTCATTGTTTTGTGTTGTTAATTGAAGCATAATAATAAATATATACATACATTTGCATAAAGCAAGCATATTTGTCCACTCCCATGTTGATAAGAGTATTAAATACTTGACAAATCTCCCTTTAAAGGTCCCATATTATGCTCATTTTCAGGTTCATACTTGTATTTTATGTTTCTACTAGAACATTTTAACATGCTGTAATGTTCAAAAAAACATTTATTTTCCTTATACTGTCTGCCAGAATATGCCTGTATTTACCCTTTCTGTCTGAAACGCTCTGTTTTAGCACATTTTAACAGAATTGCGTTGCAAGGCAACAGCTTATGTCCATGTTTACTTCTACTACTACTACTTGTCATACACTGCAACCGGTAATAAACTGGGACACATTTAGAATATTTACATTTAAAACTGTGAAATGTTGTACATTTGTGACATCACAAAATGACAGGAATCTAGACAGCTTGTTTCAAAGGCAAAGTTTCTGAATATGGGCTTTGTGTATTTCTCCATGGATTGAGCATTTCAATACTTTCACAGTATTTATATAGCACTTAAGCCTGCTTTATAATAAAAAGACAAGAAAATCTCACTTTTTACAATATGGGACCTTTAAGATACATTTTGAACAGATAAAAAATGGGTGAACAATCACAATTAACTATGGACAATCATGCAGTTAATAACGATTAAATATTTTAATCGATTGACAGCCCTAATTAATAGTTGAAAAGCTCAGTAAAGTGTCTGTGAATTCAGAGGTTGTGTTAGTAAAACTTGATGTTTAAACAGGCTGTTGATAAGGCATTAACCGGTCTTAACTTCTGGTGTGAGGAAAGTCCAGTCATATTAACTCAAACAACACACTCTTGAGAAGTTTAATTTTTATTGACTGAAGTTAAATGAACCACAAAGAGTTGCAGAGAGTGGTGGAATCTTTAACAAAAGTGATATTTCCTGTCGTTCATTTAAAAAAAAGGAGTTGGAGTGGTGGGATCACAGCAGGGAGGAAACACAAGGGAGGAGAAATAGAGGACAAAAGAAGAGAGGAACTAGAGAAGACTAAATGGATGTGAAGTCTCTGCTTCACTTCTGTCAACTTTATCTACCTTAGCAGCAGCCCAGATTTACAGACTATTTATATTGCACCAGGTTTAAGTGCTGTGAATGGAAAAAAAGAATCACATTCGAGTTAATGACAACAGACATACAATAGGCGACATGACCTCAGAGTGATCTATAAAGTGCCCTTTAGGTTCAATGGTGTTAGAAAAAGGAGAGAAACAAAAACATAAAAAAGAAAAACATTTGTTTTCTTTGTAAGAAACGTGCTGCTTTATATTCAGTGGCAATCACAGCTTTTCTCTCCAACACCCGCGCACGCACACAGCTTCATTTTAGTGTCGTTGATCAGTAATACTTCTGTTAAATTCATACATATATTTATATCATATCATGAAAGAACTTAAAATGTGTTTTTTTTTTTACCCCAAGAACAATTTACAGCATTATGAACAGGCATGAATATTAATACGATCGTGACGCAGAGAAACTATTCTCCTTACTCTCGACCTCGAGACCGATTACACGTCCAGATTACTACGATGTAGTCGAAGCAAACACAAGATACGGTTTCATGCTGCTTTCATAGCACTACGATAAAAAAAACATTTAATTCAACACATTTGCTATCACCATAACAAATGATATGGATTCATTATTTCCCAGACTAGCCAGATTTACATTTCACACACCATGTCATATATATAAGTAAACAACATTGTTCATCGGTACAAATACGTTGAGAGTATTTTCCTGCAAGAATTATACCAATGATTTTTTTTAAAAGAATCCATGGTGACAAAAACTATAAAAAAAAAAAATTGGGGGGATTATCTCATCCCCGTTTTTGAATCTTTACCAGTGGCTAAAAAAAACAAAAACATTATTCTACAAAAAGGCTGCATCGGCGGTTTCTGATCACACAACATATAGACAAGGCTCTACGGAGGGGTGTGGCCGATTTCCTGAAATGTGATTGGCTAGCATTCCTAAGGTAATCTGGTGTTGGTCTAAGGATTTGAGAGAGTTGTGATCATAGTGCCATTGCAGTTTCGCAGAGAAATAGTGCATGTAGGAGCCAGATTAAGGCCATGCTAAGTCCCCTCCACTGAAGGGTGCTTGAATACTGTGCTATAGTGTACATAAAGGAGCTATTGAAATGCATTAGTGTTTTCCAGCACTGTAGATTTTCACAGGACGAGGGTAGAGGGGGGGAAAGAAACGGCAGATCAGGGGCCAGCTCATTCATCGCTCATGCCTGTGGATAATAGATTTCAGCATTCAACAGTGCGACTCTCCCGCTCTTTCCCCAGCACCTTTAAGGAGTGACCCACCCACTCTGAAAAGATTTAAAGACGTAGGCGTGTTGGCTTCGACAAATCGCTGTACAGTCTCGAGCCACCGGTGCTGTGGAAGTGGCTCACAGTCAGGCATTACAGTACAACACGCTCGCACAGAACTGCTACGGCAGCTGGTTTTGATATGCCTGTGGCTTTTTGTTTTGTTTGTTTTTTTATCATTGGTTGGTTGGTTTGAATGCAGCCAGAGGCCGCCGTCTTAGTCGACGCCCTCGAAGCCCTGCGCGTTCTCCACAGCCATGAGGAGTTTCTCTCTCAGGTCCTCAAATGATTCGTAGGTGGGCAGATCCAAGCGGTTGAAACTGAGAAGAAAAAATTACAAAATGCAAAAATAAAACATTTATACTATACATTTCAAGAAATATTCTTATTTACATTCTTATTTATAGGGCTGTCAAAGTTAACGCCACTAATTTCTTTAACTAATTAACGCAACTTGCAGTTTTTAGGTTGTGACGGGCTCAGTTTTAAAGCTAGAGTGAAGATACCTTTTTTTTTCTGAAAATTCCTTCTTTTGTTAATACGAGGCTTTTAATTTGAAATATTTGCAGGACAGTGTTGTAGAAAATGCAGGCTCCGTGAATGAATAAAGTACCGGTGATTTAATTGTGGATTATTACTATTATTTACAAATTACCACACACTTCTTAACCTTTATCTGTCTAAAATAAATATAAATGCCATTTATAATGAAATGAAAAGGCCATTATGAAAAGCAAACTCTGTCTAGTGTTGAAGAAAGAAAGGGCTGGCAGCAGCAGAGCTGCAGCAGAAATGCTGCTGGTGTGGACACCACACGCATGAGATACGCAGTAGTTCAGCGAGGCAGCCGTCACGCACTGCTGACGTGCCCTGTGTGTCCCGGCTGTTAGTCTTAGGACAAAAATGCTTATTAGTTTTAGTCACATTTTTATCATAGTTTTAGTCAACGACAACTCAAAACGTTAAAATCCAGTTTTAGTCAGTTTTTATTTAATCTTAGTCTTGTTTAGTCATCAGCTTATATTGAACATTTCTGTCATTTTAGTGAAGCTTATTTCACATCAATTTGTATCTTATCATTGTCTGATGAAAAACACAGTTTGAATGATAAAGAATGCAGCTTTTCTTTAATTCAAGTCCTCCTGACTGACTGCGCTCGTTAATGATGCCCGGTTCAGTTGCACCCAGCAGCCCGTTATGAGAGCCAATCCGCACTGTCGGCATGTAAAGATACGTGTTACTCAAGCACCCGAACCCCACCCGCAAACCGCCAAGAGAGAGTGACAGAGAGAGGGGAGGAGAAGATGAAAGGTGCCGAAAATGAAGAGAGATTTTGGTAAAGTTTTTATGTTTTTAAACTAAGTTTTAGTCTTTTTGTTATTGTCACCGTTAGTGTTTAATGTGTATGTGTGTGTGTGTGTGTGTGTGTGTGTGTGTCTGTAGTAGTAGTAACATACCATGTGTGAGCTCTTGGCAACTTCTCTGGTGTTCCCCACTGCTCGATTGTGAACAGCTGAGGCCCATTAGAACCTGGCACAAAACAAAAAAATGATGATCACACAGTTGAGACCACAGTACAGAAATACTTTTTTAGACCGCAAATTTTTTTAATAGATTCAATCATCGTTAGAAAAAGAGGAGGAAGGAGAGCATTTTATGTAAATCATTTAAAATATTTTTCATTTAAATAATCATCTAAAGCCTCATGCAAAATGTTACGTAATGTTCTATATTTCTATTCTTGCATCTCTTTCTCACGCTCTCTCAGGAGTTGTTGACGCCTTTAGCGGTTCCGTCAACATCCGCTGTACAAATAGAGAGGCAGTTTTAGGAGGTAAGTTGCATAACAAACATTACTTATCTCACCCCAAACCATGATCTTGTCTTTCCTAAACCTAACAAAGTAGATTAGTAGCCTAAACCTAAATTGTTCCTGTGGTGGCGGCACGTAATCTAACACTACTACTACGTTATGTGGTCTACGTCATTTCACGTGGGCTTTTTCTGTGAGATCACGTTGCAGCGGACAGAAATGGCAGTATTTGGTGGAACAAAACTATAATGCGGTCCTGAAACTGCAGCCTCCTCTATTGCAGGAACATAGTATTGGGCGAGGTAACGTACCATAAAGCTCGGCAAAGCCATTCATGGGCACTCGTGACGTTCCCGTAACAAACTGGAGGAGTCGGATCCTCTTTTCAGCGTCCATCAAGAGGACAACCTGATGACAGGGGAAAGAGAGGATCTCTCTGTGACGAGCAGCTCGTTTATCAAACGGTTCACAGAATTCATTAATCACTGATATGATACTTTCTACAACTAAAACACAGAAAAAGATGATGCAATCATTCGAAGTAAAGCTTTTGTTGACAGTTTCGCAATCTAGCCTGGAGGGAAAACTAAAACAGCACAAATTCAAACAGAAGCTGTTTGCACCGGTTCACTTAATCAAATGACATGACACTGTTGTCTGTGTGCATAAGCATGTGTGTACACACACACACACAAATATGTAGATACTACCTTAGGCTCTTTAGTCAGAGCAAACAACCCTGTTCTTCCAAACAAACTTTGACCTTCTAAAGCGAAGTCAGCAAACTTGTCGCAGGCTGGACGGAGGGAAAGAGGACTGGAACCAGCTTTTATTATAAAATATCTAGTTTCCACAGTGCATGTCTGTGTGCGGACGTACCTTCCAGAACCACTGTATGACAGGATGGTTGGGACAGTAGCCGTTCTTGTAAACAGTGTGTTGTCTCCAGTCGTTGACGTCGACGTCACCCAGACCACACATGAGCAGCTGCACAGAGATAGAGGGGGGAGGGAGAAAGAACGCATTTACAACCGCTGCCACTTTTCTGATAAGTTAAAACGCTAAAAGTGTAATGTACGCAGATGTGATAATCGGAGGATTACATTAATAATCCATACTGTACCTCCAGTTCGTTTTCATCAAAGATCTTGATCAGATCTATGAGGATGAGCTCGGTGAAGCCCTGGAAATTAAACAAAAGCAGATTTAAATCATAATTCTAATGAAAGTTAAACTCACAACAGAACCTCCCACTAAATAATTTAGATGTTATTAAGGTTTGAAAGCTACAAATGTTCAAGGAAGAGGTTTAAGTTTAGATACAGAGGGCCAACCCAAAGTCTGTGGTCACACTGCCCCCAAGTGGCGACTGTATTATTGCACATAAATACCTCCAGGAAGGCGTTCATCTGCTTCTGGACCCGATTGACAAACCTCCACTGGATGACCAGGCTGTCAGAGGGAAAGGTATTATACATTTAGATTCATGTTTGATCACGTAGCTTTATGGTAATCATTGCTAAAAGCCTGGAACTAATAAAGCTTATTATATTCTTACTCTATGTATTCCTTTTTGTTCTCGTTGGTGACCACCATGTCTGAGCCGCTGGGCTTCAGGTCGACCTGGTACGTCTGAGGAACAAAAAAAAAGCACACGAGAAAAATTAAAATCTCAGACACTCCAGATACCAAGCTACATTCTTTTACTGCAATTAAAATGGTGACTGGTTTTGAGCGTGCACACCTGTCCAAAGTTGTCCTCGTCAATGCAGAACCTGAGGTCCAGCTCAGTGGGATCGTTCTCCAGGATCCACTTCAGAGAGTTGTAGTATTCACTGTCCTGCAGGGATGCAATGCAGGGCAGATACAAAGTTAAAAGATAAAGTTGTGACCTTTTGTCAAGGTTGTGGCGTGCGTGACTATTTCAGCTGCGTCCCTGTCTCCGGCGGTGTGAAACAGACTTGAGAGCAAGAGAAAAATATATATAAAAACACAACTCAAAGCGGTGAGCACCCACAGCATACAGCCAGCTGTCCTTCCTGCATTTGTCAGTTCAAACTGTTTTGATTTCAGCCTGGATTATGACTTAAACTTCTTTGTATTTGTGTAGTACTATCATACGATCCACGCACCAAGCTCCGGAGCAGGTTAGATGTTCAGCATAAGTTACCATGGCGATCTACCCCGGTATCAAGTGAACCACCTTCGTAGGAAGGAAAACCCTGAAGGGTTAACCCTGAAGTTACCTCGCTAACCGCAAATCCGGCTTTGTAGTACAGGCCTCAGGTGTACTCTTGCTCATTTCTCGGCATTACCGACCCAACCTTTAATAATTTAGAGGAGATCTTACCACAGACTCCATGTCTTTAAGGGAGATCTGTTTTCCCAGCATCATCTTGTAGAAGGGTCGGATGAAAAAACCTAAGAAAGCAGAAAACAACACCGTGTTGTACCTTTACGTGTGCAGAAAAAAAAGCTTAGAAACGTCAAAGAAAGTGTTGAAAATACACATAAGAATGTCAACAAAATAGATTTTTCTCGTCATTACATTTCTAATATCTAAGACAGGATCCACCATCAAGGAGCTTACCATCCAGTAGTTTCCCGTGAAACACGGCCATTCCTGCCACACGTCCAATGAACTTGAAATAGGAGAGGTGATCCTCGTTGCACAGGCCAGAGTTGGGATTGATTTGGAGAGTGTAGTTGTCTCTGCACAGAGAGAGAAAGACATTTCAATGGTTTCATTAATGCTCAGAGCAGTCAGTAGTACTATGATCCTGATATAGGTCATTTCATATCTCGATAACAATATATATATATATCACAATATAGCATGTTTTCTGGTTATTCAATAAATAAATAGTCTATATGAAATAACCACAGGGTAAAGCCTATTTCTGCATACACTTGTGTGAATTAAATACTTCACTAATTTAAAGTATTTTCACATTTTATTAAGAACTTTAATGCAAAATGATCAGATATTCTCAGAAGTTTTTAGTATGTGCTTGTTATGATCAATATCTTATATGATTTAATTGCGATATGATTTAATTGAAAGGCGATAAATTGTCATACTGAATTATTTCGCAGCCCTAAGTAGTACCAATGGGTTTATTTCTCCTTGTCCCTTTTAGTGACAGAATACATATATCGCGACTGAAATTTCAGTGTTATTAGTAGAAGCAAGATAAGAAAAAAAAAATGAAGAAAATGGATTTATTGAGGTGCAAAAGGCCTGATTATGAACACAAATTTGACTTTATTTAATTTAACAAACATTAATTACCTCACTGATATAATCTTGACTTTATAAAGTGGCGCATTTCAAAAGAGATCCAGACAATTTCTTTTTTTATGATATCCATAGTGCTTTATGCCAGGTAGCTGCTCCTCCTGCAAATTCTGGTCTTCTATGATAGAGTGCTGCAGGAATGAGTCCAAAAACCAAGAAATGAGTTAGCATTTTAGCACTTCCGGTTCCCTCGTCTCGTCAGTAAATACCTCACTTGTGAATTTTGAAACTTTTCCGTGTCTTAAAAAAGAAAAGGCGGTTGCTAACAAGTGGCTAAATGAGACTACTAAACGTCATCAAGGATAAAATCCCATTGACTTTTAGTCGAGGGAACCCAGGGCGATGCCGACTTCCTGGTTGGCCAACAACAATACATCATCCCTGCACCGCTCTATGTCGATCAACTACTGTTTGCAGCTCAGGGGAAATCTTAAGGCTTGTTTTTTATAGCATATTATGTAAAACATGTCATATTTTCTTTAACATGGCAACAAACCCCTGCATGATCCACACAGACGCTGCCACTATCTTCGAGCATCTTACATCTCATTTCGTTCACATATTACATTATATTGTTTTCATTAAAACAATTGTGTGACTTTAAAAGCATGGTAAAGGTCAACAATTTTGTAAGAGTACTTTTGTGCACCCAGTGGAGACAGAAAACTTCGAGGTGGTTGCTAAGCATCGGCTTTTTATTTTAATTGCAGCTGCATAATGATGTTAAAACTAAATAATTAAAAATTGCTGAATGAATAATCACAATGTGGTTTAATTTAAAAGTTTTTTTAAGTTTTAATTACGCTCTTATTTTCTTTATTAAATCTAGCAAACTTTTAATTAAAGGAAGGGTTCATTTTTAAATGTCGATTTGGTATTATTTATATTTTGCTACCTTTGCCCTACATGGCATAAAAGAGAGAGAATCAACAGAGTGATCATCTATTGATGATGGTGCCAAGAAAAAGGAACAAAACACACGTCACTTTAATTATCCTAACGTTTGCTGTATGTGGGAAACGTTTGTTCCAGGATGGCTTTTTCAATGAGAGGAAAAGTTAATCAGAGTAAAAGGAAACTTTAACAGGTCTCATAGGGAAACAATACGGCAGCTCTGCCCCTTACTCCACTTTGTGGAAAAAGCAATACCAAAAAATATGAGCAGAGAAGGATTTTTCCATGGCTGCAAACATACAGACACACAAACTTACGTAGCGGAGTATTCGAAGAGGCCGTAGTAGGGGTTGAACATCTCTTTCGATAAGAGGAAGAACCACTCTCTGGCTACGCCGCCGTAGTCCAGTCCTTTCTCTGACTCAAACTCGATCCATAGCCGAGCCTTAAGAACATCCGGCCTCTTCAGGGACATGATTCGACGGTACGACTCCTCAAAGATGTTGTTCCTGTGCAACTTCATCTCGAATCGGTTGGGGATGTCAGCCTGGAATAGTTCAAAAAAAGAACTCACTTTAATGCAAATTAAAAAAAACAGTACTGTGTGTGATTAAATGAGGGGTCAGGTAAGGTGAGCTTGATACAAAGACGACTAATTCATTTAGACTTATCAAAGACAATCAGGAAGTGTACACACTACTGACTAAAGAGTTTAAATACAATATCGTTATATGTCATTTACAACAAGCTTGTGTAGAAACATTTTCACTTTCTACTTATTTTATGTAAATCATTCAATGAAGATTTTTGTAGATCCTGATACAAAGATGGCGACGTGAGCCTCTTTGTCCTTCTATGGTCTCCGTAAAAATGGCTGACCAAAAAGTTCTTTAACTGGGACAGAGCAGATATTTTCTCTTCCTGATTTACATTTCATTTTCAGGAATAATTGTGTCAGTGTGACATAAATATAGTCAAAGAAAAACTACTAAAGATCCATAAGGAACAATGGAAGGATGAGATATGGAATAAGCCAAAGCTTGGAAACTCTGTTTAAATCAAAGAGAATTACTACACTGAACCTTACATCAAATTTAATCTACAGAGAGGGCAAAGGTCCTTCTGTGCTCAGTTAAGACCTGGAACCTTACCGCTGGCAACTGTTGGTGTTGTTGAGGATCAGTTTCACTTTGTGTTCCATTGTCCTATGTACAGTGAATTGAGGATTCATCTGAAAAACCCAGATCTGTTTTGATTGTCTGAAGGTTATATGTTGAGTTGGCTCTTTAATGAGGAGACTTTTGCCTTAGCAAGATTTATAGAAAATGCATGGAAACTAAGACAAAGAACACTATATCCATCATAATAAGATATTTTTGTTAGGGAACTTAAATGTCCTGACATTTTCTCTTTTGTCTTTCTTTCTTTCTTTCTTTCTTTGAATTTGTGGAACTGTATGTTATGACTGGCCATGTGGCCATCCTGGTTGTTATCAAGGAGGGTGAAAAGAGGAAATGTCACAACGCGTCATAACTTTGATGTACAATACATGTGTAGTAAAATCTGGTCTGCACTCGCCGAAATTGAGCCAATTGCAATGAACGACTGCAGCTCCAGTCCTGGGCACCAAATGGTGCAGGACACTCAAATAAACAAATCAATCAATGCAAAATGCAGATTGTTGAGTTCCTTTTGTAACAGCACAACATGCAGAATAAAGTCCAGGGGATTGATTATTTTGTGGACGCCTACTGACGTAATTTTTACATCTAAAAAATAAAATACATCAGTTTCCTCAGTGTACATACAGTATTACCCTCAGAATGTTAATCCTGCTATTATTGTCGAGATTAGATTCCAGCATCAGAAAACAGCACTAACATTTAATTCTGTACTCCACCTACAAAAGTGTTAATCACGAAGAAAAAGTGAAATGATTGCAATGAATATTTAGCATGCGATAAACATGTCAGACTCAGTCACGCAGTGTCAAGACGGTGTGACCAGGTATGCAATCAAGAACAATCAAAACAGAAGCAAATTAGAGAAGTCATGAGGTTTTCTACCAAATTTAGCTTTGTTATGAAAAAATGCACCCAGCAGGAACCCAGAAACCTGAGACAGATCTGTATTTTAAAAAATCACTTCTTACCGGTTTCTTCAACTTCTTCCTGAAGTAGTCGTATTTCTGCTTGAACTCTCTGGAGTAGGGAACAGCCTGCACAGACAACAAAACAACACAACTCATTGATGCCCTTATTAACATGTGGCTCGTGATGTGAATTTTTTAACAGAAAAAACTAAATATGCTTCCATGTCTTGTTAAAACACCAAAAAAACTACGAGGAGTGTGACTTGGGGAGTTGACAACGAGGGAGAACAATATGTGAAGTGACACAAGAAGGTGTTGGCGTGTTGAGTGGCAACCACGGCGACAAAGTGATTTTATCTTCGTTGTACAAAGAAGGTGAGGCTGATGATGGAGTGTGACAGATAAAAGCACAGTGTTAAACTAGAAGAGACTCTCTGAAGTCGTGTTGGGGCAGAAAGAGGAAGCTACTCACAGGTCCTGTGATAGCCGGACTCTGCAGACGAGGGTCCTCCCACTGCGTGTTCTTTGTATCTGGATGAAACAAACACACAAATATTCACACAAACTCACTGCGACTTCAGTGAAAGCTAGTGCACTTTTAATAAATCGATGAAACATGTTAATTATTAAGAAAAAACCTGAAACATATTCTGGTTTCAGCTTTTCAAATGTGAGGATTTGCTTCTTTTCCCTGTTTTATATCGTTGTACACTGAATATCGTTGGGTTTTGGACCCTTAGGGTGCTTTCACAAGCCAACGTTTAGTCCGTTTTAATCGAACTCTGGTGTGGTTAGTTCTGGCAGTTGTGAACTCAGCAATTGTACCAAAACATCCGTTTCCAAGCAAACCAAAACACAGGCTGCCTGTGCGGGCATTCCTTTGAATGCAAACTTCTAAACAAAGTTTGAAAAAAAAAAAATTTAAATAAAATAATGTAAAAATTAAAAAACTAAAATAAAAAGTGCATGCAAACTTCTGCAGAAGTCCAATGTCTGCTTGACATCTGGGCTGAAGAGAACATACAGAATATGCTAAATAAAGTCCACAAAAATACGAATGCTTACAAAGTCATTCGAGATAAACTGGAAGAGAAGGGATTTGTGCGCACCGTAGATCAGTGCAGAGTCAACGTGAAAAAACGTTGACTCCAATACATCAAAGTCTGCGATTCCCTGTACAGAAGTGGCAGCTCTCCAGACTAAACAGATAAATTCGCTCCTGCATACACACCCTTCAGCAAATTAATGTTTTTATTTGGTCCACTTTAAATTTGTGCACAGTGAAACCGAACCAGGCTAAATAGAGGGTTAATGAACCAAAAGTTTCAACTTCACTCTGACTCGGACTAGCCAAATAGGCTATGGCTTGTTAAAGCGCCCTTAGTCAGACAAAACAAGTTCTTTGAAGAGGTCACATTTGGCTCTGGGAAATGTAAAGGACATATCATTTTCACCATTTTCTAACATGTCATACATAAAACGCTTAATCCAAGAAATAATCAACAGATTAACCAGTAATGAAAATAATTGCGAGGCTAATTACATCTTTCTGTTCAAAGACACTGCTGCGCTACGTCAGGCCATCCTACAATAAATCTTAAACCGGCAGGACTCGGCCACTGAGTCTCTGCTGTAATGGATGAGGTGCTTCGCTGTCCCTGACACTGAAAAATCTGTGGCTGCGCTGCAACCGCTACACACTATAAAAAGTAACTCAAGAGAAAGACGAGATAAGTAAAAGACACGCATGACCAAATACAAGCATGGAAGAGACAGAAAGTGGTGAGATGGAGTCGTCTTACTGTGGTCGATGAAGAAGGTGCGTCCGTCCGAGTGAATTCTTTCTTCCCATCCAGGCTAAAATAAAACAAAGAGAAGAAGAAGAGTGAGGAAAAAGCACACAGTCCCCATTAGACTGCACTATTCAAACAGGCCATGCTCAAATAGTAATTTAAATCCATCCACTTTAGTTTTTCCTTTTTTAATTTATGTTTGATTGAACTTGTCTGACTGTTAAACGGTCCAAACACTGACTACAAGCTCAATCAAACACCACAAAGGAACTGAAAGGATTTTCTCTCCTATTTGAGTCGAGGTCTGAGACGTCAGCAAGGCAGGGGATACGACCACAACATAAAGGTTAATCACCACTACCAGGTCAAACCAGTACACTGACACGGTGACCACTCAGTACAGTGTCACAGGCCACACACACGCACACACAGACACACACTCACACTCGTACGGCACCAGCAGTCAGGCAATTAAAACAGTAGATTGAAAGTAAAGGGGTGGGGAAAGGGACCGAGTCTGACAATGTGTCAAACGGGGTGAACCTACAGTATGCGTGTTTCTCAACGTATCCTCATACAACGGTTCGTACGATATATCACGAAAAGTTATTCCTCATTTTTTGAGCGTTTTCCTACGAATGTCCAGCAACACGTGACGCACGTAATTTCGTGATTTCCACTCCAGTATTTTCAAAATAAACTTCACAGGAAACAACTTAGTTAGGTTTAGTCAACAAAACCTCTTATTCAGGTTTAGGAAAAGATCGTGATTTGGGTAAAAATAACTACGAAAGTGCCTTAACTTAAGTATGGAAGTTACGTGACAAAAAGTACTGCGTTTTGAAAAGATCGACTTGGTTAGGTTTAGGCAACAAAACTACTTACCGAAAAACTGCAACTAATAGCCCCGGCTTTTATTTGCTTCGATCACTGAACTCAACCGGCGTATTTGGAAAGGGGCCTATTATTCCTCTTGCACAAAACTGATGCTCAGCAGAGATGGGAAATAATACCTTATTGATTATTCAAACCATTATGAATATTACTTGTATAAAAATTAGGCTATTGAATAATATATATAATAATAATAGCGACGAGCTGGCCTGCCGAAAAAGGAAAAGGGGGGAAAACTTATGACTTATGATGACTGCTTTAAAAGTAAGGAGTCGCTACTTTTTATTCGTCTTGTTTACTGCTGTACCCGAATAGTTTGAAGCACAGATCTTGATAATGGTGACATTCTAATTATTATTATGAACAACTTACAGAAACATTGCGTGCCTTCGATTTCAAACACATGAGCGACAGGTGCTAAGTGTCTTCAGTCCAAAAGTCAACATTTATTGAAGACTCGATGAAAGATCGATTATTTCCAAAATTCACAACCACATGCTTCCATCCGACGAAACACTCTGCTTCAATCCATATTTGTTCCATCGTTGTGTTTATCCTTTCAAAAACAACATCTGCGGTCAAAAAACACAAAGGGAGGCGCGCATCTAACAGGCGATCTAGCAGCAATCAACAGCACCATAAATCTGAATGAATTATAGATTGGTGCTCATGGTTTCCGTAAAATGAACTGGACGAGTGAATTGTGGAGAATCTACCCGATTTAACTATGTGTAAGATGTCCATATTGACAAAAGTTACCTGCCGTTTAATTGAGACCTGCGTTTATTTGTCAAAACGAGTAGCCAGAGCCGGTGAGTAAAATGGACTTGGTGTCTAATTGGGGGCTCAGCTTTCAATTGAAGTTTTATGATAGTTAGATTTAGGAGAAGATCGTGGTTTCGGTTAAAATAACTCCGGAAGTGGTAACTTAAGTACGGAAGTTACGTGACAAATATTGACTTCTGGTTTCACACGAGGTACAAACACCGGTCTCCGAACACTGGTCTCCGAACACCGGTCTCCAGGGCAAAATTAACGGAAGTTACGTGAAAAAACTACTTAGCTAGGCTTAGGAAAGATCATGGTTCTGGTTAAAATACCTACGGAATAACTTAAGTACGGAAGTTATATGACAAAAACTACTTAGTTACGTTTACGAAAAGATGGTGGTTTGGGTTGAAATAACATCGGAAGTGACGTAACATAAGCATGTAAGTTACGTGACAAATACATCAACGTTGACTTCATGGTTTCACACGGGGTACGAACACCGGTCTCATGTTTTTTTGTATCCCGACCTCCTCCCTCTTTATACTTCCTGGTTCACGATCACGTGGATTACATACAAATTTGATTTGGTGGGATATACACGAATTACAGTCCATTACTTTTCGTAGGTATACGTAGCTACGAACGGTGTATGAGAACAGCTTGGTGTTTCTACGTATGCTGCTACTGCGTGAGTGGATAGACCAGATTGAAAAAACTCTGATTACAATCCTCTAACACACATGTTTCTCTCCCTCCCTCTGTCCCTTTATTCAACCGTGTTCTCCTCCTTCATTTTCCTTCCCTCTCTATCAAAAGCGCCTCGTTCCACTTTCCCGACTCGTCTATCTGTGCCTCAGACACTGATACAGGTGCAAGGAGGGGGGGGCGCACAGAGAGAGGAAGTGGGGTAAAAATACTGATGAAAAGGAAGGGGGGAGGTACAGTCCATCCATGCCGGTCATGAGAGAGAAAGATAGAAAGAAAGAGAGAGAGAGAGAAGAAGAAAAAAGGAAATATAAAGAAAGCGCAAGGCTGTCTGCAGGCATTTGACCAGATTGGACCGGACCAGACAGGTAGGCAGGCAGAGGGAGGGAGGCTCCAACCAACCTCCTCTAGTAGGTTCTGCCAAACAGACATGGCCAGGTGTAGAAGAAGTAGCACCACCAGAACGGAGAGAGAAAAGAGAAAGAGGGAGAGAGAAACACACACACATGCACACATCACACAAACCTATGAAGCTTTGATTATTCAACAGCTACCTACGGTAACGTTTGGCCCACTGGTTTGGGAGTTTGTCTTTGTCACACAGATAATAGTGCAGGTGGCAGACACCTCCTAATTAGGGATTCTCACTCACTCAGCCCCCAGACTCGCTGCTTTCTCATCCTCGCCAGTTACATTCTCCCACTGACACCCTCTTTTTCTAACAGGACTTAAAAAGGAAATTTCTGATACAGTGTGATCACAAGATCATGTCTCATCTTCCCACTTCATTCACATAGCTCAGATTTAAACATGCAGCATTGAGTTAATTTATTTTTTTAACAAAAAAAACCACAACAAAAACATGAAAATAAATACCATTTCTCATTCAAAGTTTATCTTAAGAAACACATAACAAGTTCATCTTGGCAAGTTAGTGAGTGAGTAAATGAGTGACCAAAGCCAAAGCAGTTATTGGGACGTATGAGGATTGATGCGGGCCACAGGTTAAATATGCAGTTGGTCTAATTGTGAGTGTACTTACAGGAAGAGGACCAAGTTCGCCAGGCTCGATCGAGTTCTTACTCCTCATATGGACTGGATATTTCAACCTGGGATCCTCCTGGTTGTCCAAAGAGAGAGGGAGGGGAAGGAAGACATTCAGAAATTCAAATTCATTATTTCAAAACAGGGAGAAGAAATTAAAAGATTTAACCCATTTGTGCTCACAACTAAATTTTTTAGAAATTTACAAAATTGGTCATATCGTTAGGCTGAAAAGTGAGTTTTTTCTTATCATACTATATCTAGTATTTGAGCACATGAGACTACTGTTTTTACAAAAGAGTTTTTTTGCATTTTATTTTAGGAAACAACAGTAGTCCCATGTGCCCAAATATTAGATATAGTATGATAAGAAAATGTCTGTAGCTCAGAAACTACAAGGAGCACAATCAAGTATTTGGTATCTATGCACTCATAACAAGTTGAATATCAAAGATATGTACACATATGCAGTGTAAAAACATTTAATAAACACAATATTAGCATTTTTCCTAATTTTTCAAAAATCCTGACTTTGAATATTATTAAAAGTGGGATTTTTCATATCAAAGATTTGCACACATGTGCAGAATAAAAACATTTAATAAACACAATGTTAGCATTTTTCCTAATTTTTCAAAAGTACTGTCTTTGACTCTTAATAAAAGTGTGATTTTTCATGTGATCTAGAAAATTCCAAAGCTATACTGTTAGATGCTTTCCTAAAGTATGTTCGTACCAAATTTCAAGACATTTGACCAATCAGAACAAATGTGGCATTTTTTCCTTATCATACTAAATATAGTCTTTGGGCACAAATTGGTTAATACAACACAACTCTTTAGTCTGAAGAGCTGAATTCTAAAAATGTCAAGTTGACTTTCACGCCACCAGGTGTCACTACAAGATCCTGGAAGATCAACACTAACCACCACCCTAGATTATTAAGAATTCTAGTGTCTATTTAATAACTAGAACTGTGAAAATAATGCTCATAATCACGTGCAGAAACACAAAATATAAACCACTCCTATCAATGTTATAGCTTCATTTGCTTTGTACACTTTATTTTAGCAGGTTTCATGGAAAGAACTAGGTACATTTGTACGAATTATGAGGAAAATAGAGCCAAAGGTGTCGGAGTTATTTCATTTTAGTTGAGTTTCTACACAGATGTTGATTTTGAGAGGAATTTCCTTGAAATTTAAACCCAAGTAAATACTCATTCATTATTCATTTGTTATTGGAAACTTCATATGTCTTCGTATATTCTGCATCGTATGCTTGTCGGCTGACCTTGTGCTTGAGTTTATGCAAGCAGTTCCCTATAATTATTACCAAATAACATCGTTCTTTCCTGGAAACGTAGTAGGAAATGGTTAGGAAATTACAGACGTGTAAAATAAAGCTTTACCCTTCGGACATATTTCAAAACCCGTTACTACAGTGTGTTAGCTCACCCAGGTGGTGACTCTGCTGTTGTGGTCGATGAAGAAAGGCCGTCCGTTGGGGGCTATCCTCATCTCCCAGCCTGGGGGCAGGAAGCTCTGCTGCGTCTTGGGCTGTGACTTGGGTGAGCTGTAGGGGGACGGCTGGGGAGACTGCGGGTTGGAAAATGTGTCTTTTACAGCCCTCCGCACCTGGATGTTGTTGGCTCCCTGGAACCAAAATGGAAAAATATATAATATTATCACTCCCATTAGACTAAAGATGGGAGGATTAAAGTTGAATGTGGATTACTGACAGCATGAAACAAAAAAACACTGATGCTTTGAAACACAACAGACAATAACAAGGATGGAAACCAGTCTGTCTTGGTATTGTTAGAAAACTGAATAAGACTAGAAAAGCAAAACCATCTCCATCGTCACCACAATATCATATCTGAGAAAGGCAGGGGTAAATTCTTTTGATTCCCATGTGAAGAAGGAGGCAGCTGATCAACACCCACACTGCGTACTGCGTACTCCATGGGCCTGTCAAGTTGTCAGTCTAAATGTCAAACCACTATTCAACACATTTCAGCTTTTACTGATTCCCTGGATATTGCCTCTGAGGCTTAATGTTACAATGACAACATGTTTGTAGATTTTCCACTCCTTCATGGATCCCTGGGTGTAAAAGGCCAAGAAAAACGAGAAGATTATTAACTGTTAAACTACCAAAAATCTTCCTGAATCTATTTCTGGTAATAGATGGAGCCCTTGGTCACATTATACCACAATTCTGTCTCTTGTTTTCCGTTTGCTTTGCTGGTGTTTCTGTCGTGTTTGGCTGTTTTATTCTGTTTGAGTATTTCTGTTTGGTACTGTAAGGTGTCCTTGGTTGTCGATAATAATGTATTAATGCAATTGTTTTGTGTACCATGTGCCATGTTATGATTTGAGCATATTTGTATGCTAAAACCTGTGAGGTTTTCGGGACAATATTTGTCATTGTTTTGTGTTGCTAATTGATTTCCAATAATAAATATATACATACATTTGCATAAAGCAAGCATATTTGCCCACTCCCATGTTGATAAGAGTATAAAATACTTGACAAATTTCCCTTTAAGGTTACATTTTGAACAGACAAAAAATGTACGATTAATCATAATTTACTATTTTAATCGATTGACAGCCATAATTATTCCATAAACCATGTATCTACAGAAAAACAACCATTCCTGGCATCTTATAAACCTCTAAAGCAACATTACACAGACTAAAGTTGCTCAGGGCGAATGAGTGTTCCCACATCACATTCTTCTTTTAGCATTAATTATCACGTTATCTGATTTTTAACAAGAGAAACGACGGCTTTAATTAATCCACAGACTTCCTCCTGCAATCTTGTAATTACAACTTTCGACAGTGAGTGTTTCGCTTCCTTTTACGTCTATAATGCCTTGTTAACACATAGACGTGCGCCTTAATTAAACCTTCTTCAGGTCTGTTCCCCTGGTAGAAGCACAGAGTTAAGCCATTAAGAGGTCAAAACGAGACCGCCTGCATCATTTGAAGCTTAAGTTAAAATCTACTTTGCATAGATGACAAAAGGTCACAGACAATAAGTAACTCAATCAAAAGTTTCACAAGTTTTCTAAAATGTCAACTGCTTTCAAGCTGCAAACTAGGGCTGCAAATACCGATCATTTTCATTGTTGATTAATCTGTTGATTATTTTCTAAAGTAATCGATTAGTTGTTTGTTCTATAAAATGTCAGAAAATGGTGAAAACTGTTGATCAGTGTTTCCCAAAGCCCAAGATGACATGCTCAAATGTCTTGTTTTTACCAAACATATTCAGTTTGCTGTCATAGAGGAGTTAGGAAACCAGAAAATATTCACATTTAAGAAGCTGGAATCAGAGAATGATGCTTAAAAAAATACTCAAACCGATTAATCGATTATTTAAATAGTTGGATATCAATTTAAGAGTTGACAACCAATTGATTAATTGTTGCAGCTCTAAAGTGCATGTTAACACACGTAACAACAACATAACATTCCCAACACACACATACACCAAAACACACAGAGGTATGGTGAGAGCATAAAAATCTGATACGTGCAATGAAATCCAATTTAGAGAGTTTTAGGACTTGATTGTAATCATCCCAGGGAGTTATTTGTACAACGTCACAGCCTAAAAAAAATTTGCCTGCTCAAGCCAAAACAAAAAGTTTTTTAAGTTATTCCCTGCAGACTCATGTGGCTCACACATTAACCACCTGGGCTGTTTGATTATTAAACCCCCTGACCAATGAGTAAACATAGCAAAAGTGACCACCGCTCACTGCTTGACCCCTGCTAAAGTAGAGCCAAAGGTGTTGCCCTTTTGGAAAAATTTCAAAAATGTTGTGCACCCTGGACTTCTAACCCCCAAAAGGCACAACTACACCACACTGTCAACCATCATACCAAATTTGAAGTTCTTAAGTTAAATAGTTTTCGAGTTCTACTCCTTAAATTGAAGTCGAGAGAGAAGCCGAAGACAAATTTCCACTAAGGTGGACAATAAAGTCAAAGTAAAGTAAAGTAAAGTGCTTTTGTGGTTGCCTTTTTGTTCCTAAAAATGTCTCTGGATTTAATGATATTTAGTTTCCAAGATCAATATCATTGATTTGGATATCCCCAGGTTTACTTTAACAAATTACAACAATCCTTAGGGACCTGTGATCAATTCAGATTATTTATTCATCCAGCAGTAACTGAATCTCTCTCATCTCGGATTTACCACACCAGCCTCACACCGTTATTGCATTAAAACACACTGCGCTGCAGAATGAAATACTGAAAGAGAGCATATTGTTCACAACACAACTCATCATCATGAATAACAAAAGCTTGGACCATTTCACGTGGCTAATCATTGTTCAACGGAGAGCTGTCGGCTCATTATCCATTGAATATAGGGGGAAAAAAAGAGCAGTGTGAAGAAAGAAAATCACCCTCGACGGAGAGATGAAAAGAAAAGATCGGTTAAATGATGAGATTAATATTTCCATAAGGGTTGAAGAGACAGAAAAGCAGCGTCGAGACAGAATTAACCTGAAAGAAGAGAGAGAGATGACAAAAGAAATGGTGTAATATTAAAGAAGAATTGGATGATGTAGATGGGTGAGGATCATGATCATCTTCAAAGGGGATGGAAATGAGGGATTGCATGACAAGGAAGGTGTGGAAGGGTAATGATTGGAGGAAAGAGGAGATAGAAATGAGTCCTTAAGGGTGTGAATAGAGGAAAAGGATACGGCAGAGCGGGATAGTACAGGTGACTAATTCTCACCTCCAAGGGGGTGGAAAGGGTGACAGTAGGGGAGCTGAGGCTACGAGGTCGTCGGACTTGGGGCTCATGGAGGTGGTTGTTGGAGGCATTGGAGGAGGAGGAGGAGGGAGTGGATGGGGGTGCCAGGGCCGAGGCTCCTCCTGACGCTGCTGCTGCTGCTCCTGCTCCTGCTGTTGAGGTGCTGGCTCCGTCTTCAGTCAGCTGTTAGTGAGAATAGCACTTTTGAGGTTAAGTGGGGTGGGAAATAAGGTAATACCAAACTCATCATAAGCCATGCTTCCAGAAGATGGTTGTCTGCACCGGAAAGGCCCTGGATGCAAGCTTTTCTCTCAGGGAAATGAGTTCCTAAAATGTCAAAAGCATGGGTCATTATAGGCCCACGAAGACATTCAATTATGTCTCTTAAAATATAATGATTAAGATTATGCATCCGACTAGAAAACAGGGACAAACGCTTGGGATCAGTAACATAATGTACTGGAAAAATGAAAGTCATTGTTACTTACAACCCTTAACCAAAGTGGGCTGGTACAAAACAAACTCAATGCTATGATATTGTTATCATTTGGTAGTGTCCTCTCCTTCTGAGTAAATACCAAAAAACAGATGAGAATCAGAGAATGAGAAGACCGTGTGATGAAAGACAACACATACAATACAACACCAGTGTTTTGATAAAAGCAGAAAAGGGTGGATGTCAAAGAGGAAAACCCAGTCCCATGTAGCGGTCTATGCCTGAGCTCAGACTAATGTGGAGCTGCCACATTCGCAGACAGAAAGACAGTGGGGGGAAGACAAGTGGAAAAACAGGGTAGAAATGGGGGAAAAGGGAGGGAAAAGTGGTGGTTGCAGCAGTCCCATGCCAGGGTTTTAGAAAGAAGTGACCAATACAGGGGCTGCACTTCATCCAGAGTGTCAAACAAAATGCTAGACAAGAGGAGGAAGACACACAATAAAGTTGGACAGAAGGAGGAAACCCGGGCAGAGAGAAAGACAGAAAAGGAGACGTTTTGAGGTTGCAAAGCAGCGTCTCTTTCCGTCATTCTTTATGGCTACACAGAGGAGAAACACATAGAGGAGGAGGAGGTCCGACACACAGGCCTCGGCCATGACAGGGGCCGAGGAAGGGATCCAGTCCCATGCATAGAGTCCAGCTCAGCCTGCACACCTGCTGTACCTGCACAATTGGCCTAGTCCAGGTAGTGGTGCGGCTGTTATGGTTGACGTAATAAGTTCTTCCCTTGCCGTCCTTCCTCTCCTCCCATCCGGGGGGCAGGCCGGGGGTGGTCAAGGCGTAAGCAGTCGCTGAGGGAGACTGGCCAAGTGTAGAGAGAGAGCAAAGCAAAGACAACTAATCAGTACAGGCTGGTCATGCGTAAAGGACATGTGGAGGGATGGAATATAAAATCTATCAAGGACAACACAAGAGCTTTCAAAATCATTTCCCATTCCAGCTGTGCAGAAACAGTGACAGAAAGTTTAGGAACAACATATGACAAAAAAAAAGATTTTTAAACTCTAATGGAAAAGTTGGTAACTGCGTATGATGTCGTGAACCTTCACCCACAAAAAAAACAATGAAACACAGAGTCGTACTAAAAATAAACACCACACGGAGAAAAGAAGTGGATTATTACTACTTTGCTGAGTGAACTATTAACCATTTGTAGCATAAAGATTACTGGAATAGTCAACCAAACAATCACAACATTAATCGTGGCGATATTTTAGATAGCACCCTCGAACATTGGAGACACCGGAGATGCCCCGAGCCGAACCAGGCATATTTTAATGGATCGGTAATCAGCCGATCCTAATCTCCTTCTTTCTTTACTGTACGCTAATGTCTTTGTCCACCTCAGTTTGCTAGTGTTGCAGCGCTGCTCACCCTTTTGCCACAGCCGGGATCTACAGTGCGAGCTTTTTGCTGCATATGTGAGTTAACTGTGTAAATGTGAAAAATGAATAGGGCACACTTGAGCGTCACCGAGGTTTGCAAAATGCGGGGTTTACAGAGCTCCGATCTGTCCAAGAGTGTTTCTGTAAGTTCCAACAAATCCAACAGAGTGATGCATCTTCTCTGTAGCGGATTGCGTCAATTTCAGGAGTTGCATTCTCCAGTTTCATTCATATAATATCAATATTTTTTTAACCAGGACCTACAGTACAGCTTGTGAAAAATAAGGTGTGTCAGATTAAGTAGTCTACAGCTGTTTTATCAATGAGTCAGTATGAAAGGACTCTGATCCTTAATGCTGCTTTTATGGCCTGTTATCAATAGCGGATCAGTGTCATTACTTAATATTAACTACCAGGTTGCCAGACAACACACATGCAGGGCTTGGACAACAAGGATTACCCGCTTGCCAGGGTAACTAAAATGCCACTTCGGGCTAGTAAATCTAGCAATTCGCTTGCCTTAGCAGGGGATATGGTAAAAAAAAATTATTCTGGAGCTGATGATGGAAATAGCTAAGGAGCCGTATCGCTTCCTTCTCCGTTGAGAGAGACAAAGTGAATGAGTGTAGTTGGGTGGCGTTGGAGGACGTGGGCAAAACTCCAGATACATTTACTTAAAGAAAGATTAAACATGACAATTAACTTTGGTCTTTGTTGTTATCTGATAAGCGGCACTAATAAATAAAACAATTTGTATAGTAAAAATTGACAAGAAGATTTCTGCCAAAAAAAAACATAAATTTTGAACCCTGACGTGCGCACACACACGTACCACAGTATACAACATATACAGCAACTTTGGGACAACTTCTGATCTAAATAAGCACTTCAGCACGCCACAACATCACCAATAACAGAACTAAATAAAGATGGATTCATTTGGCTATGGATGGTTTCATCAGCTCATTGTTTCCTGCCGGCAAGGATGAAGATTTTAATGAATGTTTACACAAACTTCTTTCCGTCCATTTCAGAATGAATGTTTGCTGAATCAGCTTGTGATTTTCGGTTTCGTTTGTTAGTCGAGCAGGATTACGGAAAAACCACTGGCCCGACTTTCATGCGACGTGGTGGAAGAATGTAGCATGTTAACCTGACCTGCCAGATGATTTGTTACACAGAACAATCTAAGAAGCCGTCATTGGAAACTGTTTTGAAAAGGGATTGGATGAACCATCTGTCAATCAAACTCTTGCTGAAGACAGTCGGGAGAAGAGCGAAAACATCTGTTCCATCAAGAAAAGCCTTCAGTGCCGTTTTTTTCTCTTCTTTCAATGAAGAAATACTCTCCAGTTCTGATATAACTGATGCTATCGCAGCTACGTTAACCTCTTCAGGTTGTTTAGAACCAACAGTCGTCTCCCCGTAGATCCTCACACCCGTAGCTGCCGGTAGCTTCTCTCACGACGTAGATTTGGTCTGTGCTCTGGCTTGCTGGACACAAATGCATTACTTCTACATTAAGTCTGAAAAGATGGATTTTAGTGTCATATGTGGTCCGGTGATTCTCGTGTGATCTTGTGACATCGCGAGAATCCAGCTGCCGTGCACGGTAAGACGCCAAATACGCCAACAAAGAAGAACCCGTTCAATTTTGGAGCAGATTGGCCTTGGTGGAGGTCTGTGCTCTCCAAGTACCCTTCTAGTTTTAGGTGTCAAATCTAGCCGGGGGACACCTGTAGCCCATCCTACGTGGTGTCTAGGAACTAAGAGGTGTACGACTGATAGGGTTTAATCTGTATATAAACTGATATATTACCATAGACTCCTCACCACCTGAGACTGTTTGAGCTCTTGTTCTTCTGGTCTGGGAACCCTGCTGGTGGTAGACAACAGGGGAAGATGGTTCTTTAGTTCACAGTACGTTATGTTTACAATGCCAGGGAGGAAGTAAAGGGGCAAAGGGGGGAGTGTTTGGGCAGTACTGAAGGTTGAGTTAGGAAAAGCTGAGTGTACAAAAGGGGGGAATTGATTCTCAAAAGGAGGTGAGGAGTTACAGAAAGGGGGGAGAATCATCCAGTGAAGCATACGAGCTGTGAGGTTGGTAGCAGGGAGGAGTGCAATTAATTTGGAAAGTAACTGCGAGTTGTGATTGGTTGACGTGGTTACACAAAATGTAGGTTAGGGAAACTTTTAGTAGTGCGCTGTCAGTGAATCAACTTTAATATTAAGACAGACAAAGAAAAAAAAAATCAAGACAGTCTGAGCTGCAGACGCATTTCCCTGCTGGAGGGAAGACAGTTTCCCTGAACAGTAAATTTAATCCCCAGCCAGTGCAGCATCTTTAATCTCAACCCGAGTAGAAAGTGATGTTTAAAGCTACAGTAACGGAGAAAACAGTTCTGTGTCCTGAAAATCTGGGAGCAGTGGAAGTGAATTACTGTGCTGAAGTTCAAAGAAAGTTCACAAAAACGAAGTGGAATCTCAGACGTGAACTGTGAGAGAATGATCAAATACAGGAAAAAAAAATAAATAGAAATTGTAGTTTCATTCAAGCGATCAAAAAGACAAGTAAAATGACAATATCAGTGCAGTTCAGCCTGCAGTGCCTAGCAAAGACACTGGATGTTGTTCTGCTTAATCTAAACTACATAACCTGATTTGCACTTAACAGTTGCATCACTACCAACCCGGTAACAGTAAACAGTCTTTTAACTACAGTAAAGAATGACCTCAAGTGTTATTTCTAATGTCAAAACCATAAAAGAAAGCAAACATACTGTACATGTGGAGACATATTTAAAGTCACACACAACCTCCAATTAAAGGATAAATGTGGTGATATTCTATATTTGTATTATTGTCAAGTCATCCCAAAACCAATAATTAATTAAATCAACTAACAAGTATCTGCGCAGCAAAAGCCTGACATACAGTAGCTTAGTCCTTGGTACCGCAGGCCTCCATAGTTGTGCAAAAACTATTTAAAACACATCAGGAAGCCTCACTGTCGCACTGGCTGGCATGTTCCTTCATTACCATGAATATACTGTAGCCACTATAGTTTATTTTGAGTCAATCCCACATACTGTATACTCACCTGGGGCATCGTTACAGAAAAATATCCTAACCGCTCATCTTAACTTAAGAAATCCTAACCATAACTGTAAATTGTATTCTTCAAATCGTCACGCCTGTTTCTATGTTTAGGATTTACATGAGACTGCCTGTTATCTTTGATTATAATGTACCAGTAGACTACTCGAGATGGACAAGCCATAATATCAACGGCTCTCACTTGTCACTGGCTAGCTTGCTATCATGGACAAAAAAAGACAGGCTACGAAGAGTTGGAGGCACTAATCATTTTGGTGGAGGAGAGGACACACCACCTTCTTTTTAATGAATGAATGAATTACTTAATTGTCTTGGCAGTTGATACCCATTAACACATGGTCTGGGAAATTTAAATTGTCATCATACGGTTTAGTTTCATTAAAAATGAAATTATATATAGGATCCGTTTGTCTTCAGTAGGAACCGGTGGGTTTAACGATGAGTGCTATAGACAGGTTAGGGAAGTCGGAAAGTATTGAGTGACGGACCAACACATTGTTGGCTTTGGTCTTTTTATGGGATTTGATGACAATAAGAAAAATATAGAATAATGCCAGCCTTATCCTTTCAGGTTTACCAACTTGTAATCACAGGTGAAGGCTACCTTTATCCAAGAGGCAACGGTACAAACAGCACCCATCCACATTTAATATCATCAGGAATCTCGCACTAATACATGCTGATTATATTTCCCGTTTGATGGCTTCTTAATGAGCCTCCTGTTCTCCAGTCCTTAGAGACTTGTCATTCAAGGGAAAGGCTGACATCAGCAGCACCTGTACTTTTCCTCGGCAAGACAAAGCCAAGCTCACTGGTGTGACTCAGCTGTGTGACAAACATCTGACTCAGATCTTGTGACAGATTGCACGGGCTGAATCCCCCACTGACGCTCTGACTCAGGACTCTCTGGGAGGAGCGTCTGAGCCTTAATCTTACTTGCCAATAGTTTCTACTGGAATGGTCATTCTGCTGGCGCACAGCTGTAACGCCAACATTTCTACAACACATCAAACATTAGCTGCGAGGTGAATCACAAAGAGTAGTGGTGGGAGGAAGAGGTGTGGTAATCCTACGGAGGCAAGAAGAAAGCAGGTAGCGGTAAAATCGAAGAGGCATAGAGAGCAGGAAGGAAAGGTGAGGAGGAAGCACGTACGAGCCTAGTGCGAAATTTGAAATGCAAGGAGGAGCAGAGAAGGTGATTTGATGTGCGGTACACCCACAGCACTGAGACATGCCAAGGAAAGGGGGGGGAAGTCAAGGAAGAAAGAGAAGAAGATGGAGGAAGGTTCAGAAATACGTACCAGAAGAGGAGGAGGAGGCTGGGCCTGATCACTGACGCCATCCGTCATACTTGAGGATCGGAGTCTGTTTGACAGCTGGCTCTGTTAAAACAAAGAAAGTAAGAGGTCACTCTTCTGTCTAACACAAGGAGCCCTGCCTACATTTATATTGGTTTTTTTAGGTTTTTATATCATTCTGTAGCTTCACAGGGGTGTTCATTATGTATTCAAATCCGAATATTAAAATTTTGGCCAAAGCATATATGTTTTAGTGTCAAAATGCTTTTCCCAATCCCTTCTAAAAACGTTTTCCCACGTGATCTGATATAGGTTTCTGCATGATTACGCTACTACATGTACAGTATATATATACTTATAGTCAGTGTTTTAACATTACATACAGTAACTTACATAGCGGTCGGAACGCTCCCAGTTTGGAGAAGCAGATAGGAGTGCGGGCACATAAGCAAAGCAATGTTCTACTGTGTGGACACCACATTAGTTCGGATCCAAAAGTCGAATAATAAGACAAACAAACTAACCGATCGATGCAGCGGTAGACCAGCAACTCCCGTGCTCTGCGAGGTAAAATTACTGTTTTTGTGAACGGAGTCTGGTCTGGCGGCTTTGAAGACAGCAATATAACGGCTTCAGTCCCCCGTCAGAAAGGGCTGATGGCGACATAAAGCTGTGAAATTATTCTAAATATAGCTTACACTTAAACTGATATTGATTTTTTTTTAGGTGGCTAAAATGCATTTTTCTGCTGCTCCCGTCCACAGACGCTTTACCTCGCCGTCAGAAAGCCCTTCCCATGAGGAAATGAAGACGTTATGTCGCCGTCTTCAATGCCACCAGACTACATTCACAAAAACAGTAATTTTACCTCGCAGACCGCGGGAGTATACATACAACCCCACTTCAAAAACTCCAAACCAACCCTTTCAGTTATTTCCAAACTTAGCACAGCTAACTTTGACTCAGCTAGCATTCACATTATTCATTACCTTATTGATTAGCTTTTATTAGCTTACTTTGGTAAGCTACGTCGCTGCTTTTTGCAACAGCTGAGTAGGCGTTTTCATTTGAAGAAAAAAAAAAAAACGGAACAGAACGCAGATGGACCGGCCCTTTAAGCATTTAAACGTGGAGTGATTTAGGTTTTGACTACTAGATCTCACCAGAGCAGAGCTGGGCCCTGGCACTTCGCCATTGGTATCGGGAGTGAGTGACAGCCTCAGATTTAAATCTTCAGCGAACTCCTGGGTTGCGGGTGTCGGTGGTAGTTGTGGTGTCAAGACGGAAGAAGGGCCGGGCAAAGACGTGGCCATGCTGTCGTTAGGATCCTCTTCTGTGATGAGCTCCCAAGACTACATGAAACAAGAATAACATTTTAGTGACATCATCACTTTAGACAGCTGTGGCTCAGTATGCTGTATGTATATGCGTATATTCACATCTCTCACGTTGTCCATGTCCCGGGGCTCCAGGTGCTCGTTTTCCAGGTCTTCGCTGATGTGGCGTCTCGAACGGAAAACACGGTGTGCTTCCTGATTGATCTGCCGCTGTTGATTGTCACTCTCAGTCTCTGAAATCACATCCCTGAAGGAGAAGAAGTTATTCCATACAAAAGAAAATGTTAGTAAGTCAAAAAATGACTGCTGAGAAAAATGACCTTAACATTAGATTAAGCCAGGATTACTGCTGTGTAAAAGAAAACCAAAATGTTATTGATAGATAAAGTGACTGTCATCTCCTGCAAGTAATACACCTACTATGGATAAGTACCTCATACAATCCCACTTCCAAACACCCAAACTACCTTTAACTAATGTAAAAATATATTGGGAAACTAAAAACGTAAGGAGAGAAATCAGGCGTACATGGTGGAGGGCCGTTTCCACTGTGTACTGCGGTTGTTGTGGTTGACATAGTAGGTGCGTCCCAGGTTGTCCACCTTCTCTTCCCAGCCTGTGGGCAAAGGAGGAAGCAGCTGCTGGGGTCGCTGGGTGCCCTGGTCCGCGGACTCATCCCATGCCTGGAGGAGAAAGTTGAGATTTTCTGACATGAGGCAGTAACTCACTGGTAGCCCCGTGGTCACAGATATCCCAGTGAGCTGACAGCTTGTCAGATACACATGAACATAAGATTTTAGAGGGTATTCGAGCATGGAAATCCATTAAAGACATTGGATTCACTTGTGGCTGGTTAAAACTTGTTGACGTGTTGTGGTTTGAAATGTTTTTGTTAGACAAGCTGCCGGCTAGGTGGGATAACTCCGACCACAGGCTCCAACACTGAGCTAATGTGCATCAATATCACTACCAGTGTTGACAACTGAGAGAGAAGTAAAAAAAAAAAAAAAAAAAAAAACGAGCTGGAGTAAAAAAAAGAAATCTAGAAAGTGAAAATAAAGGTTTCGTCACAGTGAAAGCATATAGTGAAGGGAGGTTAGCAGAGTGGCATTACGGTTTTCATACTTTGGCTGCTAAAAGTCACCTTATCTGAACTCCTCTAGCACTCTTCCACAATCCACAAGAAATCCACACTTGAACACACACATACAAGAACTCGCATAAAGCAAAAAAGAGGACAAGCTCCTATTTCTCCAAATAACAGGCAGTATTGTAAATGGTTTTTCCATACCCTGACCTGGAAAAGACTTTCACCAGATTCTGGCAGCAAGATGCTGCCCAAATTCTTAGAAGAAAGAATAAAAATTAGAGCCATCCTTTCTCCTCTCACTCTCAGCTAAAAACACTCACGCTTATATTGGTCCAAAGTGGGACTCTCACTTTCATCTTTAAGCTTAGACATGCGGTTTTTTTTTGTGTGGAAGGGAAGAAATAAAACTAGACTCTGGTTTAGCTTCAGGTTATTATGAACAAGACGCTGAAAAGCAGTTAAAAAAAACAACATCAGAAGCCAGGACCTTACCTCAGCCTCCTCCCTCATCTCTCCAGCATCCTCCTCCGGTCCACCTTGTTTGGGCAGATAGGCCATCTTCAGACGCAGGTAACCCTTCACCCTGGACTTGTGACTAGAAGGAGAACATCAGCAAAGATAGACCCACTTGAAAAACAGCTCATCAAAACCAGTTGGCCCGCACCCTAAAAGCCCCTAGCATGCTAATGCTTAGAAATGCACGGGAGTTTCCAAACTGCCTATTAGCACCAGATGGTCTTTCACCTTCAGTGTGTAACTGACCGTCTCTGGAGACATGACACCAGTCAACATAGTGTTGCAAAGCATGATTAAAGTCACTGTGAGTTTAATAATCTACAAATGTCTATTCCTTGCTAATGGGGGGCCAATCACACATCATTTCACCCTAACCCTGACCCTGAGAAGTTACATTACTGGCATCCAATGTCACTGTTTACTTGTCGCATCCTGTTTGTCACGTCCGGCAGAAACTGACCTTCTGGGCCGCAACAGGAAGTCTTTAAATGTGTAGGGCCGCTCCATAGCAGGGTCCTCTGTCTGCAAATTAAGAGGAGGCATTTGTTGACGGTAATCAATTTGAACACACAAGCAAATACACATGTTAGACTGTGTCAAAAATATCTGAGTCAGGAGTTTACGGCACAGCTGCAACCCTCTGCACCCCAGGATCATTATGCAATGGTGAGCTTCTCCTGTTACATATTGAACAGGAGAAAGGCCTTTTTGTAATCAACAGCAATCTCCCACTACTCTCCGACTGGGCCAAACCAGTCCACACTGGCTGCTCACCACATACTACTCTGCAACGTACCACTGAATCAAAAGTATGATACTGAACGCATTGGGTATCAGCCGATACAGGAATTATAATTCCAGCATATAATGTATATAGTATATAAACATAGAACTGAATTGAATAGATCAGCCCCATTGTCACCGATATCCAATCCAGCTATTTGAGTCAGTATCAACCCGATATCCGATAATGGTGCATCCCTACTTTGGTGAAGCTGTTGAGGCCAAACTGTCCTGCACATCTTAGACATTGATTGATATAAAGTTTTGTAAATAATTCATCTAAATAACTGTTTGAGAACATTGCTGTTAAAAGCCGGAAACAACACGTACTTTATCTTCTGTGTGACTCATGCAAAACAGGGCGAGGTATATGAGCTGGCACAAGGTTAGGGCTGGGCGATATGGTCAAAATCTCATGGCACAGAGCACGGAGGCATACAAATAAATAAATATTCCCATATATATATCGTTTGTTAATCACATTGAACTGAGTGGTATGTAAAAGGAAAACAGCACTCTTCAGATTACATTCCCTCAACATTTTTCACATCACAAATTTGAGTTAGTATGTGCTTAGTATGTGTTACAGTATTCAATCAATTTAGACGACATAATTGTGATATCTTGATATATGATTTTATCACAACATGATTCCACTGAAAGACGATAAATTATCCTCTTGAATTATCGCCCAGCCCGACACAAGGTTTCATGCTGTATAGCACATGAAAAAGGTTTAAGCAAGTTCAAGCTTCCACAAGGCAAATGTAGCTCCCGGAGTGCTTCAGATGAGTCATCATGGCTGACCCACATTAATGAAAATTAAAAGAGGAGACGCTGGTGTAGTAAAAAAGGTGATGACTAAAGTAATGTCCAGTAACTATGATTAAGACTTCCTACAACAAGAAGCCATGAACAAAACTAATCACGAATCAAATCAAAACGCCAACGCATCAATCGCAGCTCACAGCATCTTTACAAGCATTAGCAATAACTTATTCATGCTCAGATTATTTTTTTTAATGCAGTGGTAGGCAACATTAGGCACGTGTGCCACCATTGGCACGTGGCAGCTTGAGTGTGCAAGAGAGTTTTCTGGAGATGTTACAGTGCCCTCTCATCCGCATCGCAAATTACCGCTTTCAGAGTGGTGTCATAATTAAACTTAATGTTAACCCTAATGTTGATATGGCACACTGATTAATAAGGTTGCCAATCCCTGGTTTAATGGCTAAAAATAAGATTTCTGCATCAGGACCAAATATTCTCTATCCTGGCGTCCACTGACTTCATCCCTTCAGTATGACTCAGCTGAGGCTTTTATTTGCTGCTAATTTTCCTGGACCTATGGGAGTCAAATAGGACATTAATAATTAACCCTAACACCTTTTACTGATATGCTTTTAAGGTTCACAGCTTAGACAGAACTTCAGAGAGCCTCAGTCAGTCTGACAGCACCGTTCTCAGCTGACTGGAGGAGGTGAGATTGATTTGCAGGGGTCTATTTGAGTTCCAGGTCCTGTTCGTTTACATCAAAACTGTAAAAACTCTGCATGTCATTGTTTTCAAAGGCTTTTATCTCCCAGCAGTTCGCAGTTTCCGAGCGAGTAGATGTGAATTTGTCTAGTGTGGCTTTTTTCCATTTAGTTCTAACGGTTGCTCGCCCTCAGCATAGCCACCTCTGTTTATATTCTAGACAGCCCACTTTCCATTTCTAACAAGGAGTGCTGTTTGATCACAACAACGGGCTACTTGTGAGGCTAGCACTTTCTCACACTCAAGGCAGGCAGACACACACACACACTTTGCCTAACCTTCACAGAGGTTAATCACGCAGAGGAAAACTGAAGATAAGAAACAGCTGAGTATTCAAAACACTGTTATACCAGTCAGTCTGGCCACACACACACACACACATTTATGCATATAACTTACCGGCAAATGACTGAGAGGAACGTCAACCTGTCCCAGGAAATCATCTCTGGTCTAGGAGAGAAAACGAGAAGGTCAATTTCAGCAGCTTAATTTTAGAAGTAGTAGCTTTTTGAGTGTATCTGGAGAAACATTTCCAGCAGGGGGAAGAGAGGGAGGAAACCACAATGTTGAGGTGAATTACCGAATGCACCAGAAGGTCCAGCAGCATTTTGTGTTTATTTGTCACACGCAGAGTGAAAAGAGACAAAGATTTTCATCCAGAAATAATCTCTAGCCATTTTTTTTATGAACACCTGTAGTGATCTGAAAAACTCAGATAGAAGTGCAATTATGTTCAAGCAATTTCTACCACATATTACTTAAATTATCACACAATAGAGTGCTGCGGGAATGACGTATTTTTGTAGGCCAACCAGGAAGTTAGCATCGTCCTGGTTCCCTCGACAAAAAGTCAATGGGATTTTTCCATTGGGTTCCAGCTGTGTGGCAAACTAACGTTTATGATACTTACATGTTTTGTTCAGCAAGATAATCTCCACAAAGGAACACTACTTTTATCATTTTTGAAGTGTGAATGCAATTTACCAGAGGTAAAAAGCTAACGTTAGGCTATGGACGAACTACTCGACGGTAGTAGTATACACAACGAGGCTGTGATAATGTTCAGCCACTTGTTAAGACACATTGAAGACGAATAAAAGCTTCAAAATTCCTGTGTGGGATATTTACTGACGTATTTTATATAATAGAACAAAACGTTAAAATCTCTTAAGCTTGTGTTAACCACAGGCCTTACTTCAAAACCCATAAAAAAAAAACATTAACTTCCAGATGAAGGAACCAGAAGTGCTAAAATGTTAACTCATTTCCAAGTTTTAGGACTCATTCCTGCACCACTCTATATTTGCTGTAGTTTGTTGTGGCTTTCCACAAGTGTCCATAGCAGAAGGCTCAGTCTAAGGTTTTATTTATGGACAGGCCTTTGGTGTCATTTCATAGGAGAAGAACCCGTGAACCCAGCAAGGAAAAACAACACCCACTGCCACCAGATTGAAGCCAAGTCAGCCAGACAGAGGGAGAGAAGGACAGAGGTGACTACAGGGGGGGGAGAACCAGGGAAGGTTTGTGTTTCAGAAGCCTGTAGATGTGTCCATCCTTTTGTCGTAATGAATGCAGACTGAGAGGAAAAGCAGGGGAGATTGACGGATGATTGAGCTGCACAGCAGCAAACCCCATTGGGAGCGATGATTACCTGTGTGAGATGGAAAATGCCATTCTTGGAAGTAGCCTGTGTGTGGGACACAACTGATTTAGACAACAGGCATTAACTAACAATGATGTTTGTTTGTAGACACTGGTTTGACAGGAAAGGCTGAGTTGAAAACAATGCGCGACACTTTAATTAGTCCAGTGTTTCTCCGTTTGAGTTATGGTCCACCGGTGGGTTGTGAAAGAGCAACCTGGCCGTCTGCTGCGCTGCACACAAAGTTTCTTTTGAAGATTCGTTCTTCGAGCTTTACTAGACAACAGAAGGCATTTTCAATATTGTGGCATCTGTAAAAGTCACTTCACTGCTGCACAATAGTAGTGCAGTCATAAAAATCCAATATGGAGTTATGAAAACAATTTCCAATTGAACTTTTTAAGTGTGGGGAACCCTGTATATCAACTTGATTTGACAATGACATTTATTGATATTTGTGGTCTCTTTTTAACTTTGAGTCAGCAAAGAAGAGCTTTGAAGAAACAGTGTGTGAAAAAAAAGGTTCAAAAACCACTTCTTAAGTCCTGAGCACTTCCTTAAATCTCATTAAATGTAGTTTTGCAATATCAAAAATTAAGTAATGTAGTAAAAACAAGCTGGTACGAGGTTAAGATTAGGGCTACACGATTATGGCTAAAGTGATAATCACGATTATTTTGATCAATATTCAGATCACGATTATTCAATGATTTTAGGGACAAAATATGTTTATTGCACTTTCACATTAAAATAAACAGAGCATCTATATAAAACAGGTCCATAATCACAGTGCATCTCCTAGAAGCAAAAAATAAAATTGTACCAAAACTTCTTACTAAAAATTAAATCAACAGAACACTGCTTTCACTTTCACATTGTGATGCATTCCTGCTTTTTAACAAATATTTGCATCAAAATAAGACTTAAAATAAAGTTCTTCTTCACCTGAATTCAGTGCTTTTTAATTCAAATCAAGTAATATACAGTATATTACTCTTATACTCTTTTAGGGACGTTTTTCAGGGGCTGCCACTGTCGGTGGGTGCGTGCGCAGCGGCATGAAAGCTCGCCAAAAGTGAAGTCAAAACATCTGGATCGCCCCCTGGTGGTTGGCTGTTTGTCTCGATCTGATATGCAGCAGAGATTTCTATGAGCGGAGACAATATTTAAATGTCGATATTACCGTCGATCATTTAACTGTGGGAAGCTAAAATTGTGATCGCGATTAATATTTTTACAAATTGTGCAGCCCTAGTTAAGGTGTACAGCAATCACACTGGTTCGTTGTGATCATCAGAAAGAAAAAGGCAAAAGCAGTGTTGGGAAGTGAGTGAGCGCGCTGGGCTTCCACCACAGTTAACAGATCTGGAATTCCATGGTGAAAGGTTACTAATGAGTCACATAAAAACACAGAGTTATTAATGCACTGGCACGTAAACAGACACGTGCGAATGCATGTGTATTCTATTTCTTCTTGGAAAAGCCAGAGGCACTAACTGTGTAAGCTACAGCAGTATCTGCTTTCATTTCCCAAACCAACTACACAATTAATTTACTTCTTGTGTAACTCCAAAGTAATTCAAAACAGCGAATCGTAAGCTGCATCTGACCTGGGAGAGTCTGATAGTATCATATTACACTCTTTCACATGTGTTGACTTGTAACCTACAATGGGAACTTGTGAAACACTTTGTTTTTATAAATAAAGTTGAGAATTACAATTAATGCTGCAGAGATTTCTCTAACCGGCCAAGTTTTCTGCACTGTTGAGTCACTTAATCTTCACCTGGAAATCTCACTTGCTAACATGCTTGATCCTATAAAACATAGTTGCACTGTAGCTTGTATCCTATGACACAGTCAGTGGCGATGGCAGTATCCCATAGGGCACATGTACTCCTGGGACACATGGTTGTTTTTTTTTTTTCTGTCCTTAACAATAACAAGCATTTTAAGCTGTGGGTATGTGTATGCAGAGGGATATAATTGCAGAGTCATCAAAGGGTCACAGTTGAGCCTGCAGCTGCCTCCCAGGGCCAGGTTACACTGGGAGAGGGAGAGGGAGGGCGCCACGGACGACTAACAGAAGGAGGGACGAAGAGTGAAAAAGGCAGATGAAGGATCGTAAAACTAGCTCAACAAGACTCGGTCAAAACCGAGTGTATGGCTGGACCTGGTATGGTCAGTCTGTGAATTTGTGGCTAAATTGTTATACAGATAGTCAGTGGTCATGTCTATAATGTTAAATCCAGCTGTGTTTCGTGAGCCAACGCATCGCTCTGGACGGGCTCATTTGCATAAAGGACTGTTCCCTCCTTTTCATTTTGAAAGAGTCGGACTCTGCGGTCCGGCCAAAAAAAGTTAGAGAATCAAACACAAACAGTTCATCAACCTCATCTCACATACTTCTAGTTATACACAAATAGGTTTGGGGTTTTATATATACGTAATATATTAATATTCTGAGAAAAAACTGAATTCTCTGAGATTAAAGTAGTAAATGTACGTGACAAAACGTGGATATTCTCTGAGATTTAAATGGTAAATTTATGAGAAAAAAGCTCTAATCGGTATGTTGTTTTCTTCTGAATCGGCCAAGTTCACGGCAATGTCTCTTCAAAGTCCTGATGCTTAAGATAATATGGTGATTCTGGGCTAAAATAACGAGCATTTCTTTAATGCTAAATATATTTTGATTAGGTCATCCACTGCAGGCATAATACACAGCAAGCGACGGCGTCCGTGGTGTGAGGCAAAAAAAAAAAGAATCCTTGTTTTTATTTGTGACTTGAATCTCAGAGAATCTCTGAGTTGTTTTCTCGTACATTTACAACTTAAATCTCTGAAATTCTGAGTTTTTTCCCAGAATATCATCGCCCATCACCCGGCTCCATAATGTTTTTTTTTTTACCTATAATGGCCCTCATACACATATTAGTCATCATAGTATTGGAGCTGAACAAATAAAACACTATCAGCATGCCTGGATACCACAACAGGTATGTGAGACAAAAATGTTTTTTTTGTGAATTGGGTGTACCGATCCTTTAAGACAGTAGGAAAGTACATCAAGTGATAAAAACTGTCAATGCTAACTGTAGCCGTACTGAACTGCCATGAAGATATAAATATATATATATATATATATATATATATATGAAGAGGTGGTAACAGACGGAGTTTATGATATAGAGAAACCTCCAACGGGTCCAGGCTGGCACTGAAGTGTGAAAAGGTTGTCTCACCTACTCAACAGTCTCTGTGCTGACACGACTGAATTACAATACCACGCATTGTATCAGAGCTCAGAGATCAGAGTTGAAAGAAGAGAAGCACTTCACAACAATAGCAATCTAAACCCCACCTCATATGCTACTGGACCAAAATAAAAAAAAAAGAGTTCCCCCCCATCCATCCACAATCCTGTAAATATAGCAAACCCACTGGCCTGCAGAAGCTCTTTGTGAATGGAAACTGGGGGGGGGGGGTCGAGCTGTAACGAGGGCATGGCACTGTGGCATAGCTGTCTGCAGCTAGTCTCGCTGGCACACACACACACACACACACACACACACACTAACACACACACACTGGTAGTATCCCATGCAGGGCTTTAAAAAGGGGCACTCCAACTCCGGGCTACCAGTTGGGGAAGACCTGTCATTATGGTCTAAATGAGGATTTCCTTGTTGCATGAGAAACAGGATGCCCTGGGGTAACACAACACCACGTGTCTTTAAAAGAAAAACAAAACAAAAGGAAAGGAGAAGGTGTGTAAAATGCTTTCAAGTATGGCTGTCAAAACTAAAAATATATTAAGATTGTAGATGCATTAGTGGAGAGCGGCCAATATTAACAAACCAATCGCACCGTAGGTCTAATTGTGCCTCAGGTCTCCGACTCCGTGACTCTGACAAAACCAGAACTATTTGACCAAATCTTACATCATCTTGGATTTGTAACATCCGGGTTCAACGCAACTCTTAAGCTTTCTTCATGCTCGCGTGGCTACATGCATGCACAGAGGCGTTTATGCTCAGCGCGTTGTTCGTTGCAATATGCTCCGAAACGCCAGGAGGCGTACAGACAAAATAGTCTGTGAAGTCAACGAGTGGCACCGGAAAGGAAAGCAGGCTGCCTGGCAATAGTACTAAACACTAGAAAAGGCTTTTTGCCGCAGGCGGTGAAAGAATATGAGAGATTGTGTTGTTAAAGCTGAAAAAAAAAGAGGTCTCGTGGAAAGAGTGGCGACCCGAGGGGAGCCACCGAGAGACGGAAAGTAATTTTGACTTGGAGGTAAGCGACAGTAATAATTACAGTACACGAATACAATATTTGGCGGTACTTACGTCTGTGTTTAGTGTTTAGTGTTTACTACTGTTGCCAGGCAGCCTACTTTCCTTTCCGGTACCACTCATTGACTTCTTGCTTATCCACAGAATATTTTGTTTGTACGCCTCCTGGCGTTTCGGAGCATATTGCAACGAACAACGCGCTGAGTATAAACACCTCTGTGCATGCTCGTATGTGCTTGCGCCATCTAAAAAAAAAGCTTTATCTGTCCTTAATGATAAGGAAGGCAGGAGTAACTGGTTTGTCAAAACAGTTATTCATGCGACAAAAGCCGGGCATAGCACCATCCTCATGAAACAACAAGTTAGAGATATAACCTAGGGCACTGGAGGACTTTACAACAAAATTAATCAGGCAAAGTGGCAGGCAATTGCGATTATTTTGACTGATATTGCAATTGGAATATCATTATTCTCATCTTCACTGAAAAACATATTAAAATGATTAAGTTGTGATTTCCTGCGGGGATCTGTGCCAAACAAAGATGTTTTCTTAAGCCTGTAGAATATGACGTGTAGGCCGGGACATCACTGCAGCTCGACTATATTTCATTTAAAATGCTATTTTGACACACATTTGCCCTGTAACAAATATTGTGCCTCCTGCTATTTGAAAATTGCAGTAGGCCATATTGCAATTTTGATAAAATTTCGATTAATTGTGCAGCCCCATTACATTTTCATTCAGTATTACTCACCAAAATGAAAGGTGTGTATCCTTGAGGCCTGACAAATGCGTTGAATGCATTTCCTTCCTCACAAAACAATTTCCACAGCTGTTTGTTTTTTTGAATAATTTAAAACCTGCATTGTTTACATCCATGTTAACCTGCAATAGGAGTCTTTATCATCACTGCCTCTGCTGGTGCATTGGTTTTTATCTGTGCACATTGTCACCCGCTTACAAAACGGGGACCCACTCATAAAAAACTGCTTCATTGCACTACTAAGGCCCAGACACACCAAGCCGACATCGGAGAACTTGCGGCGATGAAGGCCGACTGTTGCGTCGCCTCACGCTGCCTGTGTCTTGACAGACAAGTTGCATTTGAACACACCGCAAAGACTACAGCCGATGGCCAGTTAGCACGTACGTTCTGTGTCAGGGCCTGTACAGGTGAAAAACTCCACAAGGCACGTTCAAGTTTGATTCATTATAATTCCCTGGTGTAGAGCGGTTCCCAGCCTGGGGGTTGGAACAACCCAAGGGTCGCATGATAATCTGAGGAGTCATGAGATTATTAACAGGATAAGAAAGCAGAAAGAATTCTGCAACACAATTTGTTTATTAAATATCTGCTATCACCCGAAAAAAATCAATCTGAGAAGTAAAGATTACTCTTTGGATAACTGGTCACGACTCGTTTACATCAAATCCAACCTGTGACAAGAGGTCGTAAATAGACATTGCTTCATATTCAAGGTTCACAAGCCGCAAAGGTTGGGAACCACAAATGTCCAGGTTGTATACAGAACGCATTGCTGCTGAAAAGTCCAATATCTTAAGTGCTTTAAGAAGAATCATGTGAAGGATTACGTAATATGATGCACTGGCTAAAGCTTGAGCGATACATGGAAGGATAGCAGAAAGTCTTCAAGCTTTCAGGGAAACAGATACCGATAGCTTTTTTAACTTCTTGATCGTCGTTTGGCCTATAATGACTTCTTACTTCTTAATCACTCATGGAGCAGCTGCGAGGATACGGATCCATACCAGCCAAGAGCCAAAGAAGACATGCCGCCAGCCCGCTCTCAAAATCAACAACCACACTAGAAACAGACTAAAGATAGAAACAGCCAACTCTCAAAGAGCACTGGCTGCAGTTAAGGGTATTACCAAACTTAAGTGTCACATTTCTATGAACCAGAAGGCAACAAGTGCGGAGAAATTATCCATTCATCCATTCCTGTTTTCCTTTCATGACTGAATTGGCCGATGTGTGTAAAACTTCAAAATGCCTGTGGTTGCAGAAGTGAAAGAACGCCAGTGTGTGTGTGATTTAGCTCAGCAAACCATGTCTGTGCTTTTCACTTCCAGGAAAGTCACCACCCTCTTCCTGCACCATACGGATCTCTACTCAACTGGGCCGGATTCAGTGAGGGACAGATTAGATGTGAAATACTTAAGACATCCCACAACGTTTGCATGATTTAGGTAGCATAAATTCTCATTTCTTATACCCATGGCCTTTTAAATGCCGCCTTCTTCTGGCTACACAACAAGCTATGTGTTCAACTAAATGTCATATGAGCGAGAAGACCCATCCACTATTGGTTGCGATTGTTTATGATTCATTCTCAAATTAATTTCTTCATCATTAAAGACGACAAACTAGGGCTGTAATCGATTTAAATATCACCATCGCAAAGTAATCACACATGTTTTATCTGTTCAAAATTTACCTTAAAGGGAGATTCGTCAAGTATTTAATCACCGTTATCAACATGGAAGTGGGAAAATATCCTTGCTTTATGCAAATGTATGAATATATTTAATGTTGGAAATCATTAACAACACAAAACAATGACAAATATTGTCCAGAAACCCTCACAGGTACTGCATTTAGCATAAAAAATATGCTCAAATCATAACTTGGCAAACTCAAGCCCAACTGACTTGACTATGACTTGCCCCAAACTGCATGGGATTATCATAAAATGTGCATGTCTGTAAAGGGAAGACTCGTGGGTACCCATAGAACCCATTTTCCTTCACATATCTTGAGGTCAGAGGTCAAGAGACCCCTCTGAAAATGGTCATGAGAGTTTTTCCTCACCAAAATGTAGCGCAAATTTGGAGCATTATTTAGCCTCCTCCACAACAAGATAGAATGACGTGGTTGGTACCAATGGATCCTTTATCGCGTTAACTTTGACAGTCCTTCTACAAACCTTTCAAATCTCAGAACAATATTTACAAAATCTTTTTCCATTTAAAAACTTTTTCAGTCCTACTAAAGTTTTCCAGTAATCTTTACCTTGGGTTCATTCCTCTCTGAATCATTGCCATGGCTGACATCCTGATCTCCACCTCTGCCCTGGGTAAAATATATCTTGACATGAGGCTGCCTCCTGGATGAATCCCCACTGATTTTGAAAGTACAACCATTAGAACGGTTCCTTGCTTCCGTTCTCTCCACGTCTGTTTGGTTCTCCTCTACAGCTTTTCCATCTGCACCAGTTTCCTCGTGTTGATTTTCCAGCAACAGCCTCTGATGAGGCGAGCTTCTCTCCAGTCGAATTCTGGGGTAACGCACCATGCGGCTACCTCTTGAGCTGGCATAGCCAACATCTGAGCATTCTTCCTGGGATGCAGCAGCCTGACTCTGATCCTGGTTCTGGAGCTGAAACACTAGTCTCTGTGTTCCACCATTAACAGACTGGTCCAGGCTCTGCTGCTGCACAGACCAACCAGTACCCCCATAAGGGTGGATTCTGAAATGCTGGATATCAGAACCATCAGGGGAGTTCCTCTGGATGCAAATCCCACCAACACTGATACCAGGTTGGCCGCTGCTATACATAGTATTGCCATTGGAGCCAATACTAAAGACCCTGCGTTTGGGCAGGTTCGGCTCTGTCAGAAGAGTTTGTGAGTTTAAAGTATCTGGGCTGTAGTACGGAGGAGGCGGGTGTTGAGGAACGTCGTCTTGGATCTGTGGTTCTGTATAGGCAGGCGCAGGTCCTGGAGGAGTATAACAGGGTGGCGGGACATCATCGGCATAACCACGGGAATCTCCATTACTTGATCCGTTGGAGCGCTGGAGGGAGATGTGCATGGAGGAGCTCTTGGTGGGCCGCGGCTCGGCGTAGGCGGCGAGCTGGGGTATGAACATGGAGGAGCTGCGTTTGAGAGAAGGCTCCGACCGTGAAGCTCTCGGTGGGGCATGCTGCGCAGCTGGCTCCTGAGAGAACGTCGGCACCGGAGGCGGCCGCATGCGGATTGCCGTGACCACATCGTTGTCTCCCTGCTGCTCCTCAGAGTCTCCTTCCAGTATCTCCGGGGCTGTGTTACTGCGGCCTGAGCCAAAGTACAAACGCAGACGTTGAGCCATTTTCACCTCACGTCCCACAGCTCCCGTTCCCTCTCACTGTCTCTCTGCCTGGCTGTTTGGTTCTCTCCTCTGGCTCCAGTCTCTGTCTCTTAGTGTCGCCCACTTCTCTCTTTTGGCTGGCTGGATGACTGATCCCCTTTTTTTTCTTCCACTCTCCCTAACCCCCCCTCCCACCCTCTCTGAGTCTCTTCCACAACTTTCCTTCCACAGTAAACTCTACGGAGGAAAGAAGTCACACCACAAAAACTGAAAAAGCCACTGCAAAAGAGCAGACAACTTTACACAGCGCACTCTAAGGAATGGCAGAGTGGAGCTAAAGAGAGGAAGGGTGAGGGGGGGGATAAAAAAAAAAAAAAAAAGAAGGATCCCTGTATACCAGACTCTTAGCACTACCAAGCACTAGCGACAGACTGCAGAAATAGCCTGAGCCGAGTGACGGCCAGCATTCCTGACATGATTGGATAAGAGCGGCCGGCGCTCCTGGTTTCCGAGGTGACAGTGGGTTGCTTGTAAGTCATGTGACCACAAATGGCCCCGGCACCTCTCGTTACAACCCCATGCTGCCCTCAAGTGCCAACTGGCCCCCCCAAACACACCCCACGCACCACTGTCCATCCCTTCCTCCATTCACATGATCTCTTTCTAACCTCCACCCATTTCCCTGTCTCCACACCTCTCATTAATGTTCTCAGCCCTCACATTTTGGTAGTTTTTAACCCCGATATGTTACCTCTTCATTTTGACATTACCTCCCACTTAATTCCTTTACCTCAAACTGATATCTGGAGTATCAGTGTAGCTCAGTTTCCTGTAGTAGTACTAAAAAGAAATCTATCTATCTTCCTCAAAACACCACTGTCTTTAACATTACTAAAGTAACTTATCTTAAAACATCACTGGTAAATATGACTATTTCTTCATTCATTTAATGACTTAAAGGGATAGTTTGGGTGTTTTGAAGTGTGGTTGTATGAGGTACTTATCCATAGTCAGTGTATTACCTACAGTAGATGACAGTCGGCACATCCGGTGCGGTAACTCCTGTCTGTTTCTCCAAACTGGGGGTGTGCCGACCGTCAACTACTGTAAGTAATACATCTATAATGGATAAGTACCTGACATAACACCACTTCAAAACACCCGAACTATCACTTTAAGGGCCATAACATCACCCGTTCTGCTGTTACTGATCTGTCTGAGCATCCCACCATGTCCCCCAGGAGAGGGAGGGTAAAAAGAAGGAGAACTGAGAGAAAGAAACAGACCCATAAATCTGTTGTATACAAACATCCATATCCTTTTCCAACAGATACACCGGTCACGTTGTGAAGTGAATATTTCCTCGCTAAATGTTGCCACTAAAAATACTACATTCGCCAACAAATCTGGAGGACAAATTGAGACCTGTTACTTCTTGTAGCTTGGAAACAGAAAGAAGCATAAGGAAGTTGTTGCTAAAAATGGACCAGGACAAAAAAAACAAGGCAGTGGCAGAGTGAATGAGCAGAATATCTGACAGATTGCAGCTTTGATAAGGCAAACAGCAGAGTCCTCTCGAGAGAAAGATATCCGTGTCTCCTTCAAACAGAATAGGCTAGGCTGTCTCCCGTGCACAGCCAAACACTTAACCGTCTGGTGGTTTTATAGGCCATTAATCCAAAAACCGCCCAAGATACGACTCGGCTGTGATCTTAAGTCTGCCCTGCTGAAATCAGGCACACAAATTAAGATGCTGAAGCATTTGTAATGTACTATTTGGCAACAGTACAAGATAAAAACAGAGAGAGAAGGAGAGAGATTTTCACAACATACTGTACATTCATGAGAGCATTCTTTATAGTGCAGTGATTCACCGGTGGATCAGCATGTGAAAATGGGGGTTTGGGGCTACTTTGCCCAGAGACCAGAGTTTGTGGGCGAGCCGTCTGTCTCCACGCACAAAACTGACAAAGCCCCTATGATAATTTGGCCTTTCAGAACTGTGTGGTCCAAAAAACCCGTTCTCACATCTATGACTTGCCCGACCTATGGTTTAGCCTTCAGTGCGTCACCTAATCTGTCTCAAAAAGCAAGCTGCAACGAGCAGACAGCCAAGCCACTGATGGTGCACCATAGTTGGGAAGGAAAAAAAAAAAAAAAGGACAAAAACAAAAAATGAAAGTTCTCCATTGTGGCCAAGAGGGCATCTCGGAGACAGGCGATATTGACTGGAGGCAGAGAAAGAGCCCAAAAGAGAAAGACTGTAGAGCAAGTAGAAATCGTGGCTTGGCAGCCGGTTACACTTCGCGATGACACACTGCCTGCAGTGTTAGTCAATAAATGTGTGTGTGAAACGTTATGTTCTGTATAAAAGAAACTAAATGCCAATGTGTGGTCCAATGGCAGCATGCCCAGCTTGCCAAATGACATAACATGCCTGCTTCAAACAAAGCACTACACTGTAGTGTAGGCCTTTTCAACCTATCTTTACATTTAGCTGTCAGTCTCATGTGTAGCCCTCCTATATTATGTAAGCACTTACTTACTTACTAAGTTGACATTTAGCCTGTGTCCGAAATCATTCACTCATTCACTACACCCTGCTCACTATCCAGGGAGTTATATGTAGAGGACTATATAGTGAGCTCATCGGCAAAATGAAAAAACACTTTTGGACACAACTCGGGTCATTTTATCGGCGCTGTTAATGACATCATTGTTGTCACCAGGGTCTGAAATTAACTTTTGTCACTGCCTGCCACTGTGACAGGCAAGTATTTTTTTTTGTCTGCCACTCAGAAATTTTATATGCCACTTTTGAAATCTCTGCGCTAAATGAAGGAATAACATTTAAGATCTGATGTCATTCAATAGTCAATATATTTTACACAAAAAACATTATATACATGGTAAATTACAGTGTTCGAATTACACCGTGGAGGGAGGGTACTGTACTTTGTTATTGTCATCTATAGTATTTGCATAAAAACACACAATTCAAATGATTATGAATATTTGCTTTGATTAAAAAAAAATCTTGGAAGGTTGTTAGGAAGTTAAACAGGTCATGATCCCCACTCTATTATTTATTTTATATTTGATGTGAAAAATTTTTATTTTCATTACATTTGAACACATCATGATAACGTTGTAATTTACCTTTGCCCAATTGTCCTTTTTCCTGAGCAGACTTTGAACGCCTCATAATAATAACTGAATGGCACCTCCGTTAACATTAGTAGCTCCGCTATTTAACCAAGCAGGACTGTGCTGCCCACTGGCTGCTAACAGGTAACGTTATTAACTCTCCTCCTGTTGATTTCAACACAGATTTGTTGTTCACATTGTCGCATTATCAGGGACAAAATAGGATGCGTCCCCTCAGGTTTAGTAGTGCCATGCTTTTGAGTGCTTTTTTTCTCTCCGCCTAGTCTCTGGTAAAAAAAAACTGAAACATGATACGGCATGCGTATGCGTCATTGTGCATGCGTAACTGTCGGAAAGCATCGATAAGAGGAATCAATAGTCATGGAGGCAAAAGATGCCAAGAAAGCGGACAACTACGGTTCTCATCTCTAGCGTTTTCCCTGCCTGCCAAAGTGGCAGATTCCCTGATGATTTCACCCACCACTGCCAATGCTAATTTCCGACCCTGGTTATCACACAATTAAAACACGCCAGATTGTCTGCTGGTAGACCATCCATAGTAAATACTAATGTGTATTTTTATGATAATAACATATGTTAGCTATTTTGTTGAGTTAACTTTTTTCCAGCAACCCAAAATTCACAGAATTTTACCTCACAAATTAGTGGTATTTCCTTTTTAATTTCTAAGGGACATGTAATGTTTTATACTTCTGGTGAATATAATCCAATCAATCTTATTTCCATACATTTTTTTTTTTTTTTCCTCCCCTACTATATAGGGTATAATACTTCTCATTACACATTCAGACAGCACTACAACATGGCAAACTCACTATACAGTATTATAGTACAGTATTATAGAGTATTGAGTGATTTTGGACATAGCCTAAGTGTATCTGGAGCATTAGTATCTTTATAAGTACACATAAGTGAACCACAATCTATCAGAGGTGCTATAGCAGAAAGCTTAGTCAAACATTTCATCTCTTGACACAAATAAACCATAAATTAATGGATGTAAGGGAACAAGCAGCCCCTTCAAAGAAATACTGGCCAGTGGTGGAGGAGCTGCCTTGGCATGCACCTAGAGATAGAGAGAAAAGCACCTCCTCAGACATATAAGGAGAGGACCGGGCTCGAGGCCGCCTGTCCTCGTCTATACGGCAGCAGAGAGCTCCCACTGTACTGAGGGGAAAAATTAGAGCTGCCCTTTTCATAGCGAGCTGAGCGCCAGCAATTCCCCTCTGCCGAACATGCGCACAACACGCACTAATGTACGCACTGATTTTATCAGTAACATGCACATTAAAGTGACTGAGATTTAATCATAAAAATGTACCGTCACTTCATTAAGTTATCAGGACAACTGTAGAATGCGGTGTAACAAAAAGCTCAAATCATGAAATCTTTGGACCTCCCACATCGTTACTCCAAAGCACAGAAGTCCTGAATCTATGAGGCCCGGATATAATGAATGTGCCTTATCCAGCCAAGAACATCACTACTATGTTGGGCTGCATCCGCTGTTTGTTTTATCAGACATCAAACTCAAAGACGCAGACCCCAGAGTTACTGAGAATTCATAAGAAACAAATATTACTGTACTCCAGCGACCGCTTTGAGGGAAGCCGTTCGCCTCTTCCACAGAACAATGTCTTCGTTATGTCAACAAGCACTTCACTCGCCTCTGAAGATGGTTTCGCCAAGGTGAAGGCTAAACAAAAGCGTGAATTGATTATCAAGACCTGCTTGTGCCGTGTTTTTAATTGCTGCATCTCTTGACATTGTGCAGACATTTAATCTAGTTGTCATGGCAACTGAGGGCCTACAAACAGGCTTAATTTCACAAGTCAATGAAACTAGTGTTCTCGTCCGTGGTGGAAATCTGAAAGATTTGACATAAGAGGAATGTAGGAGTTGTTAGTGGACTGCAGCTTTAAAGTAGAGCTATGGAACTAAACAGGCCGTATACCGCCTCTGTCTTTTCCTTCCCTGTGTACTGCAATGTATTTGTTTTGTTTGAGCCTACAGCTGAAATCCTGTGATATTAAATCTGGCAAATGTGTCACAGAGTTCACAAAAAAGGAAACCGAAGACACGGGGGTTGAACATAAAGTCAATACAATTCATTCCAGATTGTTAATGATCCCTGTGGTGAAATGAAAGTAATACATGTGTGCATCATCGCATTGTATTTGGTGATACATTGATGTTTTATTGGTATAATTAAGTCTAAACCATAAAAGAAAGTAGTATCGAAAATGTCATTATCACTAAAAGGAAAGGGAACGAGACATTATCAAGACAACACAACGTCTAGATAGATTAAAGTGGAAACAAACTGCATGAAGGCAATTAGAAGAGGCATGAGTTTCCCGGTGGGTGGAACTAAATAAATCAACTGCTGGTGACAACTGTCAAAACATATAAAAACATATGTGATATATGCAGCGGAGAGAGTGAAGTGTTAAGAGGTTACGAAGTGTGAATCTTACCAATCTGTTCTCATCGAACACCTCAAAGAGTAGCCTGTGATTCTGCGGACACACCTGTGATGGCGACAAAATAACAGCGGAGATTATACAGCAGTCATACACTGGTTGTGTGGCATACAAAGCCAATGTACATGCTAGGGCTGTCAATCGACTAAATTAGCTAATCACGATTAATCGCAAATTAATTGCACATTTTTTAATCTGTTCAAAATGTACCTTAAAAGGGAGATTTGTCAAGTATTTAATATGCTTATCAACATGGGAGTGGGTAAATATGCTTACTTTATGCAAATTATTATTAGAAATCAATTAATGACAAATGTGTGTGTGCATGATTTAGCTCAGCAACTATGTCTGTGCTTTTCACTTCCCAGAAAGTCCCCACCCTCTTCCTGCACGATAAGGATCTCTACTAAACCGGGCCGGATTCAGTGAGGGACAGATTAGATGTGAAATACTTAAGACATCCCACAACGTTTGCATAATTTAGGTAGAAAAAAATTCTCATTTCTTATACACATGGCACTATTAAATGCCGCGTTCGTCTGGCTACACACAAGCTATGTGTTCAACTAAATGCCATATGAGCGAGAAGACCCATCCACTATTGGTTGCGATTCTTTAAGATTCATTCTCAAATTAATTTCTTCATTATTAAAGACGACAAACTAGGGCTGGCGATCAATTAAAATATTTTATCACGATTAATAGCAAAGTAATCGCACATTTTTTATCTGTTCAATATGTACCATAAAAGGAGATTTAATACATTTATCAACATGGGAGTGGGCAAATATGCTTGCTTTATGCAAATGTATGTATATATTTATTATTAGAAACCATTTAAAAAACACAAAACAATGACAAATATTGTCCAGAAACCCTCACAGGTACTGCATTTAGCATAAAAAATGTGCTCAAATCATAACATGGCAAACTGCAGTCCAACAGTCAACAACAGCTGTCAGTGTGTCAGTGTGCTGACTTGACTATGACTCGCCCGAAACTGCATGTGATTATCATAAAGTGGGCATGTCTGTAAAGGGGAGACTCGTGAGTACCCATTGAAATGGCCCTGCAAGTTTTTCCTCGCTTAAATTTAGCAAAAGTTTGGAGCCTTGTTTAGCCTCCTTTGCGACAAGCTAGTATGACATGGTTGATACTGATGGAATCCTCAGGTTTTCTAGTTTCACATGATACCAGTATCTTCACTCTAGCTTTAAAACCTGAGCCTGCTACAACCTAAAAATCCCAAGATGCGTTAATGCGTTGAAGAAATTTGTGGCGTTAAAGCGAATTTGCGTTAACGCGTTATTATCACGTTAACTTTGACAGCCCTATTCAAACAAACAAATACAGTAATTAATGACTAGTGTGGCTGGAAGGTAACCAATCTTCCGATCGGTATGACATACGGCTGGACTATAATTCTCTCATAATTAACCAGTGAGTAGTAAACATACGCATGTAGCTGAGCTTCTAAAGTCTGATATGATCTGTTTGATTACAGTGGTGGAAGAGGTGGGACTCAGTTAAACAGCAACCAAAGATTAACAACTCTGACACTACCACTCCAGAGTCAACAAGGGCAATAACAGGCCATCGTGGTGGGAAGACAGGGAATGTGACACATAATAAAAACACACACAGAATTCAAAATGTGAACTCACTCTGAAGTAGAATTCCTCGTTCCATTTTGGATTGAGGGTCTGAAAACAGAAAGTGGATGATGAATTAACAGTGAACGCCATCGTTAGTTTACACAGAAAACAGAACAGATGTATGAAACCGATCCAACTGTGAGAGTGAGAGAAGAGGGCCCCAAATGAGAAATTAGGCTCAATCTTTGTGCGTCAATGATCCTCTTACGTTGTTAGAGGAAGTTTGTAGCTGACAACATGTCCCAGTGATTGGCATTAGTCCCTAGATTAGAGGATTTTCGTCCACGTTCTGCTCAGTATGTGGACGCGTCGCACACAGACTCCCTCCTTCTGCCTCACACATTTGATATTTTATTGGACTGAGAGCTATGTGACACATCTCATTAAAATTCCTCCGGTGATTGAAATGTCTTAAACGTTAGAATGTCAATGAATCCTTAATTTCGCAAGTCGCTCCCATTAATAAACACTTAATGACATTTTACGGCGGCGATAAAATAACGTCTCTGTTAAAGCAACTGCTGAGGTAGCAGAATCACAAGTGAACCCACTGCACTTTAAAAAAAAAAAAAAAGCCAATTTAACTCTAAAAACATGTCAAATTCTTCTTGATGAAATTATTAAAATTGATAGAAAAGTATGCCAAATATCAATGTTCGGTACAGGCTGGTTAGTCTCAGACTTGTCATCATTTTTCATGCCATCTCGCCACAAGCCATAATCTTAGCTTCAACGACAAATCCATCAGAGGTGTCCCACTTAAAGACACATAGAGCCTGTGGAAGAGCCGAGCAGTGATGCTTCATTTTCTGCTCCACATAGCAGTGCATTGTCAGCTATTTATATCCAGTAAGGCAAACCATGGCCACTGGCAGCATATGTCTGCCTGCATGGAGGCCTGAGCTGCCCGACTCCAGCAGAGGGCTGCCTGGCAGCTACATGTAGCTAACCTGAAATTTACAAAGATATAAGAAGCTAAGTAAACAGTTAAGAAGTAAACAGATCCATCGAGGTTTCCCCCCCTGCATATTATGTAATGCAGAAAAGCATGCACTGCATTACATGTGAACAACATGCAATGCAGAATCTAGTCTAGACTTCATTTAAAACCATATAGCCCAGAGCATTCCACAATGTGAGCAACAAATATGGTCATTTGGATCAAAATCACAGCCCACTTAAAACATTAAAATATCCTCTGAATGGAGTTCCTACTAATAACAAGTAATGGCTCCCCCTGCTGTGTATAGATTTCCTCCCCAAAATAGGTCACTGGGGAGAAAAGAGCTTGCCCAATGTCTCCCTCTACACTCTACGGAGCAGAAAAAGGAAGCGCTGCCTTCCTGTGGTTTCCATCTCTGATTGCCTTGATTTGAAGGAAAGGTGGTGGCATTGTTGGCGGTGGTTTTAGGAGGATCCGGTGACCTTAAAAAGGGGAGTGAACAAAGCCACATTTAAGTGGCTGTACGGTAAATGTGTGGTGCAGGTGTGGGAGGCGATTACTGCGGCAGGAGTGTCCAATCTGATACGGTACAAACACATTAGATTCCAATAAGTCTGAGCCAAAGGTCTGTGCAGGACACAGGAAGGAGCAGCAGTGACGCATGCATCAAAGCCACCTCTTACCTTAGGACTTACCTTTTTAATGGTTTTTGTTTGGACTAAGGCAAGTTCTTTGTTTTCGTCCGCGACATAAAGGGACAGTTTGACGTAAGGATCGCTGCAGAAAAAAGCACAACAAGAAAAACTTTTTTAAAAATCAGTGGCGAAAAAGTGATCTCGAGCCTTTCACAGTTCTCACTTTGTAACAGCTCGAGCAAATTCACAGGTACAAATCTGCTCCCCGCAGCCGTATGAGTATTTTTACCAAATAATATTTCAAATATTTGCAGATAGCATTGCAGACAAGATAGATACATTTCAGTATCAATACCAAAAACAATATTTTTCCCAATATCTTCCTAAAATCTTTTTTTTCCACTTAAGAAAATAAAACAAAATACTATGAACACAATCACGTTTTAAATCGGTCGATATCTTACTAAAACGTAAAAATCTGACCAGGCATTAAGTTGCAAATTTAAGTAGTAATAATCTGTACTAACACACTTTTAGGTCTTAAAGTGAAAAAAACATACAGCATCTGTGCAGCTACCAATACTCTGACACACTGCTTGTTTCCAGACCTGAAACCTGAGTCTTCCACCAACAACCCAGCACATAAAAACTGCTTGCATTTGAGCATTGTGAGATAAGGCTATAATGTCTTATTGACAAAGCAGAGAGTGCTAAAAATAGAAACTGCAAAACCCTTCTGAGGTGAGCGGCACAAATAGTAAGCAGAGTATGTGACTGTGCGATTTAAAAATAGCCGATTGGTTTAGTTGAAGGTGCTGACAGGGTAGAAAATCTCCAGTGAGTTCTGGATGGAGAGGCAGAGTGGCACTATTCACCAGGTGGACCAATTACTATACCGATCTGAGTCCCAACAGGCAACACTGGGTACAGTGTCGGGTTATAACTTTTCCAAAACATCCCTGAGAAGAAAAACTTCTCACAAGTCTTTGTGTGCTAAGCTGTGAAATTTTCTACATGAAATATTTCACATTAAATCCTTACATGTATTCTTGTTGTCTGTATTCTGTTAGTAATAATGCATTTCTTGAGTATATTAAATAAAGCAGGTAGTATGTGGGGAGGTGGCACTGTCAACACAAACAAACATGGTGGCTTTTACACATGTACAGGATGTTTTGTACTTCCTTTCAAAGTAGGCAACAGAAAAAATAACTACCACTGTGGTGACTGATGTGTAAAGATATAGGAGAGATGACTGCTGAGGACAGATTGTACTTTAGTAGAGCCAACAGGATGTTAAACTCCAAAGGCCTGTACTACGAAGTGAGTTCAACATAACCAAGGTATCTTCTTGTTATCTGGCTTAACTAACTGTAACAACCTCAATCCCGCTAAGCGGTTCTACGAAGGTGGTTATCCACTCAGTAAAGGGTTTCTCAATCTGGCTCTGAGCACGTTCACATGAAAGGGGCGGTATTTGCAGCATTTCACTAATTAGGGATGCACTGATACCGATACCGGATCGGATATCGGGCCGATACTGACTCAAATAGCTGGATCGGATATCGGTGACAATGGGGCGATCTATTCAATTCAGTTCTATGTTTATATACCATAAAAATTATATATTGGAATTTTAATTCCTGTTTAAGTTTTACACTTGAATTGTAATTCCTGTTAATTTTGTAAAAAAAACAAATTACCAAGTTGCTGGTGCACGATTTATTATTTTAATAATAAATAACAATTCACTAAATTAGTATTTATGTATTTATTTGTTACATTTTATATATATATATATACATATATATATATATATTATATATATTATTCTGTAATTATCCTTTTTTAATTATGTATTTATTTATTTTTCATTTATTTTCTTATTGTGTCTTTTGACATTATGTTTGTTTATATGTTCATATGGAAAAGATGCATGGCAATACTATCTTTTGCTATCTTGGAAAAGTGATGCTTCACAAACATTTGAATCATAAACACAATGTCCAAATTCAGAATCAAACACAATACCTGACTTTAGAGTAGGGCTGCAACTAATGATTATTCTAATTATCAATTTATTCTGCCAATTACTTTTTCGATGTGTAGATTAATCGCCAGAAAACAGTGAAAAATGAGCCCAACATAGCAACATCAAATGTCTTGATTTGATTGACAGTCCAAAACATTACTTAAATTATTAATCAGTTATCCCAAAGAGTTGCTTGTTCTTTTTCTCAACTAATCAATTAATTGACTTATCAATCATCTACTTCAGAGGGGTTAACGTTTCCAATAAAGCTTCCATTTCTCTGCCCTTTTCTGCTCATCTACTGTGTTTCCTGAAATAACTTCTATCAATGTGTACCACATCTGTTACATTATGTGCATATACATTGATAAAGGTTATTTCAGGACACACATCTACTGGCGTGTTACTCCAATGTGGAAGTAAAACGGCAAGCTGCAAGCTACGTGAAACCAACACTTTACACCAACATAATATCTTGCTTTCAATCGTTCCAGATGACACCAAGGAAATTAAAAATCACACTTTTTCCCATGCTCTAAGTGAGAAGTTGGTCTTACGTGTTGCATTTCCTGTGTAATAAATGCCTTTTTTGATCGCAGTGGTTAAACTTAACACACAAAATTCAATTTGAGTCACATTTCAAACCATCTATGAATGTGTTTTAAATCTGATTTGCCATAATCGGTTTCCATGGGATTTACGTTCCAACCAGACTTGATATAAGCAGCAATCTAATTCCAGTATGGATATATCCAAAATTAGATTTGGCCATGCAGTTGGAGCGCAGCCTCACATTGATTCTAAGGAAGCTGCTGAGAGGGAGCAAAAGGAAAAAGGGCAGGAGGGATGGGAAATGTTTAAAAAATGAGCTGCGAATGTCCCCAAAGCAAAACTGCCGTTGGTTGATTGTTAATTAACGTCTCCAGGAACCCCACAGCCTCTAATTGTGTGTTTGTGTGGTACTGGGATGTGCTGTGACTAAACTAAAACAATGGGCCTACTGTATCTTGACTGCACTAAGACTCCTTCTTGTCTCCTTCCCCCTAAGAACAAAAATCCTGCTGAGGGAGACGGGCTACTTCAGGTCAACGGCGGGAGATGAAAGCTAGCACGGATTCAAATGGCAGCTCGGTCCACTTGTTGTTTGATTGCATGCGAGTTCTTCGAGTTTCTATCAACACCTCGCTGGAACAAAAACAAAACCTTCACTTAGTCTGAAATAACAGAGCAGAGGAACACACTAGATCAAAGTATTACAGGATACAGCAGCAACAGGAATGGGGTTCGGAGCAAAGAGGAGGAAAAGAACAAGCCAGCACTGTTTGAGCATCTTATGAGGTGACAGACTGCCAAGTCAGCACTGTCTCCTGTGGTAGGCTCGCCACACATCCAGACCTCATTCAGGGTTTCTTCATTACAGTTCAGATTTCTCCTGAGCCAGGCAGAGCTGTCCTGCCCTGACAGCAGGGCATCAGGATGCCAACACATGCTGCACTCTGGCATGTGAGTGGCGCTCACACAGTGCGCTAAACATGCCAGGCTCTTTCTTTCTCCGACAATGTGCGCTCTCTCATAGCTCCGATACAATGCATGACTGTAAACAACAGTAGGGACAGTGTTCAAATTTAGATGAGGTACACACTTGTCATACGATGATTTCAGCCAGATGCAAAGTGCATCACAAAAATGCAGTCGTCTTATCTACACCAGTCTTCAACTTTCTCGTGCTTGCTGTTTACCAGCAGACGTTACTGATGAGCATGCAGTTAAAGAATGATAATATGTGATCTTCAGTGAGATAGCATTACTGCCGCATTGCTACATGTATTTCATGTACAAACCTGTTCACTATTTAAGTAGGGCTGCACAATTAATCAAACTTTTATCGAAAACGCAATATGACCTACTGCAGTTTTCAAATTGCAGATCTGAAATCTGTTAAAGGTGAAATGTGTCAAAATACCATTTCAAATGAAATAATATTCTACAGACTTAAAAAAAAAAAAGTCATCCCGGCAATAATCACACCATAATCATTTTTAGGGCTGTCCCAAGAAATATTCAAAGCTTCGGGACAGTGCTGCTACTGCACTACTGTACACACACGCACCTCTACACATAACAAACAGCAACATCTGTCTGAGAATAACTAATAATAATGAATACTAAATATGAATAATGAATAATGTTGTGGGATTATTCCTCATTCATGGTCTATTCTGGGATTTATACATTATAGTACATACTTCAAAGCATTCGGTTCAGCCCTAATCATTTTAATATGTTTTTCAGTGAAAATGAGAATAATGATGTAAAGATGATCATTCCTTCTAAAAAAATCGCAAATCATATCGTAACTGCATTATCAGTCAAAATAATCCCTGTTAGATATTTTCTCAAAATCGTGCAGCCCTATATTTAAGTGGACCTCTGTAGGCCAAAGAGCTGACTCTTGAGCAGGAATCTCATTTCAGCCGTCTGAGAATTTGCTTTTAATGGAGAATTTTGTCGAGAATGGAAAAAGGCACTGAATTATATGTGATATGTGTAAAATCCTGCAGATGCCATTAGGAGCATCGGAGGACACCGGAGGACACCGGAGGACACCGAGGCACATTGTTTTTTTTTTTTCAGATTACCTGTCTCATGCACTACTGTCAGGATATAGCGACCGTTTTATAAAAATAACTTTTTTTAATCATATTTGCTTAAATTCTACGCACTGCAGCTGTAATCTAAATCCATTAAAAAGAAAGGATTTTTATCCTTGAAGTTAGGAGTGGCCTGGACTAAAAGCACACAAATAGCACATAAATAAAATTATATCTGATTTAGCAGTGATTTAGTGGTCACTCTGTGTACTATTAATTAATCACGGCATTCTACCACCTTAAATATAGTTAAGAGGGCAGAAGTCATAGTGCTTAGCCATGCAAAAATAAAAAAAACACAGACTTAAAATACGCCTCCACAGTGAGATATTATGTAACGTTGCATAAAAGTTGTGATAACAGTGGGCTACACTTCATCACAGGAGGAGAGAGGAGGTCTGACGGCATTAGAAAAAGGCCCCTTGATGAACAGAACATTTCTAAGACCCGCAAGAGCTTAAAGTTTAACATCTGCGTCTTCCTACGTCTGAGAAAGTATGTGGGTATGCATAATTATTAGTCAAACGCTTTTATCTTGAAAAACTGTAATAGGGGTTTGGTTATGAGTAGGTTTGGTTATGAGTAGGATAGGAGAGGCAGGTAGGTAATCATTGATTAACACTTGGAGTTCAAGGTCTTTGTAAGGACGAGGAGTGTCTACAGGCCCTGTACTGGCTCTTATGTTTGGCTTTTCTCATAGAAATATTGTATGTTACAAAACAGCTATAAAAATGACAATACATATGTGATCTTAAGAGAGCCGGACACTGGTCAACATATCAAAATATAAGACTAGTTTGGCCTGGACTGAAGCTGTGACCTGGCCTACACTTTGATCACACATTAAAGTTGCATAAAAACTGGAACTATTGAGAAACCTCTGATGAAAACAGGATCCTGTGTTGCTCACCTGGCTCCAATGATGTCTTTCTTCGCCAGATCCATTCCTGCAATGACCTTAACCCGCAGCACTCTCGTTTCATTCTGCAGAAGAAAGAGATGATGGACCAAAACATTAAATCATGGAAAAATGATCTCATAATCTCACCATGGAGCCACTTCAAACATTTCAAGCTGCATTCTTTTAAGTCAATAACCCTGACCTAGAAATGAAATGAGTCGTAACTGAAAAGCTTTCAGTCCTGAATGACTCCAACATTAAGAACCTGGCGGATGACATAACATAAGCTTTACTGAAATATTGCAGAGAAAAACATAAAGTTAAACCACCTCACACCATGCTTGGTTTACAGCTTTAGATACGCTTTTCTCTACTTGACTGCAACTTGAAATGGGGTCTAAAGTAAATTCACGGACACACAGACCAGCTGTTACCTTAGGCCATGGCCTTGTTCAGAGGGTGTAGCATTTCTGAATGTTTGCCTCACAGTCACAGGAAGTGCAGTGTCTCGTGGAATGTTAGACCCACAAATCCAATTGTCTTAAAACCATTACTTGCGGAGATTAAATGATGTGGTTTAACGCCTGCAATCTGGTGAACGTTAACCAAAAACTAGCCAACCCTTTCTGTGTTGGCAGTGTGTGGAATTTTTTTTATTGGCTTGCTTCCCCTCCTGTAATAACTGACAGACAGGGCACCACAAGGCTATGAAAGTGAAAAGAGTAACCTCATCAAGAAAGCAGCGCAAACACAAACACTGGCTGAGTTAGACTGCTCATAGCCAAAGAAATAAAGTTCACACATCAAATAAATCATTACCTGTTCTGATCTTGATAAAAAACGTTGAATGTCAGCCGCACAAATTTAATGGGTTTTGGAATATCTGTCCAGATATCGGCCAGTTTAATGTTCAGTGTGTCTACCAAAACTAGGAATGTCAAAGTTGACACGATAATAACGCGTTAACGCAAATTTGTTTCAACGCCACTCATTTTTTTAACGCATTAACACAAGTTGCGATTTTTAATCCATTGGTACCAACCCATGACATACTAGCTTGTCATGAAGGAGGCTAAATAACGCTCCAAATTTAGGCGTGAAAAACTGGCATGGCCATATTCAAAGGGGTCCCTTGACCTCTGACCTCAATATATGTGAATGGAAATGGTTTCTATGGGTACCCAACGAGTCTCCCCTTTACAGACATGCCCACTTTATAATAATCACTTGCAGTTTGGGGTAAGTCATAGTCAAGTCATTGTTTTGTGTTAATTAATTTCCAATAATAAATATATACATACATTTCCATAAAGAAAGCATATTTACCCACTCCCATGTTGATAAGAGTATTAAATACTTGACAAATTTCCCTTTAAAATACATTTTGGACAAAATGTGCGATTCATTTGCGAGTAATCGCGATTACCAAGGGACAATCATGCATTTCATAGCGGTTAAATATTTTAATAGATTGACAGCCCTAACCCGAAACGTACTGTATGTCCACTAAATTGGCATAAAAAGACCACATGATGCAAATCTCACCTGCATCATGGTAAAAGAGTGAAAGTTTGGCCTACTACTCACCAACAGAGTCATTTTCCTTTTAAGAATAAATATGAAAGAATTATTTAGTCATCCATCTGGATCATCAAAAATACTACTATTACTATTTCTGGCCGCATTAGTAATATCTGTTGGCTGATATGACAGCAGATCGGTTAGCAAATTGTTTTGTTTGTAACACAGTAGTGTCACAGTAGACATTAAATATCAATAGTTTTATTGACTTTTATTTGTTTGAGGAAGACCTGCACCCACTGGAGCTTAGGTGTCCCACATTAACTCACCCTTAGCATAGACAAGTATCCCACTCAATAAAAAAATAAATCCATAAAAACAGACTAGAAAAATTATTAAAAATGAGTGATATAAAAGATATTACGGTGACACAGTAAATGTGTATTATTGTTGTTGATTCCAGGGTCGTGGCCAATATCAATATATACATTAGCAATAGCATAGAGAAGTATTCCATTTAATACAAAATAAATTCATAAAAACACACTAGAAAACTGAAAAATTAGTGATATAAAAATATTACCGTGACACGGTAGATGTAACACAATAAATGTGCATTATTGTTATTGTTTCCTGGGTCGTGGCCAAGATTTTTTTTCATATATAATGTTCTTATTTTTTTGTTTTTTATTGATTGATTGACTGATTGATTGTTGGATTGGACTACATGTGCCAATATGTGAATTCATTATTAAAGCGTGCAGACATGATAAAATTACACGTAGGCCTACATTTTCTCTGTTTAAAAATAATGATTTCAGCCAATAAACTATATGTATGTTTTTAATTGTAGACGGCAACTATATATGGTTGTTGTTGTTGTTGTCTTGGTGGTTAATATTACAACTCATTGGTCCTGTGAACAGTTCCTATTCACAGTCGGTCTCCTCTTGCACAATTTTGTTAATTCATTTAAAAGAAAACTCGTTCTTTATATAGTTTTAGCAATACTTAGGCTATTTTATGTGACAATGCCTTTTGTCATTCATTCAGCAGTGTCCTCATGTTTGACTCTTGACTTTCGTACTATCATGTAAAACACCGTTTGCATCCTCGCATTTCTTTACATTATTGATGCATATCAAAGGCGACACAGAGTTCACCACTAAAGTCAATTACGACCTCAGTTGACAGAGCAAAATGTACATGCCTTTTGCTTCAAACTCGTTTAGCGGTCAGCTCAATGAGTTACTGACAGAGGGCGGTCAGACTGAGCGGTTAGATTGACATCCAGCTCCTTCACTCAAGAGATATCTCCTCTGCACATCTGGGATTCAAAACAGCACTTTGGAGCTACAAGTCGTTCATACATCATTCAAAATAGAGGATATAGCGAGGCTGTTATGCTCGAACTGGACGGTTTAATGTCAATACCTGCCTTTTTACAAAACAAAACATGCCACATTTCTTGTTTGTTTTTTTCATTGACTGGATTTTGTGCAGTTTTATATATAAGAAAAGATCATATGAGGATCATATCAGTCCAGTTCTGAGGTCTCTACATTGGCTCCCTGTCTCTCAGAGAATTGATTTCAAAATACTGCTGCTGGTTTACAAAGCACTAAATGATTTAGGGCCAAAATACATTTCTGATCTTCTGCTATGTTATGAACCACCCAGACCTCTCTGGTCATGTGGATCAGGTCTGCTTAGTGTCCCCAGAGTCAGAACTAAACATGCAGAAGCAACGTTCAGTTTTTATGCACCAAATATTTGGAACAAGCTCCCAGAAAACTGCAGGACCAGCTCCAACTCTGAGTTCTTTTAAACCAAAGCTTAAAACATTCCTGTTTGCTGCTGCCTTTTATTAAACCAGATAATGATCTTATACTGCACTAGAGCTTTTACTCGTGTATTATATTCTATTTTAGCTTCTATCCTAGCTTTTATTTTTATTTTCTAATCTTTAATGTTGTTATGTTTTTATAACTGTTATTATGTCTTAATGATCTTTTGCACTTTGTCGCAATGTTCTTGAATGTTTATGTAAAGCACTTCGAATTGCCCTGTTGCTGAAATGTGCTATACAAATAAAGCTGCCTTGCCTTTATATATGTGCAAATAAATAAATATGTTTAGATATATTTTCTTTTTTTCTGTACTTTTTTTTGTATGTATTTCATTGTTTTTATTGGGTTGTTTTCCACTGTTTGGTTAGGGTTTTTCTGCACATTTCTCTTCTTGTTGTTTAACTTTTGTTGTATTTTTTTAAATTATGTTTAATTTAGATCTTTCTTCCTTTTTTGTTATTGTTTATTTTTCTCCTGGGGTTGGGGGGGAGGGCCTTTGTATAATCCTGTGGCTTCTTGACCTCTCCTGCTACATTTCTTGTTTGTTTTTTTTCATTGACTGGATTTTGTGCAGTTGTATATATAAGAAAAGATCATATGAGGATCATATCAGTCCAGTTCTGACACTGGCTCCCTGTCTCTCAGAGAATTGATTTCAAAATACTGCTGCTGGTTTACAAAGCACTAAATGGTTTAGGGCCAAAATACATTTCTGATCTTCTGCTATGTTATGAACCACTCAGACCTCTCTGGTTATCTGGATCAGGTCTGCTTAGTGTCCCCCAGAGTCAGAACTAAACATGCAGAAGAAGCAGCGTTCAGTTTTTATGCACCAAATATTTGGAACAAGCTCCCAGAAAACTGCAGGACCAGCTCCAACTCTGAGTTCTTTTAAATCAAAGCTTAAAACTTTCCTGTTTGCTGCTGCCTTTTATTAAACCAGATAATGATCTTATATACTGCACTAGAGCTTTTACTCGTGTGTTATATTCTATTTTAGCTTCCTTTGTATAAGCCTGTGGCTTCTTGTTCTCTCCTGACACATTTCTTTTTCTTTCTTTTTTCCATTGACTGGATTTTGGACAGTTGTATATATGTGCAAATAATAAAAACAAAAAATACTCTGAAGGCAACGTGGTGCATGTGTTAGTGAAATAAAGGTGAACAGTGGAAAACAATCCAATAAAAACAATGAAATACATACAAAAGAAACAGTACAGAAAAAAAAGAAAAAATGTATCTTAACATATCAAAAGATAATTAGACATCATGAATTAAATGTGATGATAATTTCCTTTTAAAATGTTCTACGGATAACAAGCTCTTGATAACATGTATTTTGGTGTTCCATATTTGTACACCAAGATATCTGAGGGAGTACTGGCCATGTTTTGTTTTGTAAAAAAGGCAGGTGAAGATGATTAACTTGTCTAGCACCCAAGAAATATCACCTCTGCACACCTGGGATTCAAAACAGCACTTTGGGATCTACAAGTCATTCATACATGGTTGTTGTACCCAGGCTGTTATGCTCGAACTGGACGGTTTAATGTCAATACCTGCCTTTTTACAAAACAAAAACATGTTCTCAAGAGCTCGTTATCCTTAGAACATTTTAAAAGGAAATTATCATCACATTTAATTCATGATGTCTAATTATCTTTTGATATGTTTAGATATATTTTCTTTTGTATGTATTTAATTGTTTTTATTGGATTGTTTTCTACTGTTTGGTTAGGGTTTTTCTGCACATTTTGTGTACTTCTTGTTGTTGTTTAACTTTTGTTGTATTTTTTAAAATGTTAGTTCAGATCTTTCTTCCTTTTTTGTTTAGATCTTTCTTTTTTTTTTCTTGACCTCTAGTGACACATTTATTGTTGTTGTTTTTTTCATTGACTGGATTTTGTGCAGTTTTATATATATGTGCAAATAAATAAAATAAAAAGAATACCCTGAAGGCAAAATGGTGCATGTGTCACTGTAATACAAGTGAGTAAACTAGTGAAAAGGAAAATGTATAATGTATTTCTTGTTGTTGTTTAACTTTTGTTGTATTTTTTTTAAATTATGTTAGATTAGATCTATCTTCCTTTTTCATTATTGTTTTTTTTCTCCTTTGGGTCCTGGGGCTTCTTTACCTCTCCTGACACATTTCTTTTTTTTTTTTTTCCATTGACTGGATTTTGTGCAGTTTTATATATGTGCAAATAAATAAAATAAAAAGAATAATCTGAAGGCAAAGTGGTGCATGTGTCACTGTAATATAGGTGAGTAAACTAGTGAAAAAGAAAATGTATTTATTGTTGTTGTTTAACTTTTGTTGTATTTTTTAAAATTATGTTAGATTAGATCTTTCTTCCTTTTTCATTATTGTTTTTTTTCTCCTTTGGGTCCTGGGGCTTCTTTACCTCTACTGACACATTTCTTATTTTTTTTCATTGACTGGATTTTGTGCAGTTTTATATATGTGCAAATAAAAAAATAAAAAAAGAATACCCTGAAGGCAAAGTGGTGCATGCGTCACTGTAATACAAGTGAGTAAACTAGTGAAAAAAAAAAAGTATAATGTATTTCTTGTTGTTGTTTAACTTTTGTTGTATTTTTTTAAATTATGTTAGATTAGATCTTCCTTCCTTTTTCATTATTGTTTTTTTCTCCTTTGGGTCCTGGGGCTTCTTTACCTCTCCTGACACATTTCTTATTTTTTTTCATTGACTGGATTTTATGCAGTTTTATATATGTGCAAATAAAAATAATAATAAAATCCTCTGAAGGCAACGTGGTGCATGTGTCAGTGTAATAAAGGTGAGTAAACTAGTGGACGTGCAGGAAGCTGACAGCTGACCCATCGTTACTATGGAATGTGGCTGTGGGTGTTAGCATGGTAACGTCTAGCATTGATGCTAGATATTCACAGCTTGAACAGACAGAGACAGATGACTGATGTCTACATAACATGTTGAAATGAAAGCTTACCTCATCTTCTGATAGTCCATATATCAGCTCGTAATTCGCAGCCATAAAGCCCTGCGGTCCACCGTTATACACACACACAAAAAACAAGCCGCTTTGGCAAAGCTAGCTAGCTAGCCCCGAACAATAAAGTCCCACTTTGCTGTCTCTATCTCTCTCTCTCTGTGTGGTGGTGGTGTAAATCCACGGTGAGACAAGGTCCTTCACACGTTTGGTTCAAGCCGTAATCCTCGCCGACGTGTGGTCTGTCCAGGAACACAACCTGTGAATTAAAACAGTGTCCAAAAATGTTTAAACTGAGATCGCTTTTGTCAACTCTGAGCTTATCTATCGAACCGTTTTGACACTTGACTTCCTTCTTTAACAGCTCAGCCAATCGGGTGCCGAGTACACGTGATTGACGTCAACATCAACCAATCATGAAGCTCTTCCATGGCCAATGAAATATGCAGAGGGCGTGGATCTGGGGGTGTGATTTTGTGTGTTTTTACCCTTTTTTAAGGGTGTGTGAGGCTTTGTCTCGCAGAGCAACACAGTTTAACATTGTATTGTTATTTTTTTATAAGTATCTATATGATATATATCATTATTTCCAGCTAACTAGTCTCCTGAAAGGTGGTTACTCGCTTTGGTCCGTTATCATTCATGTAAGGGGCGGGGCTTGTGTAATAAAACAGCCAATCACAGGCGAGATGGAGAGAAAGAGCCAGATTAGATGAAACTAAGTGTATAGTGGTCAATATTCAGCCAGTAGCATTAATTATTTATTAATATTTATTCATGTAAATGTGTGTCCAGTGTTGTGATATATATATATATATATATATATATATATATATATATAATAAGATAAGATAGGATAAGATAAGATAAGATAAGATAAGATAAGATATTCCTGTATTAGTCCCGCAGTGGTGGAAATTTGCAGTGTACAGCAGCAAAGGGGATAGTGCAACAAACAAGATGCATCAGCTAACACAGTAAAAAAAGAGCTAAACAAAGTATAACAAAATATGAACCATTTAAATAGAAGGAAGTATAAAAATAGGAGCAGTATATACAGTATTGACAATAAACAGACTATTAACAAAATTGCACAAGTGGAGAATGATATTGCACAGTGAGAATGAATGAATGAATGAAATTCCGCCTAAAATATCAGGTTATAGTGGTATAGTGGTTCCCAAACTGGGTTTGATTACCACATGCACCAATATGGGAATTAATTATTAATGTGTGCAATTTCATATGACATGATAAAATTCGGCTACATGTAGGGAGAGGTTTTACTATTTGCCAATCATGGACTTCATAGACGTCATACACAAACCACTGAAATGTTGCAGACACGAAGGCTGTTTCACAACAAGAGGGCATTTAGAGCTCAAGTTTGCCTCTATTATAACTTTGATAGCAGAGGTGAAATTACTAAATAACTAAGTACATTTACTCAACAAGTAGTGTACTTAAGTACAAATTTGTAGTATTTGTATTTTACTTGAGTATTTCCGTTTGATGCAACTTAACAGTTAACTTCCACTCCAATTCAGAGGGAAATATTGTACTTTTGACTCCATTGCATTTATTTGACATCTATAGTTACTTTACAGATTAAGATTGTACACACAAAATATATAATAAAAGAAGTATCCCACTGAATACAAAATAAATTCATAAAAACAGAATAGAAAACTGAAATATTAGTGATATAAAAATATTACCGTGACACGGTAGATGTAACACAATAAATGTGCATTATTGTTATTGTTTCCAGGGTCGTGGCCAAGATTTTTTTTCATGTATAATGTTCTTATTTGTTTGTTTTTTATTGATTGATTGACTGATTGATTGTTGGATTGGCTCAATTACCACATGTGAATTCATTATTAATGCGTGTAGACATGATAAAATTACATGTAGGCCTACATTTTCTCTGTTTAAAGATAATGATTTCAGCCAATAAACTATATGTACGTTTTTAATTGTAGACGGCAACTATATATGGTTGTTGTTGTTGTTGTTGTGTTGGTGGTTAATAATACAACACATTAGTCCTGTGAACAGTTCCTATTCACCGTCGGTCTCCTCTTGCCTAATTTTGTTAATTAATTTAAAAGAAAACTCCTTGTTTATATAGTTTTAGCAATACTTAGGCTATTATATGTGATGATGCCTTTTGTCATTCATTTATCATTCATTCACAGCTCGCGAACAAATCAAGAGACAAGTGAATGTAATGTTGTTTGTTTCTTAAATCACTTTCATGAGCAACACTGGTCCTATACTGCCCCCTAGACACTCACTGCACTAATGCAACTCTACCAGACTACATAAACACAGATGGTTATTTATTATCTTATAAAGAATTTCTTAATAAATTCAAAATGCCTGTAAAACCAAAGGAGTATGCTGTTGTTTTCAGTGCTATATTAGAAAGTGGCCTTACACGTCTACGAAACCCTTGTACTGTTGATCAACCTTTTAATTCGGAAGATTGTGTGAAAAATATTTATATTTGAGGTACTAATGTACTGAAAGAGAAGTGATTTAACAAAAATATTAGGCACACACTCAGTTATGTTTCTGTCCCTTCATCTAGATGTTTTTGGTCGTCCGTATTTGAGGATGTGCAGTGGGAGAAAGCTTGGAAAATTTGTGATAAATACTGTATCATCAACAAACTTAAGAAAGTGTCTTTCAAGATATTCCAAAGAATTTTACCCAGTAGAACTTGTATTAGAAATATTCAAGCTGGATATTGAGAGAGTATATATATAAGTATTGTATATATATATATGTTATATTATATACAAAAGAAACTTAAGATGAATGTTCAAATAAATATGTTTGATGTAATAGTCAAGATAAGATTGGAAATAACATGCTATATATAATACAATTATTTATTATTTTTGGAAAATTTCATATTCATAAAAAAAATGGTCAGGAACCAAGCCATCTGACCCAATGTTAAAACAAAAAATATTAAGACCTTTACATTATTGAATTAATAAAATATGATGTACATAACATAAACTCTGGCACTTTGAATTTTATGTCTAATTATTTTTTCTTTTCTTTGTTTATGTATCTGTTTGTACCTCTGTTAATGAGCATGCGTCCAATAAATAAAGCATTAAAAAAAATAAAAAATAAAAATAAAAATAAATAGCAGTTCACAAAAGCGTCACTAGATGTGACTACAGAGTCATGTTTGGCCTTGGAGCCTGACAGCAGATGTTCAGTGATTGAGTGAGCATAATGTCACATGGACACAAAGTGCAGTCACACGCTGTGTGAACTGTTCTATTGAGGAAGAGGTCAGTCCTTAATCTCTGACTGCAACTCGTGCCTCATTCCTCTTCTTTTGCACCAGCATCAAAGAGTAAAACCAAAATATATGACACATCTTCTGCTACGCACACGGAACACGATAATTGTGAATGACAGATAAATTATTATTATTTTCTTTATTTCTGCATCCAGCACATCCTGGTTCAAATGTTGACTGGCATCCATCACAATGTCTATGTGGCATAATGGGACATTTTTAAATCAACG